>NC_142364.1:20963833-21275083 GCF_059441175.1 Urocampus carinirostris | reverse complement strand
CCTGCTCTCTCTTTTTCTCTCACTGCTACTCTGTCTCCCTTGTTCTCCCTATCTTTTTATCACTCTCTCTTTCCCTCCCTCTCTTTCTCTGTCTTTTTCTCCCTCTCTCTTTCTCTTAAACTTACTAGTCTGGCCTGCGTGAGATTCTTTTCATAGCATTTGTGGCCCCCAGCTAAAACGAGTTTGACAACCCTGCTCTAAACGCTGGAAAATGTATTAATTCATACATCGAATGAGAAAGACACATTTCCAACAGGATGGGGCAGCACCATACTAAAGCCTCAGTCAGGGTTGGACAATTTCTGTACACAACACTGCCAGACAAATGGATTGGACGGTCTGGGTAGCATGATCACCATCTCATGCCATGGCTACCCAGATCCCACAACATGCAATTTTATTTTTGTGGGGATTTATGAAGAGATTGGCCTATGTGCTCCCTATTCCTAGAGACGTGGAGGAGACGTGCAAACAAGAAAATACGTATTTTTAAAAAAAAAAGAAATCAAGCAATCTGCATTTTCTGTATTGACAAAGTGTTCCTTGTTTTTTTATGGTGCATTAGCGCCATCTGCTGGACACTTGTAAAAGCTAGTTTGGCAAGTGGTTTCTGGTCTGAGAACTGCTTTCGATTTAAAGGGAGAAGTGTGCACTGTTTAAGACCGCCTACTGTTAAAAAACATAATTCATGAAACATCGTATAGCATGTGGGAGTTTGCATGTTCTCCCCGTGCCTGCGAGGGTTTTCTCTGAGCACTCCGGTTTCCTCTCACATTTCAAAAACACAATATCAGTTTACAGTGGAACCTCGGTTTTCGAACGCCTCTCAGTTCGAACAAATCGGAGTCCGACCAAAAATTTCGAGAAATTCTTGCTTCGCTGTTTGGTCAAAAAATCGGAGTTCGAACGCCGGTAATGCGTGAGTGCGTATCTAGGGTGCGATTCTGAGCGGCGTACGGGTGTTTTAGCCCCTTATTATGCCTCCGAAGAAAGTCAGTGCAAGCAGCAAAGTTGCTACAGGTGAAAAAAGAAAAGTAATGCGTACAACTATTGCATTTAAGAAAGAAATAATAACAAAATATGAAGGAGGTGTGTCCACTGTCCACCTGCGCCTTCTGCTGACCACCAAGGTAAGAAATCATATTCATAATTATTTTCTTTATCCTTTTTTTTATTCTTACACGTTCATGTTAGCGTAATCTTTCGTACGGAAGATTGCGATAACGCGAACGTACGATTAGCCTGGGTTATCTTGATGTTTACGATAAACATTCAAGTTAAATATTCAGGGTGTTGGAACGGAGCCCAACATTTAGGGTGTTGGAACGGAGCCCCCTTTCCAATGAACCGCTCACCACTTGTTGTGGAGACCTGGGTGCTAAATGACTTGTAAACGACCTGATTTTTTTATTTTTACACGTTCATGTTAGTGTTATCTTTTGTACGGAAGATTACGATAACGCAAACGTATGATTAGCCTGAGTTAGCTTTATGTTTACGTTGAACATTCAAGGTCAACATTCAGGGTGTTGGAACGGATTAAAACGATTTACATTATTTTTAATGGTAAACATGATTTCAGTGATAGAACAAATCGGTTTTCGAACAGGGTTCTGGAAACGGATTATGGTCGAGAACCGAGGTTCCATTGTAATTGGGCCGTCCAAATTGTCTCTAGGTGGGTGTAAGTTGTCTGTCTCTGTGTGCCCTGTGATTGGCTGGTAACCGGTTCAGGGTGTCCCCTACCCACTGCCCGAAGATAGCTGGGACGGGCTCAAGCACCCCCGCGACCCTAACGAGGATAAGCGGCACAGAAAATGAATGAATGGAGTTTGTTTATATATTTCATGTGTATTATGTACCAATCCTCAAAAACACGTGTGAAACTTACATACAAATTTGTGAGTTTTGTTCTGCTTTAGAATACAGAAAAAATATGCTAATAATTGTGCAGAGATTCTTTCATTATATACAAAATATCATATATCCTAAATTTTGGCCTAGACGGTACCCAACTACAAGTCAAGTCGTCCCCCCAAAAATATGCATTCACTTCTTCAAACAACCAGCAGGTGGCGGTATCGCGCAAATATTCATTGCTTTTCATGCTGCAGCGCCTTTTATCCAAGCAAGACAAAGTCATGTACAGTAATTAGTGCAGACCAAGCAGAATAAATAACTTTTAATTGTTTCAAACAATCATAACAATTAGGCTACATTAAAAATACAATAACTGGAAGATAAAACAGTGGTTCTTTAAGTATCTTGTATCCCCATGCATAAAAATAATTCACGTTGCTTGTGCAGAAAATGAGGGGGACGTCAAGACAAATTGCCTTCGTTTTCATTCATGCGCAATAAAATAACCGGAGTTGATGATATTTTCCTTGAGGTGGTGTTCAAATTTACTCTTTAAGTCTTAAATTAAAACTGTGAATTATCCATGCACACAGCAAAATAATCATTTATTTTTCAATATTTAATACTTTGTTTATAAAAGGGCAATTTAGCTGATTTTAATTAGTAATTCCTATTTTTGTTAAATATGGAAGATCGTTTTTTCCCCCTTTTTAAATATTATTGTTCTCAATTTACATGTTTTAAAAAATATATTGTAAACTATGTCTCTCAGGATGGCAATGATTTTTTTCCAATTTAAATTTATATTTATTCTTAAAAATAATTACTTGAAATAACATAAGACAAATATATTCAAAATACCCTCGGTTTTTTAATATATTTGTTTTATTTTTATTCAAAAATGAACACTTGTTTTTTCAATATGTCTGAAGTCATAAAACAATTTAGTTAAAAAAGAAAAACATAAGAGAATCGAAAACACGTTTTTAAAATATGTGTGGAAAATGTCAGGCAATTCAAGGGATTTTAATATTTATTTGTCTTTTTTTAAAATAGGAAAAACATGCTTGGATTGAGCAGTTTCAATATTTTTTATCTTTAAAAATAATTTTGAGTAACATGTGACTTTAAATAATTTGCCCAATTTCGTTGTCACAATATGTTAACCCATTTTGTAACAATGACAATAAAGGTATATTCTATTCTATTCTATTCTATTCTATTCTAATTTATATTGTAAGAAGCACGGCAGCTGATGCAGAGGTCAAAGGTTCAATTCCAGTTACCGCCTCCTGCAGAGTCCATGCAGAGTTTTCATGTTCTCCCCGTATCTGCATGCATGTCAGGTTAATTGGTAATGCCAAATTGTCTCTGGGTATGAGTGGGCATATGAATGGTTGTCTATCTCTATGTGCCCTGCAACTGGCTTGCAACCAGTTCAGGGTGTCCCCCTGCCCACTGCCCATAGACTGCTTCCACGACTCTAGTGAGGATAAGCGGGGCAGGACATTGATGGATTAATTTGTATATGCTATAAGAATAATTATTTTCACAAAAATAAGACATTTATGTTGGCCTGGAGATGGATCGGTGCTACCAGGCTGGACTTGCCCAAGACACACCACAGGAAATGGTGCCCCTATGACCCGTGTGGTCTAGGGATCCAACCAACCAATCATTTAAAGTACCCACGGCAGATTTCATTTATTATTGCAAAATAAACACTGGTTATTTTACTCTGTACAATGTATTAAAACCTTTTTATCAATCAACGTTTTGTAAAATAATAAAAAAAACATATTTAAAATATTCGTGGCGTATGGCAAACGATTTAGCAATTTTAATTTATTATTTTTATTTTTTTAATAGGAAAATAATCTTAAATTAAACATGACAGATGTCATTATTTTTGCTTATTTTAAGTATTACTTAAGTTTTAATAGCTATTTTAACAAAAATAATAAAACGAAGTCATAAATTTAAACTATGCAATTATGCTTATCTAATTTTTTTTTTTTTTTTTAAAACAATGTTTAATTATACTAAAATACCACAAATATTACAAAAATCCACATGGAAGATGATTGTTTTCATTTAAAATATTTGTTTAATTTTGGTTGTAAAATGAACACTTATTATTTTACCATCTACACAGTAATAGTTTTAATTTACCACTTAAAGAGTATTTTTACCACTACCTCAGAGAACATATGGTACGAATTTACAGGGTGTTAACTCTCTATCTGACACAAGTGGCTTGATGTAATTTGGATCGGGGTGTGTTCATTTTCCAAACACTGATTTATCTTTGATTTGAAGTGCTTCTGATTTGGCATATAGTAATCTGATTCAATTTTTCCCCTTTTTTCATTCTTCAATAAGTTACAATAGTGCACAATATTTCTGTCCCATTTAGGTCAGATTTGCCGTTGAACTTCAGAGGAAATCAATAATCTTTAGCGACTTTCTCTATCCCTTTGCACACTGCAGTCACATTTGCGAGTGTTTGTTTTTAATGTACTATTATTACTATTAATCTAGTACATTTGTGTGGCACAGGGCAGCACGGCGGCGCAGTGGTTAGCGCTTGTGCGGCACAGTTCATGTCATGGGAACCTGTCGTGGGTTCAAATCCAGCTCCAGACTTTCTGTGCAGAGTTTGTATGTTCTCCCCGTGCTTGCGTGGGTTTCCTCCGGGCTCTCCGGTTTCCTCCCACATTCCAAAAACATGCATTTCAGGTGAATTGGCCGGTCCAAATTGTCCCTAGGTGTGAATGAGCGAATGAGTTGTCTGTCCCCGTGTGCCCTGCAATTGGCTGGCAACCAGTTCAGGGCGTCCCCTGCCCACTGCCCGAAGATGGCTGGGATGGGCTCCAGCCCCCCCGCGACCCTAATGAGGATAAGCGGTACGGCTAATGAGATGAGATGAGACATTTGTGTGGCCTGAATATGCTTTGAAATGACCTGATCGGTTTGTTGTTCTGCTTTTAATTTACCATGGAACAGGGGTGTCAAAATACGGCCCGCAAACTGAATCAGGCCCAGCAATGGTTTTAATCATATATAGATACTGTACATGTATATATACATATATATTTTAAATTTATATTAATTTTGGTCATTAGGAGGCCCTAAAGGAAATATGCAATGTCGTTTTAACCTTTTTCAATGCTGCTTTTTCAATCCGGCAAACAAAGTAAGGATCTTGTTCTGCCCATTTTGGCGCTAATCCAGATTGTCTTGGTTGCTCTTAGTAGACGACAATGTCATCGTAGATTGCCAATATTGGTGCGGTATTCTGCATAGTCCGTCCTGTTGTGAGTAAACAGGTGCCGTCTTGTGTTTGTAAGGTTTATCATTGCTTACTGAGGACGATTTGCAATCATTATTAAGGGGAGCAATTGACTGATGTTGACAGGCATGTATTGTGCATGTATGTATTAATCTCCTTTTTGTTTGGGTTTAAAAAATGTACATAATGCGTTTTTTCTGCAGCTCGAGACATTTGTTTCTTCTTTGTTTTTAGCCTGGAGACAGGTGAACGCCACCAAGCTGTACTTGCCTAAGACACACCACAAGAGGTGGGGTTAAGGGATCCACAAACAAACAAAAAAGTCCATTATGGCTCTTTTAACATCTTGGGTTGCCGACCCCCGGACAAGAAAGCGTTCCACACTTATAGTGTCTTTCAAAATATTGTTGTCGTCACAGAAAACCGCCCCTCATTCTGTCCCGTCATTCCGGAGGAATGTATCAGTATCGGCTACGCTTGGCCCTGCCCCAGCCGATGGTTTCCTGAGTTCAGAGTCCGCATCGGCGTCAGGACCCGCTTGCCTGCCACCCTGCTGGTTTTGGCTGCTCCACGACTTGCTCCGGCTGGCCTCCAGACTTCGCCGGTTCCCGCTACCCGGCGTGGTCGTCTTACTCCGGTAGCAGAGGCAGCAAACCAAGCCCAGAAAGGCCCGCCTCATCTCCCGGCTAGCTAGCGTATATATGACGGGGTTCATGGCCGAATTAAGCACGGCTAAGCCGATGAACCAGTCGGCTTTGTAGAGGATCGGGCATCGCCGTCTCTGCTCGCATGCAACGTCCACGAGCAGCAGCACGAAGATTGGCGTCCAACAAGCGATGAAGGCGCCTACCACTATTATAACGGTGCGCAGCAGCGACATGGCGTGCTCCGAGTTGCCGTGCTTGCTCACCTTGCGGCTACTGGACTTTACCAAAATGTAGATGCGAGCGTAGAGTACAGAAATGGCCAGGAGGAGCGCTGTGAAGATGCTTATAGAGAAAGCCACATACTTTTTGGAGTACAGCGGCAGCACGGTAGAGCAGTCGGGTAGGTCTCCCAGGCAGTTCCAACCTAGGATTGGAAGCGCCCCGAAGGAGACGGCGATCAGCCAGCAAGTACCAATGAGGAGGAAGACCCGGTAGTTCTTGCTAGCATCATAGGGCCTCATTTTGATCATAGTCAGGTGGCGCTCGATGGCGATGGCAAGCAAGCTGAATATGGAAGCACCCAATGCCACGAACATGCTGCCCTCGCGCGCCAACCAAAGCGCGGGCGACAGGTGAAGGGTGCGCTGCCCCGACAGGAGCAGGTTAACCAGGTAAGCTACGCCAGCTAGCATGTCGCACAGCGCCAGGTTCCCGATGAAGAAGTACATGCGGTTATGAAAGCGCTGGTTCCTCCAAATGGCCACCAGCACTGTTAGGTTCTCCAGCACGATGAAGCTACACACGGCCAGGAACAGGAGGGTCTTAACGTCCGGGGCGCCCGCTCCCACGCCGGCGTCTACATTCGGTCGGTGCTCCAGCTTCCCCGTGTAATTGTAGTGCAGGTAAATGCGGGGGTCAATCATTTTACGGTCTGATGAGCTCGGCCGGGGCCCGCTGCTGTCGAAAAGAATTGATGCGATTCATTTTACCACTTCCTGTTTGCTGAGCGAATGCAGTGCGCTTTGACAAGTGTACACCGGCCCCTCTACATACAAGATTAATTCCTTCCCAAAATGACCTCGCATCTAATACTCATGTCATTCTCATGTCTTGAACACATTTCTACCATAAGTAGTAACTGAAAACCAATTAATCCGTTCCCGGCCTCTCAAAATCGTTAAAGTCAACTCTAAATAGCTATGAAATATTCTTCTTGATCCCCCCAAAAACCCATTCAAATAATAATTGACCAAAATAAAGTAAAAAGATAAATAAAAGTATTTAACAAAATAAAATGCGAGTTTATTACAACCCCGCGACCCTACTGAGGATAAGCCGTGCAGATCATGGATGGATGGATGGAGTTTATTACAAGAATTTACCATGGAGGAAATCGCTGTGGCAAAGGTGTGGGTGTGGTGAGGGGTAGTGGGGGGTGCTGATGCGGGAGGAATGATTAGCACGCTTACCTGTCAATGTATACGTAACCTCCTGTATTTTATAATTTTTTTTTGATCATTTCAAACAGTGTACGCTATATAACAATTTTTGTACTTGGGATTTTTTTTTTAAAAGAGATCGATTTTGGCTCTAATCCGGATCGTCTCAGTCACTGGAAGCATCGTTGTTGTTACAAAAAAATACACTAACAATAAAAATAAGATGATGCTAACGAAATAAAATTCATGTTTGTCATGAGAACTTACCACTGGAAGAAGTCGCTGTTGCTAATGAAGGTGTATGCATCGTGATGGAGGAGTGAGGGAGCACTTATGAATGTGTATGATACGGAAGGACTTACAGATACTTAATTTTAACTGTACAGTAACTGTAGATGCCATGAAAAGTCCAAAAAGGAGATGCAATGTAATACAAAACAACAAAAGCGTGCAGTATCAGGTCTGTATGACATTAAACACACGTGCTAACTGGGATGAGCTGATGCTAGCGGTGAGCATTCTCAAGTACTCGGCCCTCTAGTGGTAGCATCCAAAAAATGTTATTTTCTCGTACATTTGGCACGATATTTGCTGGAAAGACATCTCGTATATCGAATTTCTCGTAACTAGAGTAGCTCGTATGTAGAGGGGCCACTGTAAATATAAAGCAGACAGATGCAGTGGAGCAGACTTACCTGGAGGAATTTAGAAGCTTTAGTCGGTCCAATTCTGAAGTGCATTTAGCTTTGGTTCCTCTCGGAGTCCCGCGAGGCAAAGTCCTCGTAAGGCAAACTTTCCCGATCCCCTCTCACTCCATGCAGCGCGCACCATCGTCAACCTTTTTTTCTCCTCCACTCTTCCAAACTCAAGAGCTGATGTCAGCGGACTCGAAGCCGCACCCCTTCCTCCCTAAACCCGCCCCTTCTTTCCTCCTCCTTTCTTAAGTGCATACATTAAGGTTTGCATTCAATAGTCTGGAAATCAATCGCATGATTTCTTCTAATAAAAGTTGCTACCTGTTATTTTTTTTTTTAGCTTATACGCAAAGAACACCTCCTTCCTTTGGTTCCAATCATCCATCTAATCAATGAATCAATATTCAAACCATTTAGGGATCACTTGACTCCTCATTCATAATTCATCCATTAGTCCATTATCCACCCATCCTTTGTCCATACATGTTTTTATTCATCATCCATCCATTAACTATAATATAATATACACACAGTATTGCTCACCGGTAATAGGTGACTATTAGAAAGATGCACATCTCTATTAACTCATAAATATATTTTTTTAATTTCATACTTTTTTACCAAAATGACATGAATGACTTTGGTCCTATTAGACACAGCCAAGGCCGTAGACATATTATAGGCTGTCCATGAGGGGAGACACTCTGAGAGAAGGGAGGAGCTCATCCTTTGTTGCTGGTCCTCCTGACCTGAACTCCAGGAAGGATGGGCAGGACCACGGATGATGATGATGATGATAATAAATGACGATTCTCACCATGCCATGTCGCTTTATTTCAAGGAAACAAAGTGAGCTTCCATCCATTATCATACATCAATTCATCATTCCATGTCAATTCAAGTCTCTTTTATTTGTATAGCCCTTAATCACAATATGTCTCAAAGTACTGCATAGGATTACAATTACACCATTGCCTGATCTTAAACCATCATGCAGGCAAGGAAAAACTCAAAACCTCAGCTTGAGGACAAAAGAAACATTGAGAAGGGGCCTCACAAGTGGTAATGCCCCTTCCAAGAAGACCAGAGTGCAATCGATTTAGCATTGGTAACAGTACACAAAGCTTAGTGAACATCAATAAAAGAAAACAATAGGTCATATGTTGAAATTTGTCTAAGTCCATAAGAGCAACGACGCAGCTTTCTATCTATGCTGGCTGGTTGATGCAGGCGTTGACATGTTTAAGGTCCAGACGCTGGTCTGCTGACTCATCTCATATTGTCTTCTGCCTCGTATCACCACCAGCCAGGCAGTCTGAAAAAAGTATGAGGTGGGCATTAATCATAAGCTATTGAATAGAAGTGGGTTTTAAGTCTAGATTTAAAAACTTCCACTGAGGTTGCAGATCTTATCTCCGGAGGCAGAGCATTCCACAGCACCAGGGCCCGGATGGAGAATGCTTTTGGGCCTGCAGACTTCTTCTTGGCTCTTCGAGTCACCCGTAGACCGGCAATTTCAGAGCGGAAGCTCCGTGCAGGGACATAAGGGGAAATCAAATCTGAGAGATAAGAGGGCGCAAGTCCCTGCAAACATTAGTATGTTAGTAAAATAACCTTTAAGTCACATCTTAAGCGGACTGGGAGCCAGTGCAAGTTAGCTATAACAGGAATGATATGCTCAAACCTTTTTGTCTTAGCCAAAAGTCTCGCTGCCACATTTTGAGGAGAAAGCTATTCCAGTAATATTTATTACATGTAACCGAAACGACAGATTAGGATCAAATATAGCACCTAGATTTTTTACCGAGTCACTATGGGTAATATTACATTTGTCTAGGTTCAGGGCAGTGTTTGACAACAAATCACAACAGTGGGCTGGACCAACAATCAATATTTCCGTTATTTCTTGATTGAGACGCAAAAAAAAAAATCTATTCAACTATCTATTCATCCACTCATCATCCATCCAACCATGCTTCATTCCTTCTTTCCATCCATTCACTCACCCATTCATCCATCCATCATTCATTTCATCCATCCATCATCCATCCATTCATTTCTCTATTAATCAATCCATCACTCATTCCCTTCATCTATACCTCATTCCTTCCAGCACTCATCATTTAATTTTGGATTGACCTCCCATTTAAAATACTGATTTTCTTTGTATTTCATTTTATATTGCTTACAATCAATAAAAAAAATAAAATTATATACAAATAAAAGTAAAACAAATTAAAGCAAGACAACAACACAACTGCATTGTGAATATAACAAACAATAATAATCATAAAATAATCAACTTATTTTAATGACTTCATTTTATGGTCCTCAGATTACGATTTTGAATTTACTTGATCTGAAATCAAACGAAACTGCTTATAAAGTATCCTTTACAAGTTCCCTACTGCCCTGAATGCAACATATTGCTCGAGGGGTGAGCCTGGAGGAAACCAATGTAGGTATCTGTCTCAAAGCACACTTTTTAATACCACCCCAGTTGGGGGGATCTGTAAAAATGAACTGTCAGAACTACAACAAATGGTAGACCCAAACGCGTATTGTTTCACACAAACGTTTATTGGGATATTGAGAAAACAAGCGCCAGCGATCCAGTGCTCGCTGGACAGGAGGAACAAGCAGCTCACGGGATCGGAGCGTGATCGGAATGCAGAAGTGGATTTGCCATAGCGGGAGATCAGAGCTTGGTCGGTGGTCAAAAACGGGTTGTTAGCCGGAGCGGGAGCTCAGAGCGAGGTCAAATGGACAAAACAGGTCGATAGCCGGAGACAAACGGGAAATCAGGAACAGAAGAGTAGGATACGGAGGAAGATGGGACCGACGGGAGCCAGAGTAAAAGTGCTTGCCTTCTGTATGCAGAGGTTCGCTGACGGACTGACCGGAGTACTGGGTTTAAATAGGAGGGGAATCAACCAGGCAACCAGCAGCAGCTGGCGCCAAACAAGCGGGCACCGGTGAGTGCAATGAGTAATCAATACATAAACACGCGATTATAACAATTGATTCACCTTGTATTTAAATATAGGAAATGCTACATAAAAAAAGAATATTAGCATAGCACTAATGCTAGTCAGTGGAGCAGCTCATTTGGATACTAAAAGGAAACGAGCATCTACTTTTGAAGTAAACATGTACGCTTTGGAACACCATAGCGCTATTCAAAGGAACAAATTAAAAAAAACTATAAACTGTAACAAAGTACTAAAGTAAAGGTTTTCTTGCAATTGGAAAACTGCCAAACAAATATGACTACAGTGTATCAGTTCCACAAACTATGTCCCAGATTCCCCCTCCCAAGTGTGAGCCATTTGGAATGTGGTTAAGAATCAGAACCAAGAAGAACGTTTGTGTGTTTCACTAGCTTTGTTAACAATTCCCAGAGAATGAGCAAGCATCTTTCAAAAATCTGGGATCCATCCAGAAACAGGATTAACGGACCCAGTTGGGGGAAAATCCAGGAAAAACCCAGCGCGGGGCGCACATCTGCATTCACATCGACGACAGTCCAAGAATGAAACCAACGTACAGCAGGAAACCATTATGTGTGGTTGTGTGTATTCATAGACAACCACAGAAGAAGATGGGTGGAGGGCTGTATTTTTTTCCAGCGGGACCACCCTCGCCAAAGCGTCAGTATCTCGTCTTCGGGCTTGTCGTCTTCGCCCAGAAATCGGAGCAAGGCAGCTGTCTGTCTCCGAGTTTGATTCCCGGTTTACACCGAGCGGGATTTGATGTCGCCCTGCAGGCCGCAACCCCTTCATTTTCAGAGCGGTTCAGCCTGGCCTAGGCCTCAATTCGCATTACAGCTGGGAAAACCATTCCCGGACTTTTCCACTGCTCAGCTGCAGCCAAAGCTTGATATTGTATGTGTGCGTGTGTGTGTGTTCGTGTGCGTTGGAGTTTATTTGAGTTGTGCGACCGCACTGCGCAACCGACGCTGTCGAAGGAGCTTCTCTGCAAAACAGAAATGAAAATGGCAACCTGACGCCCCTCAATTCGATTCGACCGCAAACTTAGCGAGAAGGGAAAAAAACTCTCCCGCGTCAAATTGTCGGATTATCTCATGAGATTTATTGACTTTGTCGGAAATACGTGTGTTCAAACTACAGTTTAGGGGCAATAAGAGGCCACTGTTTTTTTTTCATGTAGAATTAAAGGAGTTTTACTTTCTCCAATACCGCGACCCTAATGAGGATAAGCGGTGCAGATAATGGATGGATGGACAGGGTTGGGTAGGGTTACTTTAACTTGATTACTTTCAATTACTTTTGGATTACTCCAATACCAAATATGCTAATAAAAGACAAAAGAAACTAAATATGAATAAAATGATGACTCACAACACGTGGTAAGCTTTCTCTCCTGGCTTTGATCTCTTTGATCTCCGGCAAAGCTAACATAAAATGCGACAGAAACAAAATGAAAATAAATCCAAACAGCTTGCCAACATCATTTTTGCCGTTCCATGTATTCCGTTACTTCCCAAGCCTGCACCAAATTTTGTAATTTTATTCATATTTAGTTTCTTTTGTCTTTTATTAGCATATTTGGTATTGGAGTAATCCAAAAGTAATTGAAAGTAATCAAGTTAAAGTAACCCTACCCAACCCTGTGGATGGATACTTTCTCCAATAATAAGGGATGTATATTGTTTTCTCTGCACAAACAAACACATTTGCAGTCTTATGACTGCTCTTCTACCCATTAGCTCATTCAAGCCCTTATTAGAAAATTTTTGGAAATTGAAAAGGAAAAGAAAGGGGAAAATATACATTAGTAGGAGGACAAAAAAACCCAAAATAATCTAAAGATTTTTACATGCAGTAAAAATGTTTAGATTACCATGACGTAAAGTTGAATTTAACTTACTTCTGGAAGATGGGCTTCAAGAAGTCCTCCTCCGTGGTAAAAAGAGGCTGAAAAAAGCAGTCCGAGCATTTCCTCAACCGCATCAAGCTTTCTTATTCCACTTTCGTTTAAAAAAAACCCGGCTCGCCTCTTCTTTACACTTCACACCAACCATATTGAAAGAATGCACGAGATATTAAACAATAAAAGCATCAAAGTTCAGAGATACAGTACAGTGTGTTCACATTCCACAAGAACTAGGAAGTAAAGCTGGATTTCTTCTTCGGGGTGGATGCTGGGTGTCCTCTCACAGCGCCACATACCGGTAGCGGCGGAAAGAAGCACAACAGCACTGTCCTCTAATGGATAAAGATGCGCACAATACAAAATCTAACTTACAGCAATGTCCGGATATTTTTCGAAATCCCGATTTTTTCTTTCGCATCTACCGTTTTACATAAGTCGAATGGTCGTAAGTACTGGAGCGTCCGTACAATCAAAACATACAGCATGCAAACCACATAAACATACTTTGCTTTAAAAGTAGGACGCAATGGTGGATAGCGTGGCTAGCTTTTTACCAAAATGCTTCCTCTTCGTGTGGCTGTATAAAAAGGAGCTAATATTTGCACATGGCATTTATTGGCGACAATATTTACTCTCAACTGATGAGTGTAATCTCATGCAAAATCCCTGGTGCTCACCTCACCTATACTGTATGTAGTTATGAATTATTTAACTGGCATTTAAAACACACTATGTATATATAGTGTATATATAGTTCTAGTAATAAGTATTACGAAGGCATCTATAATTGATTGTAATGCAGTCGTGGAAAGTGAGTGTGGACGGCCGGATAAGAAGCAGATAAGGACCGGAATCTTTAGTGTACTGAGCTCCTTGTGTAATGTGTTTGTCCAAACGTGGTAGGGGGAGTTTAACCTGCTTTAACCCGTCATTAGAGTGAGAGCGTGCATGGCATCCAAACGGGCAGTGGGCAAATTCGCATGCAGTTTCACCCGAATGCATCGTCTTTAATTTCACCCTGCACGGTTTGTAAGTCAGTGAGTGAGTTTGGCAGTCCCCTTCTTTTCTGTGTGGCTTTGTGGTTGATGTATTTTAAACCAAGACATACAATATCTTTCTGTCTAACTAGTTTTATCAAAATTTGGGAAAATATAATTATGCATGCGCTACAGTAGGTGGCAGTGTTGCTCTAAGTGAGGGGCTGGTTGAGGCACAGTTAGATTTACAGATAAATGAGAGTGCATCTTATTCATAATTTGATTGGCATAGCAAGAAAGATGTATAAACTGTTGAATAGAAAATATATATATGTCATGGTTGCCATGGCGCCCAATTGGCCCCGCCCGTGCGGCGCTAGCCAGCTGCAGCTTGTTGACGGATTGTCTCCCTGACAGTATTTAAACTCTGTCCTGCCAGTCCCCTTTTGTCGGTCTTCCGAGAATCTCTATTTTTACACGACAAGCCCTTTTTCGCCTGTCCAGTTTTTTGTTCCTGTTTGTCTCCCGCTACGATCTGTTTTGATGTCGACCACGTCTGCTCTCCCGTCCCGAATAACGATCCATTTTTGATCTCGAACACGTCCGCTCTCCTCTCCTGGCTTTCGACTTGTTTCCGATCCCGAACACGTTTTTGCTCTTCTATCCCGGCTTTTGACCCAATTTTTTCCATTCCCGACATTGCTCGCCACGGAAGTCCCACTTCCGCGTTCAGAGCGACCTGCTTCCCGCGTCCAGCAATCCCCGAATAAAAGATAAATAAAGATAAGTGTAACTTACTTTTGGAAGATAAGCTTCAAGAGGCTTTCCTCCGTGGAAGAAAGTGGCTGAAAAAAAGCGATCCAACCATTTTCTCAACCGCATCAAGCTTTTCTATTCCACTTTCATTTCAAATGAAACAGCTCACCTCTTCTTTACACTTTACACCAACCATATTGAATGGATGCAAAATAAAAATGTCAAAGTTTTTAGCGCGCTGGAGATACAGTATGGAATGTTTACACATGAACAAGAAGAGGAAGTGGATTTCTTCTTCGGGGTGCACACAATACAAAATCTAACAGCAATTTCCAGCTGTTATTTCGACATCCCGAAAAAAATGTTCATATGTAGCGTTTTACGTAAGTCCAATCATCGTAAGTAGGGGAGCGTCTGTTTATGTGAAAATCAATGACAATAAAGACAATTCAAAATCCGTTAAGCAGTGAACATGCGATAACCGAATCACAAGGTATTGAGGGATTAGGCCTACTGTATTTGGTTTCATCTACGAGGTCAGTGTAATCGTATAAGAACCACTCTATTTTTGTAAGCAATAGGTTCCATGGAGAGAACATGCAAACTCCACACAGGAAGTCTGGTAGCTGGTTTTGAACCCATGACCTCATAGCTGTACCGCAGACACGATAACCACTCATCCGTCGTGCCGCCCAAAGAATGGAGCAGATTTATGTAAATACAAGAGAAGCTTGACTTGAGACATATGGCGTCAACATTTTTTGAAATGTGAACGTTGAATGTCGTTTTAAAATCTTTCCAATGATTCACGACGTCTGCGTCTCGGAGATATTTTTCAAAGAAATCAGTGCTTTGAAAAGACCGTTTGCCTCGCACAAGAACTGCTGAGTATGTTAGCAAGCTGCAGTTTACTTTAACAATGACAATTGGCAACAGTGTAAACAGTTTCAAGTTCATGTCACGTTCATGTACTTATGTTTTGTAGGGTTCAGTGGGTGCAAATTTAATACTGTTGTGATCTACTCTGTGATAACAAATTCAGAATTTTTCGCCCCAAAAAAGCGTAACGTTGTCAGTTATTCGTGTGGTCTTGAAGTGAGCATCGGAGTACCTGTAACATAATTCAGTATCAGTAGATGGCAACAGATCGCTATTTTGTGCCAAGGAAATAATAAAGAGCTAAATAATTATGGTAAATCATTTTTTGAAGAGGATGTCTTTGTTCTCAGTGCCAAAAATACCATTTGGGTTCACTTAGAAGAAAATGTAGCTAATTTTAAGGAAGGATATTCAGTTTATCTAGTAACAATAATACAAGTGGAATGAAGTGGAAAAATTGCTTTCGATAAACTGGGATAATGTACAGATCGCTTTTCTTCTTTTATAAAAACAATTTTAAACATAACAAAAATAATAAACGACGTGGAAAACATCATGAAATACTGATTGAAATCATGACAAAAATAGAAGCCCACAATGTTTACCGGTCTACCTCCTGAACCTCAATTAATAAGTAACTTTAAAGGGACATTGTGTATCATTTAGAGCCTCCTTTCTATAAAAATAATTCATATAAAAAACAACAACTGATTGACTCAACAACAACAAGATATGATTAAATATTAACAATTATTTGCATTCTATTGTCTCGAGTGGAATCACACCCATAATAGGGATATGACGAGTCAAGTCATGTTTATTTGTGATGCCCTTGATCACAAGGAGTCTCAAAGGGCTGCACAGACCATTGCAAACCACAGACTATTATTACACCATCCCCTGATCTAAAACCGACATGAGGGCAAAGAAAAACTCAAAAACCTCAACATGAGGAAAATGAAGAAACCTTGAGAAGGGACCGCACATGAGGTAATCCCCCTTCCAGGATGACTAGGCTGCAACAACTGTTGCAATGACAAATAATACACAGATATTGTCAACATGAAATATAGGCCATTCATAAACTATAGAATATAAGTGTGTTATAAGCCTAGATTAAAACAGTTCCACTGAGGTTACAGATCGAATCTCAGTGGGCAGAGCATTCCACAACACCGGGGTCCGAATAGAGAACGCTCTGGAACCTGCGGTTTTCTTCTTGGCTCTTCGGATTACAAGTAGACCAGCATTTTCAGAGCGAAGGCTCCGGACCGGAACATAGGGGGAAATTAAATCTGAAAGATACGAGGGAGCAAGTCCATGCATGATTTTGTATAATACCAACAGAACCTTAAAATCACATCTCAAGCTAACAGGGAGCCAATGCAGGTTAGCTAAAATCGGGGTAATGTGATCAAACTTTCTTGTCTCGCTGCAGAGTTTTGTACCAGCTGCAGGCTCTTGATTTTGGACTTTGGGAGACTGGAGAGTAGTATATTATCAATGTTCATTTTACCTGTGAAAAGTGATGGGTCCCGGGGACTCGCATGCTCAAAAATCTATGGGTCCCAACAGAGATCTATGGGTCCCCAAAATTTGGTGTTATCGAGGTTGAAATTGTAAATCGGCGACAGATATATTATATAAATCTATATATTCATTCAGTTTTAATCATCACAGTTTGTTGGTAATACAAATCAGTTATCACCTCGATTTTTCAGTTCACAACAATATTGTACATTATACAAAATAAAATTGCTGAAATATTAGTCTATATATTCATGGAGTTTTAATCATCACAGTTAATTGGTAATACAAAACTCAATTCCAATGAAGTTGGGAAAGTGTGTTAATTGCAAATAAAAATTGATCCAAGTAAATTGCAAATTCTTTTCAACCCATATTTAAATGAATGCACAGCAAAGACAACATATTTATTGTCTTCACTCATAAACTTTATTGTTTTGGGAGAAAATCATCAACTCTGTAATTTGATGACAGCAACACGTGCCAAAATAGTTGGGACAGGTGTCAATAACTACTCAGAAAGTGGATGAATGGAAATCAACCAACTATTTGCAGGTGAACAGATGAATTAGCAACAGGTGAGAGTTGTTACTGGGTATAAAAAAGGGAGACCCGAACAAGCTAAGTCATTCACATGCAAGGATGGGGCGAGGTTCACCTCTTTGTGAACAACTGCGTGAGCAAATTGTTGAACAGTTTAAAAACAACATTCCTCAAAGTACAATTGCAAGGAATTTAGGGATATCATCATCTACAGTCCATAATATTGTGAAAAGGTTCAGGGAATCTGGAGAAATCACTGTGCGTAAACGGCATGGCCGTAAACCATTATTGAATGCCCGTGACCTCCGAGCCCTCAAGCGGTACTGCATTAAGAACCGACATCAATGTGTAAAGGACATCACCACATGGGCTCAGGAACACTTTGGAAAACCACTGTCAGTCAATACAGTTCGACGCTATATCCGTAAGTGTGGGTTAAAACTTTATGTTGCAAAGCGTAAGCCATTCATCAACAACATCCAGAAACGCCGCAGGGTTCTCTGGGCCCGAGCCCATCTAAAATGGACTGATACAAAGTGGAAAAGTGTTCTGTGGTCTGATGAGTCAGTTTTCCAAATTGTGTTTGGAAATTGTGGACGTCGTGTCCTCCGGTCCAAAGAAGAACAGAACCACCCAGACTGTTATGCACGCAAAGTGCAAAAGCCAGCATCTGTGATGGTATGGGGGTGCATGAGTGGCCAAGGAATGGGTAACCTGCACATCTGTGAAGGCACCATTAATGCAGAAAAGTACATTCAGGTTTTGGAACAAAGTATGTTGCCATCCAAACAGAATCTTTACCATGGGCGCCCTTGCTTCTTCCAGCAGGATAATGCCAAGCCACACACTGCACGTCTCACGACAGCGTGGCTTCGTAGTAAGAGGGTGCGGGTGCTTGACTGGCCTGCCTGCAGTCCTGACCTGTCTCCCATTGAAAATGTGTGGCGCATTATAAAGCGCAGAATAAGACAAAGGAGACCCCGGACTGTTGAACAGCTGAAGCTGTACATAAAGCAAGAATGGGAAAGGATTCCACTATCAACGATTCAACAACTAGTCTCCTCACTTCCTAAACGTTTATTGAGTGTTATTAAAAGGAAAGGTGATGTAACACAATGGTGAAGAAGCCCCTTTCCCAACTACTTTGGCACTTGTTGCAATTATAAAATTCTAAGTTTATCATTATTTGCTCATGGAAATAAAGTTTATGAGTTTGAACATGGATAATCTTGTCTTTGTGGTGTATTCATTTAAATATGGGTTAGAAAAGGTTTGCAAGTCATTCTATTCTAATTTTACTGACATTTTAAACTTTTTCCCAACTTCAATGGAATTGACTTTTGTACAAAGCAGGTATCACTTCAGATTTTTCAGTTCATATATTCTTCGTGGTTTGCTGTCCTGCCACAGTTGTAATGCCTTCCCAAGGTCCAATCCATTATCATCCTCCTCATAGCGCAACCAGGAATATAATTTAGTCCATTTTGGCAGAAAAGTCCTTTTTTTGCCGGGAGTATTCTTTTGTTTATTTTCTTTCGTCAAATCATTCGCTTCAACACACGTGTTTTCCTTGCCTCCGCGATCTTCCGAAGAATCTCTCCGCCGTTTTTCCGTGCCGGAATTATTGCTGTTGTTATCACTTTCTGCATTATGTTTCGACTTATTACTGACACTAAAGAAATTACCAATTTTGTGTTGATTTTCACCTTCCCTCGACGACAACCACCACAACAATGACGTAATCTCGAAGCAACGAGATCTCGTTTGCCGAGACCGGCGTGCAGACGAAAACTCGAACCGCGAGACCAAAACACCAATGGCGGATTTGCCTGACGAAAAGTTTGGAGAGCGGTAAATCTTTCTTAAAAAATATAATAATCGGGTAATAATGACAATTTTGTGTCAAAAAAGTTGCGTCCCAGGGACGCACATTGATTTGACACTATGCGTCCCCGGCAAAAATAATGGGTCTAGGACGCAGGGACGCGGGCAAATGAGAACACTGCATTATAGTAATCGAGACAAACGCATAAATTATAATGCCTGCATGAGACTGGGACAGCCTAGAACAAATTTTAGCAATGTTGCAAAGATGGAAAAAAGTTGTTCTAGTAATATTCTTAATATTATTGCCCTAGTTGGCTTTTTTTTCGGCTTGTTAAGTGTATTTGTGAGTGAGAACGTCAGAGTGGGTTAGCGCACCTATTAGCAGATATGGTGATTTTTTTTTTTTTTCAATTATATTTTAAAAATCCTCGTATAATCCCAGTCGTTGTGTATTATTTGGCGCCCCCCAGTTATGTGAATAGAATTAACAGCATTCATTAATAAAAACTATGTTGAGTTAAATAATAAGCAAAAATACATTAACTGTCCCTTAACGGCGGGGCAGTGGTTAGCGCTTGTGCGGCACAGTTCATGTCTCGGGAACCTGTCGTGGGTTCAAATCCAGCTCCAGACTTCCTGTGCGGAGTTTGTATGTTCTCCCCGTGCTTGCGTGGGTTTCCTCCGGGCACTCCGGTTTCCTCCCACGTTCCAAAAACATGCATTTCAGGTGAATTGGCCGGTCCAAATTGTCCCTAGGTGAGAATGAGCGAATGAGTTGTCTGTCCCTGTGTGCCCTGCGATTGGCTGGCAACCAGTTCAGGGTGTCCCCTGCCCACTGCCTCACACACAGGTGGTGATATATTTGTCAGCCATCTTGCTGCTACTCGTACCCAAATACAAAACTTCCTGAAAGGCTGGGCAAAGAACAATTTCGCCGTCTGATCACTCTTAGTCTCTGTAGTTCAACCTTGTGCTTTTTAGCACTCGTTTACAGTTGAATAACACAGTGGTGTCATCTACAGGTCGAATATTATCGATTCACTTTAAAAATGAGACTGAGACTATTTCTAAAAACAACCCAAAAGTGTGCTTTGACTCAAAATTAAGTTAAAGAAGATTGCAGTAGTCTAAAGAAGATATGTTGCCGTAGTTTGCTTTTTTTCTGCTTGAGTGCAACTGTACTTGCTTGGTAAGGTATTTGTGAGTGAGAACGTGAGAGTGTGTTAGCGCACCTATTAGCAGACTTCGATACATATTTTGCTTCAAACCCATTAGCGCTACTTGAAGGCATCTCTGCCGCTCATCTTTAACATAGAGGAAGACAAGCCCAAGTTAAGATTGTGCACAGCTAGATGACAAACACTCATCTTGGAGGCATTTTTATTCAATTGTCTTAATGATAGTAACGAGCAATAGTGTCAATGCTAACGATATTTACCTCAGCTCAGGTATTTCGAATGAAATGACACACAACACAATTCATGTTGGTATTTCTACATGAGCATCAACCAACAAACATGTTTTTGTTGGTGATAGGAATGAGTGGAGAGGTGTATGAAAGGATAGTGGGATGTTGGATGCGTTCTCAGGGATGGGCAGGGCACCCGTATGATGCGGGAGGGGTAAACCAGTGAAAGCTGTCGGGCCCTGCTGTTGAACAAAAGAGTCTGTTGTGTCACCCTGACCCGAGTGACATGGCCGCTTTCTTGTGTCCCGTTTCATCCAGAGCAACGAAAGCATGACCAACTTGGGTGCTGAGGTGCTTAACTTGTTTGGGTGTTTGGGGATTTGGGTTGGCCATGGTCCAAAACTTTTTGAGTGTGTTTTTGCTACTTTTTTACATTTTTTAACAATTTTCTTTATTTTTGTATGTGTTCGTCTTGCTGTCGGTCACCCCTCTCGAGGGATAAGACCAGTGTAGATAGATAGATTTCTACATTAGCAATTGTTAGCGTAGCGTATTGTTGGGATTTAAACTATCAAAATGTACCGTTTACCAAATTGTACGAATTAGTTATCTGACTCCATTAACCAAACATGGCCTACATTCATCCAACAATTATGCACGCTTGTTTTTTGAGAGAAAATGATCAGGAAGGCCAACATTTCCAAATGGGGGCGGATGTTTATTATTTCTGACAGCAGGTCTAACTGTACCAACAGGAGTCGGCCCCCATCCGAGTTGCCGACCATTTATATATTTCAACAAACAAAGCAAAGACATCCTACTATTCCCCTATTGGCTATGTGTCATCTGCAGCTAACTTTAGCTTTCTCTTATTGGTTATCTTCTCCCCGCATGATGGCACGTCGGCTCCTCCCATGGGTGTGCCAAGGCAGTTTTTTTGTGCCCAACAATCTCTGGTCGTCCTGTGTCAGCACACCCAGGCAACCTGTTATCAGAAATTTCCGTGACAAAATATCCCCACTTATGCATTACACACAGCCTACCCTGACCTTTTATTGTACATCGAATTAAAGCACAGCCAGTAAATATCTTTATTACATTAAACTGAATACATGTAACTTGTAGTCAGTCGTATAATTTATAGTCAAATCTATAAAATCCTTTAGTATGTACCATCAGACTATTTCTTTTACGCATAAAAAAATTAGTTTTCCATGTTTGCTTGTTGGAAGTTCTTTGATGTAATAGGCTTAATGTATCCATTAGCTTTTAGCATGACGCTTAGCTTAGCTCCGTGATGAATGCTTTGAAAATGATCATGTACTGTACTTTACAAAATAAAATATTTAAAAAGCAATATTTGTTCCCACTGTTTTTTCAGTGTTTTTTGCTGGTGTTTTTGATGCAGCTTAAATACTAGCTTTAGAAATACATATTAAATATATATTTAACTTTATAATACATATTTCTAGCATGGTACTATTTAGCTGATGGAGTTTTTTGGATTTGTACAAGTTAGATTGCTTTGCATCTTTGAGAAGCAGATCAACTGTCAAAATCATCTTTGTTGTTTGGACAAAGAGAACATTCTGAGAAGTTTCTTAGTCTGAAATCGGTGTTCACATGTCCGCTGATATGTTCTCAATATATCCTCAAACATTACTATTTGAAGCTCTGGAGGGTTAACACCTTACCATATGACGTTGAATTGTCGCATTAGTTGAAAGTCGTGGTGCGACAGGGATTTTTACTGGCAACTGAGATTGTTGTGGTAAAAAGTCAAGGTCTTGAGGTACGTCGAAGTCCTCTAAATCTTTGGTCAGGTCTTCATCGATTTCAGAACTAGTGGCTTTACTTATAGATGGAAGCTCTTCTATACAGTTTTTACCAGTCCGTTTTGGATCTTTGAGAAGCAGATCAATGCTTGAGCGCCAACTGTCAAAATCAACTTTGTTGTTTGGACAAACAGATCGTTCTGAGAAGTGTCTTAGTCTGACATTGGTGTTCTCATGTGCGCTGATGTGTTTGGTTCTCAAAATATGCACAAACAAAATTGTCCCTAGGTGTGAATGAGCGAATGAGTTGTCTGTCCCTGTGTGCCCTGCGATTGGCTGGCAACCAGTTGAGGGTGTCCCCTGCCCACTGCCCGGAGATGGCTGGGATGGGCTCCAGCCTCCCCCGCGACCCTAATGAGGATAAGCGGTACGGCTGATGAGATGAGATGAGATTACTCTTTGAAGCTTTGGAGGGTTAAACCTAAACCATAATACGTTTCTATTGTCGCATTAGTTGGAAGTCGTGGTGTGACAGGGATTTCTACTGGCAACTGAGATTGTTGTGTCAAAAGGTCAAGGTCTTGAGGTACGTTGAAGTCCTCCAAAATCGTCGGTAAGGTCATCATTGGTTTCAGAACCAGCGGCTTTACTCATAGAAGTAAGCTCTTCTTTCATTAATTCTATACAGTTTTTCCCAGTCTCATATGCAATGTGTCGCAATTCAGTCAGATAAGAATGTAGCTGTGGTAAATACTGCAGTGGTATCAACAGTGTTTAAATTCTCAAGGAATAAACTTTTTCAAGGTTGTTTTATGTTGTGTTTGTATGATTTGAGAGCCATATCATACCATACCATACCCATACCTGTCAACCTGTACGTTTTTGATGTACAAAGTACGTTTATCATGCATTTTAAGACGTGTACAACGTGCAAGAAAATCTGTACAGAAAAACGCGAATTTGTTAATAATGGGTACCATCCGGTAAACACCGACTATTGCAAAACGGCAAATCAATCAAGTCAAACGAGTTCGCCGCGGTAGCCTCTATCTCGGTATAGTTTTTTTTGTTGCAAACAAAGCGAACGGTTTGATGCCACTGTGCGCATGTGTCTGCTGCCTGGGAATTTCCTATCATGCATCATAGCAGTAGGCCTACATTACAACACAGTTTTGAATTTTCTTTGGATACAATCATCAAGTCGCAATGGCCGAACCTGAATTAAAACGCTGTAAGTCATTCTAATCTGAAAATAACAGGGGTTGATTGAGTAAATTTGAAGTACATGTGGTCTTAAAAAACATTGGATTTCATGTGGTGGTTGTGTAGTGAAAGGAAGTCCGTTTCTTTTTAGAGAACCGGCTTTTTCGGTTCAACTCATTAAAGAGAGCCGGCTCTCAAACGGCTCACTTGCTTTGATGCATAATATCATGAATTATTATGTTGTATAAAGAAGTTAAGAAACAAGGAAGTATAAAAAGAGAACATGAAAAAAAGACAGCTTTGTGGTTATCCCTTTAATCAGGATATTACCAACAATAATTTAATGCAGAAAATGAATGAATAATTTGAATAAGAAAATGTATTATTCTACTTGATTATATTTGCATGTATTTTTTCCTTCTACAGTGAACGTCCAAGCTACTTAATTTTTGAACCTTTTTTATAATAAACCTCATTCATGTCGAGCAACTCAGGATCTCACAACAAAATGTTAATTAACAATATATATGAGATAACGAAACACATGTACAATATACAATGTTAAACTACATGAATAAACACGTTTGAAAAAAAATATGGTGTATTTTTAAGGGAAAATACGACAGGTTGTAAGGGCATGGAGCCGTGGAGGTTGACAGGTATGCCATACCATACCATACTATACCAGAATTGCTTGTTTGCCAGTGTCTGATTGCATCAACAGGAACCATATTCTTGATAGATCCATAGTGTATAATGCAGTCTAAAAGCTCCTCATCCGTCTCAGTGACAATCATACCGCTCAGTAGTAGTGCATTTGTGATCTTGACATTACTCTCGAGACGTTGAAGATAAGATGTGTGCTCTTCGCTATGGTTTTGCGCTGTGTTCAAGTACTTGGCAGAGAAGTCATCTCCACGTTCAACAACAAGGTGCTGTCTCTGATTCATACCAGGAAGCCTTCCCTGGTACTGGTAGACATGGAAACCACTACTATTTGTTTCATGTGGGTGAGCAAACCCTTTCCCAGAAAAACTGCCTCGAGAGGGATGGTCACGCCAGGCTGTACTTGCGCAAGACAGGAGGTGTACTCCTATGGACCCAGCTTGTTAAGGGGGGCGTGAGCTATATATTCACTATTTTTATTCCACACAGAGCATCAGCGATTAATCGTAATACTTTTCAACAACAAACCAGTATTTATTTTTTTTTCAAAACGTAGAGATTCAAACAACTCCTTTTTAACTAAACCACATGGCTGTGGTAGCTGTGCTAGCTCAAACTATAATGTTCCAACTAGCACATTGTAGCATAACATGTAGCCTAATTACAGATTAGCTATCTCGTCACTATTTAGAGTCAAAATTAATGGCAAATAATTTTTCTTTAAAAAAATTGCTTAAATTATTCCTTAGCAAACACCCCCTTTCAAAATATAATTGACACTGCTCGTAGCTGACTGACTGAAACACAGTACGTTCACTTCCTGTTTGCTGCGGAATCAATAAAAGTGCTGGTCAGTTAGACAGGAAATTACTCAGATGCGGCGTAAGTGAGCTGGAAACCATCTTAACACTACTGAAAACAAGGTGGAGAGCATTCGTCAGCAGCCAATGATCAGGCGTAAAAGGTATTATGGTCTTAATCGATAGTTTAAGTATTACAGTATGTTTTTAGGTATGTTTTTTTCATAAAACATACACATTCAGCATTTTTCCTTGTTGCATTTCGGTGGCGATTCCAAAGTTTCGCGATGGTAGTGTTAGAATCTTCAAATGTGACACTGCATCTGTAGTCATGAGTATTTGAGTTCCCTCTTTCTTTTAGAACCTTTTTTAGAACTCATTATTTAGTTATATCGGACTTAATGTATTCACTTGATATTTCAAATCATTCATTCATTCAGTCGTTATAAAGTCTCTACATTTTTCCAAGTGACATCAGGTTTACAGTCAGGGTAGGTATTGAGTCTTGCCAAACCAGCTGCAGAATCCAGCAAGATCTCATCTGAACAGGATTACGGAAAACATTTCAACCGGATCACCAATGCTTTGTTCTGTTCAAACCACACCCATTTACTATCAAAACAATGGTCAGCCATTTTGTTGATGCTTTTTGTGAAGGACACACACAGCTTCATTTTCCTCATGTTGAGGTTTTTGAGTTTTTCCTTGCCCTCATGTAGGTTTTAGATCAGGGAATGGTGTCATAATAGTCTGTGGTCTGTGCAGCCCTTTGAGACTCCTTGTGATTAAGGGCTATACAAATAAACATGACTTGACTTGACTTTGTTCCTTATTATCAAAGACAGAATATATTATTTTATTTGTTTTATTGTAATAAAATAACTTCTATGGACCTGCTATGCTCTAGCGATTGCTATTTCCCGTCTAGTCTTGGGACCGAGATGTTGATTTGTGGAGAAGGAAAAAAACAGATCCTCCTTCAGTGGCACGGTAGAAATTTGAGAAATAATAAATTGGTATCAACTTAAAGTAGTTTAAAAATATATATTGGGTTGGAAATCAAACCAGATTCTATAAAAGTATCAGTCATCTTGTGGGGGATGACAGGGTTTAGGTTCTGTATTGGTAACTTGTATCAATGTCTCCTCAACAGTTGGGTATTAAGTTTGATTTTGTTACTATTTAAAATGATATTGTCCATCCATTTAATTTAAACACACTGCCTCAAATAAACATGTTTACTGTTTAATGTAGAGGTCATCAACCTTTTTAAACCTTCTTTTTGTTACTGGTTAGCGTGAAACGCTACTAGTTTTACATGTAACTCTAAAATAACATATTATGTTGATACTATTGTTACGGTTTTGTCATTGACAGTGTTACATTTTGCCGGTGGACCCAAGTCAAGGGAAGCAGAAACTGGGGCAGGGGTGCTCAAAATAAATATGGCATTGAACAAAAATGGCACAAAACAAAAAAAGGAGTGACAAAACAAATACCATGTCCAAACAAATCAATCCTGACTATATCCAAACCAAAAACTAAGACCAAACCAGAAAGGTAGATGCAACGACTCAAACCAGTGTGCTGTCTGAGCAGTCAATATAAAGTTTTGGAATAATAAGAGACAAGTGTGAGGAGACTGGGCTCAGGTGTGTCTTGCTCTACATCTGGTTGACGTCCTTTGGGGGAGGGTGGCCTGCCAGATCCTGTCATAACTTCCCCTTCAAGGGCTGGATGCCAGACAAGCAAAAAAAAAATAAATACAAAGCCTGCTGCAAATATACCATCTCTACTGGAACAGGACGGCTGAAGGTCGTTGTCCATCCCCGCTGGGACAAGAAGCAGAAGCGGCTTAGGGACTATTTCCTAACCACCAGGACATGAACCAGAAGCAGCCAAGGGCTTTTCTGCTCCCCGCCTAAGAACCAAAAGCGGCCGAGGGACTACCTCCTCGTTGCAGGGACAGGAACCAGAAGCAACTGAGGGGTATTTTCGTCTCACCAAGACAGGAACCATGTTGTTGTTACTGAACAGAGGGTTAAGATTAGCACAGTCGACCGATAAAACATCTGCCTTGTATAAGGAAACAGAGTGATTTACATACAGTACCGTTCAAAAGTTTGGAGTCATTTTTAAATGCCCTTAATTTGGAAGAAAAATCTTGGTTTTATTTAATATAAATAACATTAAACTAATCAGAAATACATGCCGTGCGACTGGCTCGCAACCAGTTGAGGGTGTCCCCTGCCCACTGCCTGAGGAAAGCTGGGATGCGGTCCAGCATCCCCACGATCTTACTGAGGAGAAGCGGTGCAGGTATAATGGATGGATAACCAGAAATACACCCTATACATTGTTACCGTGGTAATTGACAGTTTAAAAAAAAAAATCTGTTTTAATGCAATTTTTACATGTGTATACAGAGGCCCATTTCCAGAAACGTCTTCGCAGGGGGGATTCTGGTCCCCATTACCCACGAAAACCGAGGAATCACTATACACAGTAATCCCTCGGTTATCGCGGTTAATGGGGACCGAGACCACCCGCGAAAACTGAAAATCCACGAAGTAGCGGCGCACCTTAAAAAATGCTTAAAAAAACGTATACAGGTATACAGTATACTCCCCCGCCATTAAACCTAAGTGATCGCTGGCATGATGGCAAGGAGTTATTGGGTGACTCATCCAGACTCTTCACACTGGAACTGACTATACCAAAACATGACCCACAAGTGTAGCCATGTCTTATATAATCAATTTACACAGAATAGGACTGCGGCGAAACCACTACGAACCATTCAGTATGATTGTATTAACCGCTCTCAACCACATGCAGCCATCGCAGTTTTTTCGCTTGTTAACACTATCGGTTACATATTGAAAATAAAAAGAGTGAAAATGTGATATTTGATGAGTGTTTGTGAAGAGTTTTGGGAAACAACAATTAAAAAAATGGTCTGTGTTCATTTTAGCTAGCGGCATCGAACGGCTTTTACAACAAATACACGAAACCACACACAATTAGCTGTGTTTAGGTAGTACAAACAACCGCTCGCTTTTGGTATAATAAAGTCAAACTTGAGATGAAATGTGACAGAAGAGAATATACTTACGTCGCGTTGCCGAGTTCCTGCATGATAAACTAACTGAGCGCCACATAAGAAGGGGGTGAGGTGGGAGGAGTTGAAGGAGGGGTGGGGTGAGCGAAGCGGTAACTCACCATGACTAAGCATTGTGTCAGGGCCTCCCCCTCCCCTTCACAATAAGAGTGTCCACACCGTGTCTTCAGTTGACATAAGCTCGCGCTCAATAGCGTCAAGTCAATAAATGCTTTTATTGAGAAGGTAAGGTATATTTTTTAGACCCGCGAAGCTCTGAACCCGCAAAAGTGGAACCGCGAACTAGCGAGGTTCCACTGTACTGCAAATGAAAGGCTAATTTTAGAAATAATTTTGGAAAAATTGATCATTTAAACACACTTCATGTCAATCATTGTGCATTGCAGTTAGAAATCAAATCTCCTTGTAAATCACAATAACCCATTACTGGTGAGTTATTTTCAGAACCGGTCAACAGGCCACTCAAGTGTTCTGAGGGGGCCCCCGAGCACCAGGTTGGTGTGTATCTAATATTAGAATCCATCAAATACTACTCCTTTTTTCAACCCATGTCCTTTATGTCACAACAAATACCCACTCTACATTTCGTCATCAGCGACATAATTTCCTGGCTTAAGTGTGTTGCTAAGCGACCCGACGCCAGCCGAAAACGCAATATAAATCCGCAGTTGGTCAGTCTGCTTTTTGCTCGTATTTGCTGGAAACTACTGAGATTAAATGCCAGTAAGGTTTCAGTGGAAACTGCATTATAGTGTTTTTGTTGGTGCTTTAATCACTGTTGAGTCGTTTTTATATAAATAATAGATTCCTGTTGTAGATAGCAGTGACGATCTGTCACTTTAATTAAGAAGTAAAAGATGTCCAACACACAAACGGACCAAAGACAAAACAAAACAGGCTTAAAGGCAATCAAAATTACAAACTGGGTTATTACTCAGATCAAACAGCATGAACAGGTCTTCAACAAGGTAAAGCAATGGTCTGGCAACGGGCAGTCCCAAAACGAGCGTATAAGTACTCCACAAGCAATCAGTTCAATGCGTCGCAGCCGGTGTCAAGGGGCGGGGCCAGCTGGGTGCCATGACAACCGTGCAGGACATGACAGTATAGCCCTCAATCACAGACCACAGACTATAGCAAGTCACGGACTGTTATTAAACAGTCCCCTGATCTAAAACCTACATGGGGGCAAGGAAAAACTCAAAGATCTCAACATGAGGAAAATGAAGAAACCTTGAGAAGGGACCGCACATGAGGAAATCCCCCTTCCAGGAAGAGTATATTCAGTGTTATTATCGAGTTCTTACGCAAAGGGGATGAAATACGCTTGTCGTTCAAATATAATGGACCGATGTGAATAATTATACAACTAGATGTCACAACCAAAAATACAGTAAGTGCTAAAAATCAAAAGTAAGAAAACAAAATATGGAGACTCAAAGTGACTAAAACGCACCATTTGTCCCTTGGGAGCTGTGGGGTGTTACCTGTTGTTAGGAATTTAATTATTAAAATGTACCGTTTACCAAGTTGTTCGAATTAGTTATCTGACTCCATTTACCAAACACCACCTAACAATGCGTGCTCGTTTCTTGATGTGAAAAGATGGACAAGAGACCGGCATTTCCACACGGGGGCAGATTTAATTTCTTAAAGTATTTAACTAAGTGAACTCCATCGAATTAGCTGAATTAGCCGAATTAGAGTCACTCGAGTCTAAGTCGAGCCTTCTCTCTTGAATCTCCCTCGATCTTCTTAAGTTCTTTTCTCGACCCACGTTTCTCCGCCAGCTGGTGTGCCGGCTCCTCCCATGGGCAGGCCAGAGAATTCCCACGTGGGCTCCACCTCCTCGCCACGATGTCTGGACCCCGAGCGTTCCTGCGTGACGAAGGCCCCTCTTGCGTCGGGAAGCGCTGATTATCATATCAGCCCTTCGTCCCAGTTGTTGATGTTTTCTGTAAACATCATCCTCCACTAGGTTGCAATGACCTGCCTCACAGCCCAGCCAGTGAATATCTTTTGCATTAAATGTAATTTGTATTTGATTGTACACAATCCCTTGTAGTCAAATGTATAAAATCCTTCACCGTAGCAACAAGATGGCCGACAATGATGTCAGCTTCCTCATATTATGTGAAATAAATGCTGATTTTTTTAAACTTGGTGTATTTAAAAAAATATTAACGATTATATTATAGGGGCAGCACGCGTGTATGGCACAGTTCTGAGGTCATGACATCGAACCTTCCTGTGTGGAGTTTGCATGTTCTCCCCTCCCATATTCCAAAAACATGCATGTCAGGTTAATTGTCCAGTCCAAATTGTCCCTAGGTGTGAATGAGTGAGTGATTTGTCTATCTCTGTGCGCCCTGTGACTGGCTGGACACCAGTTCAAGGTGTCCCCTGTCCCCTGCCCACTGCCCGAAGATAGCTGGGATGGGCTCCAGCGCCCCCGCAACCCTACTGAGGATAACTGTGCCGCCGTGCTGCCACGTGCACCTTTTAGTCTAGTACACAGGTGTCAAACAGGCGGCCCGCAGGCCAGATCAAGCCCGCTAAGGGATTGAATCCAGCCCGCGAGACAACACTCAGAAAAGCGCAAGAGAAAAACAAGCTGCAGGTTGAATTGTGTCAACTTGATGTTGCCAAATCCAGGTGCCTCTCACAAAGACACTGTACATGTATTTATTTCTCTCTCTCTCTCTCTCTCTCTCTCTCTCTCTCTCTCTCTCTCTCTCTCTCTCTCTCTCGCTCTCTTTCTCTTCCACACCTTTTATCCTACTCTCTGTCTCTTTCACTCTCTGTGTCTCTTTTTCTCTTCTTTTGTTGCTTTTTGTTTCTTTCTCTCTCTTTTTAACTTCTTTTGCTCTAACTTACATTTTCCCTTTCTCTCTTTTCTCTTTCTCTCTGCCTACCCATCGCACTTTCTTTTCTCTTTTTTCTCATTCTGTCTTTCTATTTCTCTTTGGATTTCTTTCTTCCTCTCCCTTTCTTTCCCCCTCTCTCACGACTTCTCTTTTTATCTCTTTTGTTTCTCACGCTCGCTCCCTCTCTCTCTTTCTTTGTCCCACCCTCTCTCTTCTTTTCCCTCCCTCTTTTTCTTATTTCTTTATCTCTCTTTTTCTTTCTCTTGTATCTACTAGTCCGGCCCCTGACAGAATGTTTGTTGTATTTGTGTGGCCCCCGAGTTAAAATGAGTTTGACACCCCTATGTCTTACAGACCCATTTGAAAAAAAAAATATTACAAATGATTTGTAGTCCGGTGTGCCTTTTAGCGTGAAAAATGTGGTAAAAATCATATATTCTCGTCTAATTCATAAAACAGTTTTTTTGCAATGTTATGTCAGTATAGAAATAAATTTTCTATACAATTAAAGGGGGGAAATAGTTGTTTAGTCCTGCACATCCTTGCAGGAAATAGGAAAGAACAATGTGACTCAAGTTTGACATGCTCTCTTTTGGGAGCTGGAACAGGAAACATTTTCTAAACAGAAGCGTTAGAAAAACACCAAGAAGACAACAGACTTTCATCGCGTCCAGTTGCAGTCGAGGAACATTTTGGAGAGGACGTGTTGCCCTTTTGCGCCACGCTGAGGCACAAACTGTTATTACATTTGGTAGGGTGCGGAATATACTTCCGTTAAATATCGAAAACTCTGATCCTTAGTATTTTGGGAAATGTATTTTGTGTTTTCTTCCCCCCTTTTTTAACTTGATTTTTATTTGAATATGTTGCAATTGCACCATTTTTCCACTAGAGAGAAGAATCACCCCACAAGAGCTCCTCAAAACATTTGACTGAGTTTAAAGAGACAGTGTGTATTATTTAGAGCCTCTTAGTGGGAAAAACGTCATTAATTAAAAACAATATTGAATTAAATGATTACCAAAAATACATATACTATCATAAAATAGTTTTTTTTAATAACCCATATTTGCAACATGAGCCTCACCTAAAGAGAGCTGACATAATTGTCTGCCGTCTTGCTGCTACGGGTTACCCATTAAGTAAATTGGTGTGTTTTGATCACTTTGAGAGTCCGTAGTTTGTATTTTTTGTTAGTTTTTAACAGTGATTTTCAGTTGCACGACGTAAAACAGTGACATCTATTGGTCAAATAATACACACTTTAAGTAATAGTTTTGAATAATCAATAATGAAACATTACATTATTAACTGTAGTAGTAGTCTGTGGCCTGTACAGTCATTTTAGACTTGTGATTAAAGGATGTACAAAAAATTTGATTGACTTCAAACAAATACAATTGGGGCATCTGTAAAAAAAAAAATCGTTTTTTTTTCATTTGTGTTTTTCTGGATTTTCCCGTGTGTTTTAAAAAAAACAAAACATCTTGTTTATTTTATTTGTTTTCTTATGTATTTTTACCATCATTAAATTTAATATTAATTATAAATACAGAAAAAAAACGAGATGGTTTTTATAATTCAATATGTGTGTGCGTGTGTTTGTATTTAACCTACAGGCTTGGAAATAGCTACAGCAGTTTTCGTGAAAATGTACACAGTTGTATTTTTGCCCTCCGCGAGTGTCTTATGCAAAGTTTCGTGTCAAGGCACCCCCGGTCAATACCAACAAAATTCATTAACATCTTTTGTAGGATCTCTTACACCCTCTGGCGGCCAAATGGGGCCCCTCCAGCTCTGGACCACCTACAACTCCAAGCAGCCGAATCCAATCTTGCAATGCTGGGCCATTTTTTTTTGCTTGTATCTATCCAGTTAAATAAAACTCCCACACAAAGTTCATCATTTCAAGTCTTTATAAAACATTTAGCAAAATATAGCCAAGCCTCAATTTTAAATACACATAAATAGCAAACACACACACAAAAACAAAAATAGTCTCTTTTTAAATCCAGAATTTTAAGTCATATCAAAGCCATTGAGAGGAGTCCGTAAGGAGATACACTGTGATTTGAATATTTATTTTGAGTTTCATTCATGTAGCAATTGAACATTTTAATTCACTTTTTGGAATGTCCTATGTACAAAATATATACCAGTATATATATATATATATATACATATATATTTACTGCAAGTAGGGAAAAGGACTAAGAAAGATCCTGAAATAATCATTTGTGTTGTATTTCTTTTACAAAAATGATCTTTGTTTTTATTTTACCTAGTCTGTCTTGCTGTGAGTAAATAGGCACCATGTTATGTTTGTGATGTCTATTATCACTTAACAAGGGGAATTGCAATCATTAACATGTGGCCGAGTTATGCAATTTAAATCATTACTATTTTAATAAATACAAGAAAAAAAAGCTCTTCCAAGGTGCATGTAAACATTCACAAGATAATTGTGACATGAACGAAAGTGGTTGTTTTGCCATAAAAATAAAAAGTCAGGAAGTTCAATGATTTCTCTTGGTGTCTCTTGGAGTGTTCGATATTCATGTAGCTGTCTCTGGGATGGGCGGGGCCCTCTCCAGTCTGATGGTCCAGGGGTCCGACGCGGCAGTGTAAAATGGCGGGGCCAGCACATCGTCCTCCGCCAAGGCAAAAGAAAAGACCCCTCGCTGGCGCTCATTGAGATCCTTCTCCTCACTGTCCTGATATGACTTGAACCCATTCCCTTCCAAGACCCCCGTTGTGGGTGCCGTGCCTGGGGGCCGCAGGTAGCCTGTGGCGGGCGGGGACCGCCAGGCGGTTGGTTTACGTCCCCGGCGTGGGCGAGAGACCCGGCAGCTTTGCCTTTTAAGGTGGCGGTGCAGGTGGTCGGAGCGGGTGAAGCTTTTGTAGCAGTGCTCGCACTGGTAGGGTCGAACGCCGGTGTGGATGCGGAGATGGTTCTTGAGGTCGTAATTGTGCACGAATTTGGAGTTGCAGTGCAGGCAGATGTACGGCCGTTCGCCTGTGTGCTTCCTCATGTGGATTTTCAGCTTGTCTTGTCTGCAATACGAAACAAAACTGTTAAAAGCAAGCTATATAAAGCAGTGACCGGCAACCTCTGGTTTGCTAACCGGTACCGCGCAGTGCATAGTTTGGTTCCGGTAAGCAAAGAAATGAAAATATGTTCAAATATGTTTCATAGCTATTGTTGTTTTACTGACACTGCTATGTTTCAGACTGAACTTGAACAAGGGCTTTGAAAAATAGAATAGAATAGAATGTACCTTTATTGTCATTGTTACAACATGGGATATATTGTGACAACGAAATTGGACTTGGCACTCCAGTTCCACATTTTACAGTGAGGATAAGGAAAACAAAGAGATAAAGGAACAAAGAAGATGTTTTAACTGTCTTTGTTGTATAGGCTTTGTTTTCCTCCGGGGGGGGGGGGGGGGGGGGGGGGGGGGGGGTGTATGAGGGGGTGAGGGACAGACAGAGATGGGCGGATCCAACTAGATGTTTGATCTTTTCGTACACACAGTCCAGTGTTTTTTCCCTAATTGCTCAGTCCATGTGTTGAATGGATTTGGGAAGTATAGTCCTTAAGCATGCCCGATTAAAGTCGCCGGCGACGATAAAAGCTCCGTCGGGTGTGCAAGCTGCTATTTATTTAGCGCTATGCTAATGTTAGCATCCGGTGGAACGTTAGCATCCGGTGGAATGTAAACAGCAAGCACAATGACCACAGTTAGCTCTCTTGGTAGATAAATGGGTCTACACGATACTGCTCGAAACTCTATATCGAGTGAGCAGTGTGTGTCAATGATTTGAGGTGGTATGCTTGAATTGAGATAAAGAGGATGGGCTTCAGTATAGACCCCTGTGGCACACCTAAAGTCGGGAAACTTAGTTGGATCAACTGAAAAGCATAATAGGTTAGTTGCAAACCAGTTCAACAGAGTTTGGGCCAGAGTTTGGTTGAACAAAGGAATCACAGAAATCACATCTTGTTTTGTTGAGACAATACCACACTGATTTGTAAACGACCCAAGAAAATCTTCATCCTTTGTTTCAGAACCAGATCATGACTAACACAGCTAAAAAGTACCATTACTGATTTGGTTGCAAATTATTTTTTGTAGCGAAAAGTAAATGTTATTTCAAAATTAAATGTTATTTCAAATCCTCTGGCACCCCTCAAAAATGATATAATAAACTACTACTTTGAAACTATTTGCAGCAGTTAAAGAGATAAAGGCACATAAGCAACACTGTTAGCTTTCGGACCAACAAAGTGCATTAGTGATAAGAGTGGAGGATGTCAGGTCACGGAAAATGTGTCCAAGCTGTGGGTGGGTGCTAAATCACCCACAGATAAACCAGCAAAGGGGGCTTTCCACACTTCTTGATTCTTGATTTGAGATGATTCTTACTTTAGTTTGCTTTATATGTAGGTCATCTAGTAATTTTACCTTTCTGTTTTTGACAAAACAAAGTAATGAGGTTCTGTTTTTAATTAATTGAATTTTTTTCATAAATATTTAGCTGTGAATCAGACCGAACTGTACCAAAACATGTGGATTGCTCCAATTACACTTCCTACACTTCCCTCCATTCAGGACATTGGCCAGAAGCGCTGCCTATCCCATGCTAAGAACATTATCGGGGACCCCTCTCACCCCCATCATGGACTGTTCACTCTGCTAGCCTCTGGGAAGAGGTACTGCAGTGTGCGGTGCAGGACCACCAGGTTCCGCAGTAGTCTAGTCCCCCTGGCCATTAGACTGTTAAATGGTCAATCTAACATATAGTTAACCTAAATCTTAACGGCTGCTAATCTGACTTTTTGCACTACTGGCAGTTCTTTATAGCTTGCCACTCCTTGCACATTTGCTCTCTGCACTATTGTACTTACAGCGTTATTGTTACAGTGTTAATGTTACTGTTTACCTGACTTGTTAACCTGAATGCCCATTTTGCACATCTGGTTAGCTACTCCTCTTGCACTATGGTAAAATACTATACGTAGCCATAATACAATACAACTTTTACTTATATCTGTACATTCGAGGAAACTGTGCGGGTCAGATGTATCGACATTTCGTTCTGTATACACGTGTACTAGAATGACAATAAAGTAGATCTGAATCTGAATCTGAATTATTGGCCATGTGCAAGTTTTCTTGCTAATGATTTAGAGCAGGGATCTCCAAGTCCGGTTCTGGAGAAATTTCTCAAGTTCTCCCTCCAACACATTTAAATCAAACAATAATGAATGCAGGCTTCTGGAAAGCTTACCAATGAGTCGACCTTTTGTTTCTGATTTGAGGACTGGATTTGGAGACTCGTTGCATGACCAAAACTCTGTTGAACTCTTTTGCATGGTCTAACTTCTCTTACCTCATTCAGTTCGTCCAACTTGAGTCCAATAAATCTGTTATCTTTCGTGTTCCCAGAGGTTAACCATGGGGCCCCTCTTCATCATCTACTTCCTCCTTTTTGACAATATTTTCCATAAATCTACTCTCCCAGTGATGCTGATAAGATTTGACTATAAATTTTCAACTTTTCTCCAATCTACCACCCACCTACTCGTGTGCTATACATCAAAAACCTTTGCTCCAAACCTACTGGAGTGAGTTCAGTTATCTCTAGAAGAGTATACTATCATAACAAAAGAAGAACTTGGGGTTTTCATTGAGCAGGTGCCATTTTATCCATGGACTTGTGTGTAGTGTCAGAAGTCAATTTTACTTTCTCTTTATGCTTTTCAAAGAGAGGGTTACCAAAACAGAACAAGGGGAAAACCCGCTATTTTCCTCACATCTGATGCAACATCCTGAACTGCTTTCACGGTGTCCTCAAAACACTCAAATTTCAACTCACCTGGTGAAGCGAACCTCACAGATAGTGCACATGTAGGGTTTCTCTCCCGTGTGGGTCCTCATGTGTCGAGGTAGCTTTCCTGCTCCCTGGATGATCTTGTTACAGATAGGACATTGCTGTGAGGACTTAGGCTTCATCTTCCTCTCCTCCTCCAGCTGCCAGGTAGGGAAGAGAGCCCCAAGCTGAGAGGCCGAGTTCAAGAAGCTCAGGTATGAGCGGAAATCAGTCTCATCCTTGACAACGCCTAAGGTGGGAGTTGTGGGTAGCACCGGACGATTGGAGTTCATGGTGCCGCAAAGTCCGGAGGTGACAAAATCTTTCAGGAAGTTGCCATGGAGAAGACTGGGAAGCACTTCCTCTTTCATTTCCTCTTTGATAATTTCCCGCTTCACGGCCAGATCTAGTGGCCCGGGCGGAGGGGGGTCAGGCGGTGGGTAGTGGGCAGAAACCCTGGGGGAACCTCTGCCTGTCCGAGAGTGTTGATGGAGCCCGGTTTCTAGGAAGTGCTGGGGGAAGGACGGGAAGTCTGCAGCCCACATGGAGGGATAGAAGCTGGGCAGAAGTGGTGAAAACGTTGCCCTCTTGTCCAAAGAAGAGATGCGTGGGTACAAGCCGTCTTGGAGAAGCGACTCAATAGAAAAGTCCTTCAGGGAACGGTTCTCCAGGTTCTCCTACCAAAGGACACAAAATATTAGCATCAAACAGTAAACACGTTTCAATTACTGCCATTAGTAGCATTATGCTATATACTGTACTGGCTTTGTGCTTGCCGTTATATGAGCATGTAAGCATGATGATTAAACAGCTTTGTCCACTCAGGTTTTTATGGACCAATTATCATTTTGGGCTAGGATTTACCTGTTTTCCACGCATGGCGTCGGGTGACCGCTCATGGTAGGTGGAAGTGCTGGGAGGAGTTGACTCTTCCAACCTGAGAGGCTCCCCGCGGCTCTCCGACGATCGTTCGTCATCATCGTCCTGATCATTGTTCGTTAACCCGTCTTCCAATTCTTCTTCTCCCTCGTCTTCTTCTACTTCTTCCTCCCTTCTGTCAGACCGTGGTCCTTGTTTCCCACTGCTGTCCATAATCTCCAGACACACGTTAATGATGCAGGGAATCTCCAGCATTTGTGCTGCGTTCAAGATCTCACTGACATTGGACGCCGTCACTGTCAGCGTGGACGTGTAGGCAAACTCTAAAATGGCCGTTAGCGACTCAGGGGCCACAAAGTCAATTTCGTAGATGGCTGCGGAAGGCATGGGCGTAGCGCCGTGCTGGTGTCGCCCGTCCTCGCCGTTAGCCACGGTGAAGAGCTTCTTGAAATATTGGCTACAGGCGGCCAGCACCGAGCGATGGCTCCGGTACTCCTGGTCTCGCACGATGAGAACCACGTCGCAGAGGAGACCGTCACGGCGCTGCTCGTTGAGGCTGCACAGGACATCGCTGCTGTGATTGGGGAAGGGGATTCCGATGCGGTCTTCCTCTCTGTGGTGGACCATTCTCCGCTCTGTGGGTAGTAAGTTAAACTAGTAAATCCATTTGTAGGGATGTAATTAAACTGCTATTACGCAATGTCATGATACAGTGGCCCCTCTACATACGAGCTACTGTAGTTACAAGAAATTCGAGATCCAATATGTCTTTTGGGGAAAAATCTTGAGAAAATACATGTTACGAGAATTCCAGAGCTTTCTAGCTACTCCAAGCGGGCCGAGTCCTTAAGACCACCGGCATCATTTCGTCCCCGTAGCACCTGCGTTTCTTTGAATGTCCTGTAAATGATCAAGAAGATGTGTTTTATAACTATTTAGGGTTGACTTGGATGAATTTGGGAGGCTTTGAACAGATTTTTGGGGTTTTTAGTTATTTCTTAGGGGGAAAATGACCTCAAGAAACGAGAAACTCTTGATACATGCTCGATCTGGAAACGAATTAATCTCGCATGTAGAGAGGCCACTGTATTACCAATGCCCATAATATTGAGTGTGGTTGTAGTTCCCTGCTATGGATAGATAATCCTGCAGTTTAATTTTATTTCAGAATGTTTTGGCCACTGTGCCAGTTATAACCCACAAAAATTAGTCACACCAACAGTTTTCAACATATCCATCAGATTTCATTACATTGTGTAAGCTTGGGGGCGGCAGTAGCTCAGGAGGTAGAACGCTCGTCTTGGGATCAAGGGATCCCAGTTTGAATCCCGGCTTGTCCGTGTTACATGTCGAAGTGTCCTTGGGTAAGACACTGAACCCCTAATACCCCCAATAAGCAGGTTAGCGTCTTACAAGGCTGCAATACAAGGCCGCTATTGGGAAATGTGAAGCACACTGTAAAGCGCTTTGGGAAGTCATTGACTTGAAAAGCGCTATATAAATGCAGATCATTTCATTTCATTTCATGAAGGGACCGTCTGTGTAATTTACTGCCTCCTAGTACTAAATTCCTTCATTCTTTTTTTTTTTTAATTCATGATTTTTTTACCACCAGGAGGCGCCTAATAATGCAGGCTATTGCTTAAAAAAACAATATAGATTTACATATTGAGCAGGGGGTGATAGCATCATAATTTGGGGATGTTTTTCTGTACATGGGACAGGACGAGTGCACTGCATTAAAGAGAGGATGACTGGGGCCGTGTATTGGGAGATTTTGGGGAACAACCTCCATCCATCAGTCAGAGCATTGAAGATGGTTCGTGGCTGCATCTTCAAACACGACAACGACTCGAAGCACACAGCCAGGAAAACCAAAGAATGGCTCTGTAAAAAGCATATCAAGGTTCCAGCATGGCCCAGCCAGTCTCCAGACCTGAACCCAATCGAAAATCTTGGGAGCTCAAACTCCGTATTCTCAGTGACATCCCAGAAACCTAACTGATCTAGAAAAGATCTATGTGGAAGTGTGGGCCAAGATCCCTCCAGCAGTGTGTGCAAACCTGGTGAAAGACTACAGGAAAAGTTTGACCTCTGTAACTGCAAAGAAAGGCTACGTCACCAAATATTAACATTCATTTTATCAGGTGTTCAAACACTTATTTGCAGCTATATCACACAAATAATTGGTTGAAAAAATCATGCATTGTAATTTCTGGATTTTTATTTTTAGTTTATCTCTCTCATAGTAGACATGGAGCTACGATGAAAATTTCAAACCACTCCATGATTTCTAAGTGGGAGAAATAGCAAATTAGCAGGGTGTTCAAATGCTTATTTTCTTCACTGTATACTGTTGCTATACATTGAGTAGCCACAGCAGAACAGCACCAAAATTCATTTAATCCAAGTATTATACTGTCTTTTAAAATTTCTCATTTTAATAAAAAAGTTTTAAAAAATCCAACTTGCCGTCATCCTTTTTGTTAACTTCCTGTTAGCACATCAAATGAGATGAAAGAATGTTTAAGAATGACAGAAGAAGAACCCAAATGGTCGTTTTACAAGAAGGACAACACGAAACACAGTCATTCAACAACCACCATTTTGTAAAAATACACTTTGAGGCTTTTTGATGACAGTATTTGAGAAGACGCTCAATGAGAGATGTAGCGGTCAGTGCGCAAAAAGCCTCGACACGCTCTTCTGTTTCCGCATAAATACTTTGTGTTTAAGTAAGAATTATGCGTATTTCTTCTGCATCTTCAAGACAATTTCGAATACAATCCCAAAAGTCAAAGTTTTCTTCCGAACTTGCCGTTGAAAGTTTCCAAGTAAGCGGATTTAAAACAAACACAAAAAAACCCCGCTTTCGTTCACTTATTGATCTCTGGATGACAATGTTATAATTACAGCAATTTTAAAGGGAAATCATGTATTATTTGACCACTAGATGTCGCTGTAAGGAGTACTGCAACTGAAAGAGATTCAAAGTGACCAAAACGCACCATTTTACGACTCATTTTTTTGCCTTTTTTAGATTTTTGGGTACCCGTAACAGCATGATGGCAGACAATTATCTCAGCTCACTTCAGGTGAGGCACATGTTATGTAAAATAATTGCAATTTTCTCGACATACAATACGGAAATGCATGTTTATTTGACAGTTTGTGTTTTTTTGTTTATTATTTAAATCAATGATTTTTTAATTATTGTTTTTTTTAATGAATTACGTTCCTTATACAAACATTACACACTGTCTCTTTGATTTATTTGTTCATTTAAAGCACAGGTGTCAAACAGGCGGCCCACGGGCCAGATCAGGCCCACTGAGGGGCTGAAATTGGCCCGCGAGACAACACTCAGAGAAGCGCAAGAGAAAAACAAGCTGCAGGTTGAAATATGTCAACTTGATGTTGCCAAAGCCAGGTGCCTCGAACAAAGACACTGTACCTGTAGTTCTTCTCTCTCTCTCTCTCTCTCTCTCTCTCTCTCTCTCTCTCTCTCTCTCTCTCTCTCTCTCTCTCTCTCTCTCTCTCTCTCTCTCTCTCTCTCTCTCTCTCTCTCTCTCTCTCTCTCTCTCTCTCTCTCTCTCTCTTCTCCACCCCTTTTCTCCCACTCTCTGTCTCTGTCTCTTTCACTCTATGTGTCTCTCTTTTTCTCTTCCTTTGTTGCTCTTTGTCTCTTTCTCTCAGTGTGTCTTTTTAACCTATTTTGCTCTAACCTCCTTTTCCCCTTTCTTCTCTTTTCTCTTTCTCTCTTCATACCCTTTGTGCTTTTTTTCTCTTTTCTCTCCTTCTGTCTTTCTATTTCTCTTTGGATTTCTTTCTTCCTCTCCCTTTCTTTTCCTCCTTTCTCACGACTTCTCTTTTTATCTCTTTTGTTTCTTACGCTCTCTCCCTCTCTCTCTTTCTTTGTCCCGCCCTCTCTCTTCTTTTCCCTCCCTCTTTCTCTTATTTCTTTATCTCTCTTTTTCTTTCTCTTTAATCTACTAGTCCGGCCCCCGACAGAATGTTTGTTCTATCGTGTGGCCCCCGAGTTAAAATGAGTTTGACACCCCTGATTTAAAGCCACTCTTTTATTTCTTTTTTCGTATTAAAAAGAAAGATGACCCATTTGATTGGAGTGCATCGGTAAGAGAACCACAAAAGAGGTCAGATTTTCGTTGCGATACAAAGTTCCTGTAACAAATTTCTCGGCAGGCGTGCAATAAATACATTAATAAATAAATAAATAAATAAATAATTGTTTATACTTGGCCGTTTTTTACTCGGGTCCTAATTTGGAACCAAAGCCCTGTATTGGTAATCTCATAGTATCAGTCATTCTATTCTTGCAAACAATCCGAGAGTCCCTCAGCTTACCTGCACGTTCACACCTACGTCTTATTTTGATTGTTTTGTTGCTAGGGAACGGTTACTATGTTGACACCATTGATGGAGTGACGAACAGGTCCAGGAGGAAATGGCTCAACTGGATAAGAACAAGCCCTCGGGCCTGTGCAAACATACCGTGGGAAAAAGTACTACTCGAGAGCAACTGTCCATGGACCGGACCATTATGATGGATTTGTTATGTCCGGGGTAACTGGGGTAAGGCACCTGAAGCACAAGAAGCTTGACGTTTCAGTCAAATGATCGGAGTTATTGAAATAAGAAAAATAAATAAGAAAAGGAATAACGGGCAGCACAGCAGCGCAGTGGTTAGCACATGAGATCGAACCTTCCTGTGCAGAGTTTGCATGTTCTCCCAGTGCTTGCAGGGGTATCCTCCGGGCACTCCGGTCTCCTCCCACATTCCACAAACATGCATGTCAGGTTAATTGGCCGGTCGAGAATTGTCCCTAGGTGTGAATGAGCGAGTTAGTTGTCTGTCTCTGTGTGCCCTGTGATTGGCTGGCAACCAGTTCAAGGTCTCCCCTGCCCACTACCCGAAGACAGCTGGGATGGTCTCCAGCACCCTACTGAGGATAAGTGGTGCAGATAATGGATGGATGGACTTCAGTAAAAAAGCGATATAAGATAAAACCAATAAAGTACACAGTCCTGTAGTGTAAACATACATAGAAATATTACGCTAAAAAAAAGTCTTACTTACAAGATCACAAATGCGTACATTAAACCACTTGACTAAAAGTCAACTAAAAACAAGTTTTATTTAAGAGAAAAAAAATAATAAGAATGGTAATAAGAAGGCTGAAGTAATATGAATAATACAAATGCTAATGCTAATACTAATAGTCAAGTGAAGTCATGTTTATTTGTATAGCCCTTAATCACAAAGAGGTTAATACTAATGCTAATGCCAATGCTAATACTAATACTGATAATAATACTGATACTAAGGTTAATGCTAATGGTAATGCTAATGCTACTACTAATACTGATACTACCACTACCACTACTAAGACTATTATTACTACTGCTACTAGTACTACTACTACTACTACTACTACTACTACTAATAATAATAATAATAATAATGAGAATACCATGTGCAGGTAAAAAATCTCCAACAAAGTCATGCAATAAAAGACCTTAGAATTAAAAAACAACAACATTTTCAATACTTTAAATACTATGTATTGAAATGTTTTATGAATATATTACATACATAGTATTCAAAGTGTTTCAAAATTGTTGGTAATTATATTTATTGTATTTCCTTTGTTTTATATACTTTTTTGTGTTTTTCTTTTTTAATTATTTGATCAATCTTTTTTATTTATGATGATTTTTCGTGTTGTCTTGTTTTTTTTTTTTTTGCTTACATAAAAACCACAAAATATATGTACAAACCAAGTATTTAAGTTAAAATCATTAATAAGATTAACAAAACATTTTGAATACATACATGTTCTAACTTAAAAACTTCAAAATATACAAATAAACATTTTTTTTTAGTTTAGAATTTCAAAAGTAATCAAAGTAATTGAGGAAATGTAATACTTTGGAAATATAAATAAACACATAAAAAAAGAAAGAAAAAAAGAACTAGCATTTAAAAAATTCCAATACATAGCTATGCTTACATAAAAACTAAAACATAAGAAAATAATAAAAAATGAAGTATTTTGGTTATGGATTTTGCAAAAGTAAACCAAGTTACCGAGTAAATGTAATATTTTGACTCATTTCACACTCAATACACCCCAAAAAATTGAAAAACAGACAAATAAAAACATGAAAAATCATCTTAAAACAAAAACAAATACAATTGACAAAAAATAAACATAAGCTTCCATAAAAATGACAACAGAAATAAATAAATAAAGTATTTGCGGAAATGTAATATTTTGAAAATTCCAACTATTTGATAACAATCCATACAGAATGCAATATAAAAAATATATAAAATACATGAAAATGTAATCCATGAACGAACCAAACATCCCTGATAAGATACTATTCACTCATTACTTTATTAACGTGCGAATTTATTATATAAAATGTCTGCCGGACGCCCATGAGTGGATGGGTGCTTACGGGGACCGGGGGGAGGGATCCCATTACACATGTTTTAAAGTCACTCCATTGGCTCCCTGTGCATTTCAGGATCAATTTTAAGGTGATTTTACCGGTTTTTATATGTCTTAACAGTCTAGGGTCATCCTATCTGTCTGATTTGCTTTTATCATATCAGCCCTTGCAGTCCCTGAGGTCTTCTGGCAGGGGATTGTTGACCGTTCCCAGGGTGAGGACCAAAACCTAGGGTGAAGCACCATTCAGCCACTTTGGTCCTCACCTATGGAATAGTCTGCAGGAGGACATCAGGTCTGCAGGGACCGTTGATATTTTTAAGAGGAGGCTCAAGACCCACTTTCTCATATTAGTGGGGATTGTATGCTATGTTTTTATACAGTGGCATTTTTTTGCCTGAAAGTGCATTACAGATTTGATTTGACTAAAAAAAACAAAAAACCTTAAAGTGAAAGGAGCGTGGGTAAAAGGTGCCATGAGAAGTCCCCTAACAGGTTGCACAAACAGCAGAGGAAGGCCCCTCCTTGCAAGGCCTCCGCCAAGGCAAACAATAAAAAAAAACCCAGAGCCAGCCAGCCAACCCCACAGGGAGGCGCAACATTTGGTTTGCTCCCAGTCCATCATCATACTACCCCCTGACCGTCCCCAATCCCAACCCCGAACCCGACCCCATCCCCCAACGCCCCGTCCCTGCTCCGGTTTGCTGTGGCCAGCCCCAAATTACAACGTGGAGACGATCTGAGGAGGATGTGCCACAAGGACGAAGGGTGGGGAGGCTTGGCCGCGGATTCCCCACTCTTAATGACATTTCTGCAGCCAAACGCCCTTCAAATGCCTTTAGCCACCAGGGCGGCGACTCGTCTTTTTTTAATCACCACCACCACTGAAATCAAAAAATGCTTCCTGGAACTCGAGTTCGTTTTCCAGTGAAATTGCTTTTCACAATTTAGAAAACGTGAAAACAAGGGGACAATAGTGATACGTTTATTGTTTACCCACAGGTGAGTAGTAAAAGTATTGTTACTTCAGAATGATATGACTTAAGTAGAAGTAAATAGTAGTCATCGAAATATTGAGAAAAAATAAAAAGTATTGGGTGAAAAAACTACTCGAGTACTGAATAATCATTAAATCATCCTACAAACTATAAATTACATTCAAAAAATAGATTAAATTAATCAAGGTAAATTTAATTACTTTAGTAATAATTGAAATAATAATGACATAAATCAAAGGTACCCTGCTCACAAGTGCCATCTAGTGGTTGTTTGGGTCACTGCATGAGGTCCATGTGAGAATCTTGCATAAGGCCGAGCATTCCTAAGCCATAACTACTGTGTATAGGCTTTATATTAGTATATGTAAACATATTGAATGTGAAAATATTTTTCAAAGAAGAATGTTGGATCAAAGACACTGTTTGGTTGGGAATGGGTTCAACAGTCGGGTTTTGTGCATCTATACAATGGAGCTGGCATCATAGAGCCAATCGTGGTACTACTTCCAAATAAAACAGTAAAGTTGGCATAGCAACATTGTAACCGTAATTTCAACATTTGCAATTTTCCCCCCCGCTGAAGTTACTACATTTAATTGGTGAAACATGGTAGAGCCTGACAGAAGTTTCTGACAATGTAAATGCACCTTAGCAGAGACAGGCAGACGCATACTTACGTGGAGGGGATTTAAGTAACGGGTTCAAGGTAGCTGGTTCATTGTTGGACAATAATTTCACCCGGACCATGGGTGGCATTAAACATGTTTTTACTTTTTCTAAAATTGTACTAAAGAAGACAATAGCAATTATATCCTTTATGATCATAACAACATTAATAATAATAATGACTGTAAATTGACTGTGTAGTCATATTAAACATTTAGGCTAGGTTCATGCTGCAGAGCTCAACGCTCAATTCCGATTTTTGGTGAAATCCGATGTTTTTGTGAGATCGTTCGCACTTCCAACTAAATGCGACTTGTACGTGATCTCCGGTGTGAACGCCACAAGTGGCCGGCATGCGGAGAAGAGTACACGTGACGTCACAGGCAATGCACTCATGTTTGCGGAAGTACTCATGGATGTTACCGGCTGAGCGTTGTCCCTCCAAATATGACTTACATCCAAAACCTCACTTCCCCTCCATTCGACTGTAATGGTTGTTGATTCCTCCTCCCCTGTTGCCTATCGATGAATGCGTCATGAATGTTTATACTGGTTTTAATCCAGACGAACCACTTCAAGTTCAGTCTGGAATGAGCAGTTTCAGTAAAACAACAATAGGTCAAAAACAATTGAACTAATTTATAATTTTGTTGGGCCTTGTACCAAACTACCCATAGGCTGGGTACCGGTCGCTGACCACTGCTTTGGTAGACATTCAAATAAGGAATGAAGACATCAATAGATTTTGAACTTGCAAGGAGAACAGGAGAGGACCAAACCCTAAGATAAACAATTCCAACCTGTTTCAAAAGTCCTTTCTTTTTATGAAATCTCCAAGATTACAAAACTGGGATGCGTCCAAAAGTGTGTCCAGATTCCAAGAACAGCAAAGTGATTAGCCGATGGTGAGAATGATGTAATCAGTGTATAATATTCAAAACAACGAAGAACAGTGAAGTAAAACCATCAAAAGAACAAAATGAAATCCTGTCCAATTTTAAAAACAGAATAAACTAGCCAGTGAAAAAATATACTAAGGCCTATTAGCATAAGTGCCCAGAATATTTAGCTCAGTGGCAGTAATTCTTTTCTTTTCTTTTTCATTTGTGTTTTTAGTAACAAATTGATGCTAATATGCGATAGTTATATTTAGACAGGGGCACCACGGCAGCGTAGTGGTTAGCACGTGTGCAGCACAGTTCTGAGGTCATGAGATCAAACCTTCCTGTGTGGAGTTTGCATGTTCTCCCCTTGCTTGTATGGGTTTCCTCCTCCCACATTCCAAAAACATGCAAGTCGGGCTAATTGGCTAGTCCAAATTATCCCTAGGGAGTTGTCTGTCTCTGTGTGCCCTGTGACTGGCTGGCAACCAGTTCAGGGTGTCCCCTGCCCCCAAAGATAGCTGGGATGGGCTCCAGCACCCCCTCGACCCTACAGAGTATAAGCGGTGCAGACAATGGATGGATGCATGGATCGTTAGACAAGCTAATGAAAATAGTGCCTTTGCACTATCATGGACTACAGAACTATGTTGAAGTAAGAGGAGGAGCTTCCTTGTGTCAGGCTGGAGCTTTGTCTAAGAAAAATGCTTTGGCGCCTTCTCGTGCAATTTAGAGTCAATTAGCATTCTTTTTTTCCAATCGATACTTTTTTTGGTAATTTTTATTGAATATAAAATGAGATTATTTCATGAAGGTTTGTCACAAATCTTACTTCAGAAGTCTATTATTTCAATCCCTACCCTGTATTAATTTTATTTTGAAAATGCATTTCCGGGTGTACGTTAACAAAAGTTACTTGCATTTCTTTTTTTTTCTTTTTTTTTTACATTTGTTAAACATGCTGTTGTTTTTTTGGCAAAATACCTATGGTTAAATAATAAGTGTACCAAAAAAAAAAAAAAAAATGAAATTACACCCACAGTTTTTTTGTATGGATGAGAGGAAGTTTGAAGTATGCCTCTGTGTCTGTTTGTCCACCTATCTAATCAAATCTAAATCTATACATCTATCATACAAATAATCATGACTCGACTTGACTTAATTAACTTTTTTTAACTGATAATTTCTCTACTGTCAAATTATAATTTCAGTAGTGTCAAGTGCATGCTGGCTATTTTCATTTATTCTGAGATGAAACCAGAAAAGGACTGTTTTCAATACAGTCCAGATGCCAACCCAAACCCCCAAAACATGGAAAAGGAGTTTATTTTAGTGCATCAAAACATTTCATGAAACATTTACTAACTAACTAACTAACCAACCAACCGACCGACCGACCGAGCGACCGAGCGACCGAGCGACCGACCGACCGAGCGACCGACCGACCGACCGACCGACCGACCGACCGACCGACCGACCGACCGACCAACCGACCGACCGACCGACTGACTGACTGACTAACTAACTAAATGAGTGGTTGGCGTGTCCACGACACAGTTCTGAGGTCATTGGATCAAATCCAGGTACCAGCCTTCCTGTGCGGAGTTTGCATGTTCTCCCCGTGCCTGCGTGGGTTTTCTCCGGGCCCTCCGGTTTTCTCCCACATTCCAAAAACATGTCAGTTTAAATGGCCGGTCCGAATTGTCCCTTGGTGTCGATGAGTTGTCTGTCTCTGTGTGCCTTGCAAGTGCCTGGCAACCAGTCCAGGGTGTCCCCTGCCCACTGCCCGAAGATAGCTGGGATGGGCTCCGGCACCCCCGTGACCCTACTGAGGATAAGCCGTGCAAAAAATGGATGGATGGATGGAAAAATAAACAAACTGTGCAGGTTTTGACTATTGCAGGATCTTTTTGGAACGCCAAAAAATGATGCTTGTACCAGAGCAATTTAGGGAAAAGTTCAAGTAATCATTAATTCATTTTGTATTTTATTTTCCAGTGTTATTATTTCACACTTTTCAGGTCTTTCAGGGCACCACCTTACGATCAGCCAAAAACAACAGCGTAAGCTTCTTGGTGACAGCATAACTTATTAAAACTCCCCCTCGCCTCCTCTGCTTGTCACCTCCACCTCCTCTTCCTCATCACCAGCACGAGGTCCTGACACTGGCCGGCCAGGTCCCACAAATCATCCGCAGACGCTTTTTTTGGTTTTGTTTTGAATGACAAAACGCTGTCAGGCCCATGCAGGAAATCGTTCATTACCAGGCAAAAGTTGAAGTTGGTCGCCACACCTTATTATAAGAACGTTTTGGCTGCTGTAGAGGAGTTACCGATTGCTGTCGATCATATCTTGGTTAGGTGTAAAAGGGACATTTTGGGTCTCGTTTTGGGTTTAGTAACACATACTCTAATAAATTCTAAATACTTTTAAACATGTTCAATTGGCTTCCAAAAAACCTGAATTATAACCAATGAGAAACTAATTCGTCTGTGAAACAGTGGTTGATTCTATACAAATATTAGAGTCACCACATTCAGGCTCATGATCCCTACTCGTCAAAGGGAATTGTTAAAGATATGATAAAATAGATAATGGTCAAAAAAGTACTACTTATTAAACTGCCACTCATCTCCTCAGTGTCCTATGCTGTAATCGTTTGATTCTGTTTTTATTATTGGTCACCTGCAAAAGAGATTGGATGCACTATGCACTGTACTTTGGTGATCACACCCTTTAGAGCGGATCTGCTTTTTGTAACCTAGGAGAGGGTGACATTTACAACAGATTTTGAATTTGGCATTGTAAGGGTTTTTATGCACAGTCCAATTCTGTTTTACTTGCAAGTCAAGTCAAGTCATGATTATTTGAATAGCCCTTAATCAGAAGGAGTCTCAAAGGGCTGCACAGACCACAGATGATTGCAAAAAAGACTATTATTACACCATCCCCTAATCTAAAACCTACATGAGGACATGGAAAACTCAAAAACCTCAACATAAGGAAAATGAAGAAACATTGAGAAGGGACCGCACATGAGGTAATCCCCTTTCCAGGACAACCAGGCTGCAACAGATGTTGCAATAACAAACAAGACACAGATATTGTCAGCAAGTCTGACATGTATTGATGTCTTCTCTCCTTTTTTGAGTGTCTACTAAACTATAAACTTATCCCATTTTGGACTGTTTTCAAGGCCAATGTGACGTATAGCTTGCTATATTTTTATTTACAGTACATACTATTTTTCTTATCTTTTAGATTCCAGGAAACAATACACACTTCTGAGCTATCGCTATTGTATATTGAGTTTTTCTATGCACATTTAGTGCTTAATAAAGAGGACCTAAATAACTTTACTTTAATTTGAATTGTTTCAAAAACAATTTTATTAAATTTTCTATAAATAAAACAACCTTGTATGAAATGTATTTGCTTGCAAGCATAATTATTCATAAATACATAAGATATGAGGAAAAAAAATTGGATGAGCCTACATTATCTTTGTTCCTAATGTATTTCCAATGTATTGGTTTTGAGAAATTCAATCAATTAATCAATCAATCAATCAATCAATCAATCAATCAATCAATCAATCAATCAATCATTTATTTTTCTTGTGGCCCGGCCCCTTCGTCATCTGATGTTTTAGGTACACAATGTTAAAAAGTCGCTAATCACATGCTAGCATTTGCAATCCAATACAGCTTTATAAATACGACTCATCAAAAATACACATTTGCAGAAAAAGATAAAGCTCCATTGATGCATTAAAGCAGTTTAGATGGATTATGGCTGTCAACATTGGAGTTTTATATTTATAGCCAAGAAAAAGGAAAGTCTTCTCAAATCCTTTCCGTTTTATGCTTCATGAGTGATAGTTTTGACAATCAACATTGAGTGAATGCATAATCCTTTCATCACTATGGTAATGATACGGATATGGGGATTATTTACATCTAATGAGTCAGGGAGAAAGTACAACTATAGCAAAAATAAAGAATAGTAGTACCAAAAGAAACAAATACAAATTAATGTCAACAAAAGAAAGAGAAAAAAACAAATATATTTGCCTGCGACTAGGCAGCATGGACTTAACTAAGTACAAACCTGTCAACTGTTTTTATTCTTATTGTATATGTTTTTTTTAATCATTGTATACAATGTACGACAATTTTTGTACGAAAAACAAAACAAAAACCAACTAACAACTTGTTATATATACATAAATGCTACAAAATGAAAGAATAAATCAGATATTTTAGTTTAAAATTTTGCAAAAGTAATCAAAGTTACTGAGTATGAAAATAATTTTGAAAATACCAATAACTTATTTCAGATTCAATACAAAATACAAATAGAACAGATTACAAAGGAAAAAATCGCAAATAAACATAGAAAAACAAAAAGAAATAAAATAAAATATAGAAAACATTTTAAATAGATGGATATGCTTACAAAAACTACAAAATAGATGAATAAACCAAATACACAACCCTCAAATTACACAAATTCCTCATATCTTATACATTTTTTTGGATCATTGTGCCAATTGTTTACGCCATACAACAATATTGATAAGGAAACTTTTTTTTTTTTTTAAATTGGTAGACCGATCTCATTTTGCTCATTTCAGCTCTGATCCGGATCGTCTCAGTCACTGGTATTATTCTACAAAGTAACAGTAGATTGTTAGTATTGTAGCAGTGTTTTTTGTAGTCTGTCTTGCTGTGAGTAAATAGGTGTCACATTGTGTTTGTAAGGTTTATTATCCCTTAATAAAGGGAATTGCAAATATTAATAAGCGGATCAATCGACTGAGGTTGACAGGTATGAAAAAGCAACACTACACTTACTGCAAGAGTGGGAAGAACTACGGAAGATGCTGAAATAACTGTTAGTGTTGTTGACTTGGTAAAATAAATGAACTCTTTCACACAAATTACTTTTGTTTTTATTTTACAAGGTCTGTCTTGCTGCTCTGTGTTGTAATTGTAAAAGGTTGATTATCGCTTAATAAGGGGAATTGTTATGACTAATAGGGGGAGCTGAGGTTGAGAGGTATGTAAGTAGACATTTCTTGGGGCACACGTGTGTTTCTCACCACGTTTGTTTACGCCAACAATCACACAATCACACAATCACACCATGAATTAAAAAAATAAAATAAAATAAGACAAACAAACTCCGACTTTTGATTGGCCTTACCCGGTTTGTCTTCCTCCAACCCCGACTAGCTCAAACTTCTGGCGGCCTTTTCGTGACCTCTCAGCATTTCCTCCCTTTTCGGTCTTTCAATCAATCGGTCTCAGGTTCCCATTCACAAAAAATGTTTGATGATAAAAAAAAAACCAATAAGAATCCAAAGCGAAGCCGAAGTTAAGGTAGTGCAGGTTGTTCAGGCCTGCGGATGAGCGGGTGAAGAGTCGCTGAAGGCAAGCATGGGACTCAGGTTGCGTTTGTGAGTGTGAGTAAATGTGTAAAAAGAGCGCCGAGGAAAGGAAAAGAAGGGGAGGGCCGAGCAGCAGCACTGCGCTGCGGAGATGTCGCACCGCTAGTTTTTATAGCAGGGTGGGTAGCTGCAAGATAATAATACCCCATCCTCCTCCACAACACAAGTGTATGTGCACCGTGTAATAAGCCCCGTGGCGCAGACACCCTCTGATTTAGGTCAGACAAAAATGAATTTTTAGTCATGTTCGAGGGGACCGGGGGCAAGAGGAACTCCGAGGGGTTGTTCAGGGAGATGGAGGGAGTAGGCTGAGGGGGGAGGAAGAAAAAAAAAAAATCAGAAGTCGGACTGAGAGTCAGGATAACTATTGAGCTGGGCTGGGAAGTCTAACGGCATTGACCACATATGTAAAACTCATGTCCCGAGGGCCGAATGTGACCCGCCACGTCATTTTGTGCGGCCCACGAGACGATGCTGAGGGAATCAAAAGAGAAAATGAGCTCTTTCACATCAAACAATGACATGAAGTTTTAAATATGTCCACTAAATCTCGCTTAAGCCGGACGCCACTTGCAAAGTACCCACTGTAGCTCTATTTGCTTTGCAAGCAAAGAACGTTGAGAAAATGAACCTGATGTTATCTTACAAAGTCATGCCAAGCTCACTAAATATTAAGCTTTGTTTTTCAGTATTATGTTTTATCATTTGTAGCCTACCCTACAAATTTAAATCATGGATGAATGATAAGGGATCCTTTCTAAGTACCGGTACAAAACAAATTTATTCAGAGAAAATGGGAAAAGATGAATTTTATGGTTGGCATTGAATGTGTTAAGAATTTGTTTTTACAAGTAGATCTAGCTTTACATCCAAACCAACTCACCACAATTATCACACACTTAAAGAAACTCCAGTGGCACCTATGAAAAAGAAATGCTTGCCCCAATTGTCACTTTGGTGAATAACACATTTTCATTAAATTTTTCCTGGAAAACCCTGCACTCCATGTCCACATATTTTTTTTTGCCAGTGCCATTTGAGGAAAAGTGCATTGACCAATAACCCATTTTGTTGAGGTAAATGCCGATGGAAGTTTGACGGTTTATTATTATTTGGACATATTAATGTTTATTGCCTGGTATTAACTTGTGTCAGTGCAGAGAACTGCTTGACAACTCTTTTATAAATTTAGGAAGGTTTGGTTAGTAGTACGCATGAACTTTTTTTTTAGAAGTTAAGGCAAGACTGCTTTCCGGTCTCCCCAGGTCTAGCAGGAAAAGTTTGCTGCTGGTATAAAATGCTGCAGCGAGGCTTTTACCTAGGACAAGAAAGTTTGATTACCCCGATTTCTTGCCAGATCTTATCTTTCTGATTTAATTGCCCCCTTTGTAATCTATACCTTATGAATTACCTATATTTCACGTTGACAATATCTGTGTATTATTTGTTATTGCAACATCCGTTGCAGCCTGGTCATTCTGGAATGTGAGGTCCCTTCTCAAGGTTTCTTTATTTTCCTCATGTTGAGGTTTTTGAGTTTTTCCTTGTTGTTATGTAGGTTTTAGATCAGGGGATGGTGTAATAATAGTCTGTAGTTTGCAATAGTCTGTATTCTGTATCCTTGTGATTAAGGGCTATACAAATTAACATGACTTGACTTGACTTGACTTGTGCCTTCTCAGAGCCTTCACTCGGAAAACGCTAGTCTACTCGAGCTTCTCAAAGTAATTGTTAGAAGGAGATTGGATAATTAGAAGCCATGTTGGGAAAACTGTTACTGTTACTAATTACTTCATTTAAAAGTTACTCACTTACCCCCCAGATTACTGACCTCGAAAAGTAGTTTTTCTAGTTACATAGATGCCCCGCTGTGGGGACGCCTTCCTGAGCCTAGGGACAAGTAATCCTGAATTATGATTGGTTTAATGCTTGGATATGAAAACACACGTCTGGAAGCCGAACATGTAGGGGAAAAGCAATAAAATGAAGCTGACGGACAATTTTGAATTACTGTCTAATATATTTAGTATCATTTGTTGCTTTATTTAGGAAAATCACAGAACAAACAGCATTAGTCAAAACTAACAAGTATTGAGGGACAAAATATGATTAACATCACATAGTTCCTATAGCCCTGCAACTGGCTGGCAACCAGTTCAGGGTGTCCCCTGCCCACTTCAAGCCCGGAGATGGCGGCAGAGAATCAGAAAGTTTCAAATTCTGTACAGCACAATAAGTGGTTCAAAAATTGAAAAATATAATATTCAATCACATATTTAGTTGAAAATTGTGTGTTTGTTTCTCACGAAAATAATCACTTTCTTCAATCTCCTTACGAATTAAATTTGTTCTGGGAGAAGCTTCTTAACCTGAAATCTTCTTTTAGTAGAGACACATTTTGAATGTAAATGCGCTAATCCGTTCCAAGCTTCTATGATATTTGTTTAATAAATTGTAAAAGAGCATCACAACATTAAACAGATACATGGCAATCTACCCAGACCAGGAATCCAACAAGGATCTAATTATTCATAGAGCTCAACATCAAGGTTACGGTAGGATTTGGATTACTCCTTTGGTCTTGACTGTGGAGTACTAAATTTTAAGAATCAACATGTGCTTTTAGCACATACCCATGGATTTGGGATACCCTAAATTAGATAAAGTTGTGTTCTTTTTTGCTTATTTGCCGAACCCTCTTGTCTTTCATCTGAATTGTGCCGGTGTAATAATAGTCTGGAGTCAATATAGCCCTTTGAGACTTCTTGTGATTAAGGGCTATACAAATAAACATGACTTGACTTGACAATTCAGATATATTTTAGGCCAGTAGAGGCTTTGCAGGTCCTCCCAGCCCAACACTGGTTAAAAAAAATCAAAATGTTAACACATTCAATTCCAAACATGAACATTTTCATATTTTTGTTTGTGAATAAATGTGATCGCATATCACTCGTGATTACGGTTTGTAGGGTAGGCTTCAAATGTAGGCTGAATGATAAAGCATAATACTAAAAACAAAGCTAAATTTCGCTAAAACATTTTTTTAGCGATTCCGCCCACCTGAGAATATAAAGACTGGGTACGGCCCCCGGGCCAAACTGAATTTGACGTGCCTGTTCTGAAGGGTTAAGGTTGGGTTCAGCACAGATGATAGTTTGGACACTGGATGAAACAAAACCTACTCTAAACGTCATCACAAATAAGTGCAACCAAACTGAAACAAAATCGTCAAGTGTGAACACGGCCGAGATTTTTCTTTCCCTCCGATCACACAGATACAGTACGGCCATGGTCCAGCTGGCCGGCGCAAAAACAACACGAGACGCCGAGCCCACTTCCCCTCCGCGCTCACGCTGAGTGACATGGCTGCGGCCGGCTCACGCTGGCATCCCAGTATATATAAACCGAGGTTAAGCCACTAACTGCTAGCAGGCTAGCCAGACGTCCAGAAAAACAACATGAGACGGCCCGGCTATTCTCGCCCCCTAAGTGGCACCTGCGTGCTGGTGCGTTTTCTTACGAGCCCACACCCGTTCGGTTCTTTAATGGCACCATCGACCTGCAACTCGCTTTGACGCCGGACGTGTTCACTTAAAGCAAAACCAGTGGCGTGACGTGAAGTTTTACACTTGAGCCTTCACTCCAGTCTGATTTGATGATGTGTCGAGCCTCTTTATTCGCGAACGCCACATTTGTATCAGGGTTTCTGTGTTGGTGACTTTAAACTTGTCGAGGTTGAAATGCTATTAAATATGTGGAGCAAAAAACAAAACTCGGAAAGCCAACAATACGCTCTTCTAAACTTTAGCTTCAACCCCATTTAATCCAGAAAACATGACAGCTGCCCTGTCATGACACAGTGCCACAACTTTACCCAGACATTCATTCTCCACCAGAAATCGGATGATAAGAAGTGCAATGTCATCGGCTCGCTTCTCACTGGTAACGTTTTCAAAGCGCTCTTTGACACCTGTATCTGTGACGTAAGGCTACGCCACTGTGAGCTGCGCTCTGTTATCCGCATCTGTCGTCTACCGTAACAGCCGAATGGCGCTTAATTCTCTTTCCTACTCATCTCTTCCCCAAACACTTCAGCAATAGCAGTGATCACCTTATTTTCTATTATACCCAACGCCCCACTTAAAATGTTAATAGAGGACAGGTAGTATCATCACTTCGTGTCTCTCTCAGCAAGGAGGGAAAGAAGCAGCACATGGTTCCCTTTGTTTGATGAAATCTTAGTCTGTGGGGTGAAAGTGGCGGACAAAACATTTTCTCTATTGCCAATTCCTAACAATGTCCAGCTTTTCTCTTAAGGTACGTCTTAAATATGGCTCTGACAGTGTATCTGCAACCAATTCATTTATTTTCTTCCTTCAGCCATTGTGGGTTGTAGAGGTAAAATCGGGCCTAAAAAATCCAGCACAAGCCCAAGAAAATAACTTGATTTGAGGGGCGAGCAGGAAAAAAACTGAATTTGTATACGTTTGAAACTTTTATTGAAGCCATCGGGGTACTGGACACTAGCGACACGCTTGGACAGGCAATGCTAATCGATAGCCTGCGCATTGAGGGAAACACCTTTTTCGAACCCTTGACCTGCCAGTAAATTTGGGACTGTATTGCATATTTCCCCAGACACTTTGCCGCTCCACAGAGCGTCATGGATTGGATAATCTTCCGGCAGCGACGACAGCGGCCCGATGAGTTGGTCCACCATTACGGCTCTGCAGGTTCGAAAATTTGGAGGAGACCAGCTAGCGGTGCACACAACAGAATTTAAACTTTGGGACAAGCTGTTTTTATTGTCGAACAACAAGTCACCAATTTAAAAATAAAATCAAAAGAACAGCAAGAGCAAAACGTGGACAGAATTTCGGGTTGGGTTCGGGCCCGGACCGAAGATCTTACCTCTGATCGATTGACAAAAATTCTATTAAATCAACACAATATACTGTATTTGCTTGTTCAACAGGCTAACGACGGGCTTATTGTCGTGATAATTTTGGTAAATTACTGCCCACTAACTCTGTAAAAGCAGTAACAATTCTCCAGGCTCTGGTGCAGGCCCATTTGAACCAATTCAACCGCAACTCTAAAATTGTTCTGTCTTGGTGTGAGTAAATAGGTGGCGCATTTTGTTTACAAGCTTTACTATTGCTTAATAGTCAATTCATGTTTATTTGTATAGCCCTTAATCGCAAGGATTCTCAAAGGGCTGCACGGACCACAGATTATTGCAAACAACAGACTATTATTACACCATCCCCTGATCTAAAACCTACGTGAGGGCAAGGAAAAACTCAAAAACCTCAACATGAGGAAAATGAAGAAACCTTGAGAAAGGACCGCACATGAGGTAATCCCCCTTCCAGGATGACCACGCTGCAACGGATGTTTCAATAACAAATAATACACAGATATTGTCAACATGAAATATAGGTCATTCATAAGCTATAGAATAGTAGTGTGTTTTAAGCCAAGATAAACAGATCCACTGAGGTTGCAGATCGAATCTCAGGGGGAAGAGCATAGGGGCGGAAATTACATCTGAAAGATATGAGGGAGTAAGTCCATGCATGATTTTGTGTAAGGGGAAATGCAACCATTAATAGGTTGACTGTTATGAGATGTGTTTATACGTAAGCACTTAAAATTAAAAGTTACTGTAACTTAAAATAAACATAGACACAAATGTTTTTACAGCAATATCTTTAAATAGATTTTTTTGCCTGTTGTAGTTTCTATGCGCAAACTGGAACAAGCTGAGGCTAAAGGTGAGCAATAACGAGTGCTGAGCAGTCTCTAGTGGTAGCTTTTGGAACTGCTCGTGGCCTGGATTTTCGTGTTTACAGGTGCTTGCATAAAGGGGTACAACTGTATGAGCTCAACAGGTGTGTTAAGGCTTTGGCTTTTGCTATAATATCATCTTGTGTGCATTTGTGCGCTAGTCCAACGAGTGCTAACGAAGACTAGACTTTGCCATGGTGGGACAGCCTCCGTCTGCCTTCAGGTGTTGTGCTTGTGCCTGCAGTTGTATGTGTGTGTGTCAGCAGGAGAGCCCCGAGGCTCCATGGCACCTCCTAATTAAAAGCAGTCAGGCTGCAGGGCTGGCCAGACACATGCCTGTCAACACACATGCGCACCAGGAAGACCACACTGCAGCCCTTAGTAAGGTGTGAGGTACAGGTCAACTATTTTGGGCCATCTCCACACAATTTATCATACAGATATATTATTTTAAACACGAAACACGAAAACAGGTCACTATGATGTCCTTAGTAGGGTTATTTGTCAACCATTTTGTAACAATATACTCATTACCTCTAAAAGAACCCTTAAATTTGTAAGCAGGTTTCCTTGGAATCTATGCAGCTGCAAAACATCTGGATGCAAAGTGAGAACTCTCTCATTGAGAGAAAGCCTAATTAAGCACTGTGCAAGCCCACAATTAGCCTCCCGTGTATATTTTTGCGAAGGATCTTGTCGTTAGCTTAGTACCCTACTTTTACTAAAGGCACAAAATGTATAAAGTTATGTTGTGGCTCTACTGGATGTTGAGTGGAACCACAACATTTCAAACTTTTCAATCAAGCTTGCAATCAAGACAGTGGCATACAGTGATATTCAGTGAAGTTTAGGTCTGGTGAGGCAAAGTCAGATTTAGAAATAAATGAACCTGACTCTTATTCATCATTTGATTGGCAGAGCAAGAAGTCAATACTGTAGCATAGAAAATATATATTCTAAATGAAGTTCATGTGCTGCTCTTTTGAACAAAGGCACCAATAGATTGGTAATCCTTTATGATTAAAAATAATTTCTGGATGGCTTGACTTGCTGTTAGTTTGCTGATACCAGGACCGGCCCAAGCCTTTATGGGGCCCTAACCAAAATTTGATTTGGGGTTCTCTATTACTAGATCAATTCTATACATATCAGGACTCATTCCATGTTTTACACCAGGGGTGGGCAACTATTTCGAGTCAGGGGCCACATGAGACATGTAATACTTCTTTTTTAAATTGATTCGTTTCATCAGATTGGTTTCGAAACGACCACACTTAGAGCAAATCTATATATTAGGTCTTTGTTTTAAGCTTTTCATTTGTTATTTGGTTTGGAAGTAGTACTGAAGGTTTTTTTTAGGGTTTTTATTAGTATTTTTGAAGTCAGATATTTATTGAAGTTCTGTGGTTTTATTTTTTTACGATTTTTATCATATTTCTGAAGTAATTTTAATGTAGTATTTTCATGGTAGTATTTTTTAGTATTCATGTCGTAATTTTGTTGTATTTCGTTGTTGTATATCCGTAGTATTTTCGTAGTATTTTTCTGTTATTAGTAGTTTTATGATTATAGTGTCTTTGTAGTCTTACTGTCTTACTGTAGTATTTTTTTTTACTGTTTTTGTACTATCTCTGTCGTATTTTATAGTACAGTGTTACTGTCATTTTATTTTTGTAGTATTTCTGTGATATTGCCGTGGGAGAATTTTTATAGTGTCACTATAGGTGTAATTTGCAGTATTTCTGTTGTAAACCTCTTGTAGTAGTATTTTGTAGTAATATTTCTCTAGTAGTTTTTTATATTATAGTATTATGTGTTGGAACTTTTTTAGTCTTTCAGCAGGAGGATAATTTCCATATTTCCATAGCAGTATTTTAGTTGTGTTTTGTAGAATATTTGTATTATCACTGTAGTAGTAGTAATTCTATACTATTATTTTTATTTTCAGAATGAAAGCAAAATAATATTTGAGGGCCTTTTTTAAGCACCATGATATATATTTAGTTCTGTAGTTATTGTGTAGTATTTTTGTTGTATTTCTGTAGAAGTAGAAGCAAACTCAGAATCTTAGGTCTCACTGTCGCCCTCTGCCCTGAGGCAAGAAAATTGCGTGCCTCGCACAGTAATTTGTTAATGACAAATTGTATTAATTCTATTCATAATATAATGTGAACATTTGGTGATTTTGAAAATGATAAAAAAAACTCGGAATAAATAGAATATTCAATATATTTCAAATGTATTATTTCCATGATGACAGGTGAGGCACTGCCTCACCACCCTTCCCTTGCACAGGCCTGCTGGAGCACATGGGTGCAGCGCCTACTAGCTCTCTTCTATATTCCTTTCTATCTTATTTTTGTCTTTTAAGTCTTTATTATATGTTTATCGAGGCAGCACGGCGGGGCAGTGGTTAGAGCGTGTGCGGCACAGTTCTGAGGTCATGAGATCGAACCTCCTGTGTGGAGTTTGCCTGTTCTTCCCGTGCTTGCGTGGGTTTCCTCAGGCACTCCGGCATTCCTCCCACATTCCAAAAACATGCATGTTAGGTTAATTGGCCGGTCCAAATTGTCCCTAGGTGTGAGTGAGCGAGCAAATTGTCTGTCCCTGTGTCCCCTGCGACTGGCTGGCAACCAGTTCAGAGTGTCCCCTGCCCAGTGCCTGAAGATAGCTGGGATGGGCTCCAACACCCCCGCGACCCTACAGAGGATAAGCGATGCAGATAATGGATGGATGGACGGATATATGTTTTTCCTGAATTGCTACATAAAATCAAATTGTAAACAATGTACACTACTTTGTCATCAAAAACGACAATTCTACTCTGTGTATATTCAAAGCAGAAATTAGGACTTGTGTCCAGATTTGATAATGATGAGTTGTTGCCTTTCCAACTTAAGATGCCCACTGGAAATATTAGCATGCTAAGTGGGCGGCCTGAGCCACGCTGCAACGAGGGGGCAAGAGAGGGCCGGGCGAGGCCAACCCACACACCCGCTCACTCCCTTCGTTTCTCAGGTGGGTGAACTTACATTTTTTAGAAATTTGCAGCACAGCTTTGTTCTACAAATCATAATGAAATCACGCTTCCACTTGTATTTTTATATTCTTGTTGTTCTTCGTCTTCTCTGCCTCACAAGGTATGATAAGAAGTATCATTGCAGATACTAGAAAATATTTTGTTTCCCATTTCGAGTATCATTTTTCCTGTTTCATCAGACACGCTCTGATCTCCCGCTCCGGCTATTGACCCGTTTTTGCCCAGCGTCCACGCTCTGATCTCCCGCTTTGGCTATCAACTCGTTTTTGCCCACCGTCCACGCTCTGATCTCTCGCTCTGGTTATCGACTCGTTTTTGCCTGCCGACCACGTTCTGATCTCCCGCTCCGGCAATTGATCCGTTTTTGCCCACGTCCACGCGCTGATATATATTTTGTATTAAGTAACAATTCACAAAACATGGTGAAGATCAATAAGAAAAACATTGGTGATATATAAGAATTGTCCAAAAGGTCCATGATAACAAAGAGCAGCTTCCCATCTCTGCCAGCTGGTCGATGGTAGTTACTTTCAGAGTAACGCTCGCTACTTTTAGATGTCAGTAAAACCAGGGTAATGTAATTACTTTTTAAATGAAGTAATTAGCAACTGTTACTAATTACTGTTTTTCTGTAATGCGCCCAACACTGGGTAAGAGGCAGGGGGACATGTACTTTCCACCCACAAAAACCTCTTCAATCCCCCACCCCTACATTCTTCGCTATTCATCGGCTTAGTCAGCAAACCGGGCAACCTGGACCTCTCACTTGTACGGAGGAGGAAACCAACATGCATGCAGATGCTTTAATAAATTGTTCAGAATAACCCCGGTTTGGTCACACTTAAACAGGGAATCATGTGAAAAATGAAATAAACAAAAAACACTAAGTATATTCATTAAGGTTCTAATAATTTCACTCTCATATCATCTCATTAGCTGCACCGCATATCCTCAGTAGGGTCGCGGGGGTGCTGGAGCCCATCCCAGCAATCATCGGGCAGTGGGCAGGGGACACCCTGAACTGGTTGCCAGCCAATCGCAGGGCACACAGGGACAGACAACTCGCTCGCTCATTCACACCTAGGGACAATTTGGACCGGCCAATCCACCTGAAATGCATGTCTTTGGAATGTGGGAGGAAACCGGAGTGCCCGGAGGAAACCCACGCAAGCACGGGGAGAACATACAAACTCCGCACAAGAAGTCCGGTAGCTGGATTTGAACCCACACTGGAGGTTCCCAAGACCTTAGAACTGTGCCGCACACGCGCTAACCACTGTGCCGCCGCGCTGCCCATAATTTCGCTCTATTTATAATAATTATTAAATATTTGTTTCTACTTTAGATAACAACACCAAGTGAGCTCACATTCATAATTCCTGCGAGACACCTGAATGACTATGGTACAGAATCTCATGTGAAGAAGCGAGTGTACAGTATCTCACGTTGCCAATGGAGGTTATGCAAACGTGAATGCAACACGCCTTTACTGATGTTTGCTCAAGACAAAAGGCCTGCACGAATCTCTTAGAATTCCCCTCATCCCACTGACGTCCATCAAAGTGTGTGAACAGTATGAGTAGGTGTGGTTGTGTCTCCTGGATGGTGGCCACAGTTGACCTCCTCCGAGACACACCTCCACCCTTCCACAAAACATGCGATTGGTGTAAACACATGCTATGCGCATTTGTTTTCCTGTATTGAGTATTAAACAATGTAAACTGCTCTTCTTTATGTCCAACTTGGAGTCTGTTAAATCAAGAAAAGTCAAGTAATGGTAAAAAGTAATTTTACCGTACCTAAATCTAGTGACATAAGCAAAAACATGATCTGTGCTATAATAAAAAAAAAAAGTCAGTTTTTGTTTTCCAAAACAAGGGTCACGAAATGACAATTCGACGCTACATGAATATGACATCATCAATTACCTTACATTAGTGTATTCTCAGAAAAGCAAAAAATAGGGAAGTTTAACGCAACTTCCCGCAGTAGATATCTATCCAAGTGACATCATGTTTTACTGTCATATTAAGAATAGATAAGAGTAACACACAAAAACACAGGCTTTTTGATGCATCACAAAAACCCAACTTGTAAGAGCATAGCACGCATCTAAATACATTGGTGGATATGAAGGGGGAAGAATGATAATAATGATAATGATAATAATAATAAGAAGAAAAAGAAGAATGAAGAAGATGAAGAATGAAAAAGATGAAGGAGAAGAGTGAAGAAAAGGAATGAAGAAGAAGAATAAAGAAGAAGAATGAAGAATGAAGAAGATGAATGAAGAAGAATGAAGAAGAAGAATGAAGAAGAATGAAGAACAAAGAAGAACGAAGCATGAAGAAGAACGAAGCATGAAGAAGAATGAAGAAGAATGAAGAACAAAGAAGAACGAAGCATGAAGAAGAATGCAGACGAATGAAGAAGACTAAAGAAGAATGAAGAAGAAGGAGAAGAATGAAGAAGAATGAAGAAGAATGAAGAATAAAGTAGATGAGTATATAATAATAGGAAGAAGGATAAAAAAGAAGGAAGAAGAGGTAATAATAATAATAAGAAGAAGAAAAAAAGACATAGGATGAAAAATCGCAGAAGAGAGGAAGAAGTAGAAGAAAAAAGGAAAAATAAGGAATGAGAAGAAGGATGAAGGAGAATAAATAATAATGGTAGCAAGAAAGAAACAATAATAAACATTAAGAAGAAGGAGAAAGAAAAAGGAATAATAATAAGCAATTATAATCATAATGAGAGGAGGGAATAAGAATAAGGAATAAGAAGAATGAACAATGATAGTGAGAAGGATAAATAAGAAGGAAGAAGAATGAATAGTAGAATAGAAGAAGACGACGACAACTTAATAATAATAAGTAAGAAGATCGAACAACAAGAAGAAGAAGGATTAAGAAGAAGAAAGAAGTAAAAGAACAAGAATGCTAATGAAGCGTGAGGAAAATAATGAAAAACATTGAAAACACAACTTGTACAAGCATGGCAAACACCAAAATACACTCTTGCTTAATAAAAGAATTTAGAATCAACGATCACATAAAAATTATTTTATACTGACCTTTCTCTTTGATTTCACTTCCTCCTCTGGATCAGGAAGTATTACACTTAAGTCAAGAGCAAAAGAGGAGGAGATTTGAGAGGTTTGTGTGAGAAAAAAGTAGCGCTGTAAAAGAAGGAAAAAAAAGCAGTTATCTTGGAAACATAATATAACAAAAAAGTGCTACACCCAAAGCAAGTCCTCCCTCCGCCTCCTAAACCAAAACTATTTGGCAGCCTTCCACGGCGTGTCCACCTGTGCTCAGGGATAAGGGAGTGACAACACACACACAATATACACACAAGCTTAAAAAACAGGTAATGGGAGGTTGGTTACTGCAAAGGAGAAAGTAATGATTCATGATTTCACTCTGATACTTTAATCGTCCTAATATACTTTTAGAGCAGGGATGTCATACTCAGTTTGGCTCTGGGGGTGGCCCCAGACTTTCTGTTCTCAGGAGGGCTAGATCAGTAAAAGAACGTCAATTTAATTTTTTTTAGCTTACTGTTGTTTTTCAGTATTATGCTTTATCATTCAGCCTAATTTCGTAGCCTACTCTAAATATTATAATCTTGAAGGAGAAGGAATCTTTTCTATGCATAACACATGTATTTACAAGCAATGGGAATGTTTAGCATTGAATGTGTTAACTGGTTTATTTGAATAGTTGAGTGAAAGCAGTTTTACACCTGAACCAACTCACTCCTGACCGATTGTTTTTACACAATGTGGCGTGACTCTAAAAGTTTGCACACCCCTGGTTTAGGTAATCCGTTTCCGTGGTTAAAGTTAAGGGCTAGGATGTATCAAAGGAATGTCTCATGTAGAAGAAAAACAAATGTATATAATGTATAAATATATTACAGTAAATTTATCATCTCAAAATATTAGAATATTAGTTGTTTTCCCCTGTTACAGTTGGTGGAAGTGAATCTCCCTAAAGTAAATCTAATATCATGAGAAATTTTACTTATAGGTTGTAAGCCAGGGGACAGGAATTTAAGGCTCATCAGCCATATATAGCTCTATCCATGAGTACATCTGGCTCGGAGACAAAAAGGTACATGCGTACTGCATTGTTACATGCAAAACTGAATGTAAAAAGTGAGAAGCGAATACAACATTTAATACCAAAAGGTGCAGTCCAGTATACAGTATATAGGGCACACTCTCAACTACTCTTTGCAGTCAAGGTGTCACACCAACAGACTGCGTTTTGGTTGTACATCGCTAAAAAAATCCTTTATGTTGAAGCTCACTGTTGAGACACTTTAAGACAAAAACCCACAGAACAAACTGCAATTTGACTGGGTGTGTGGTAGGAATGGGCATAGTTATACTGCTTTCTTTTCTCGCCCAGTGCCGTCTGCACTGAAGGTAAACACGTTGGTATCCTCATTTGCAGTATTTTGTCTCTTTGGTTCAAAAAAGTTTCCGACCCCTTCTCTAGGACATGATATATATTTCAGTTGATAGGTAATGAATCAAGAATGTATGACAGGTTTTGAAATCAAAATACAGAAAACAGAAAACTTTATCACAATTCGCAGAATTTTTCCCCACCGATTGTTTGAATTCCAAAAGAAGTAAGGGAGTACATGCATCCGTGTTACCTCATTAGGATACAAAAATATGTAATTGTGTTCCGTTACAGTTACACAAAAAAAGACATAATAATATAACTTGGACATTTAGTCAAATTAAGGACTACTTTGCAGGGTTACAATTGTATTTTATCTCTATTTCCATATATATAATGTGCTGATAGACTAATTGTTTCTATCATAATTTCAATCAGCGATACAAGAGAAACAGAGAGGGATGATGCGTGCGCATCATAGGAATTCCCATATCTGTAACGCAGATTGTACATAAGGCCAATTTATCCACCACTGCATATTTGTCAAACTGTGTTGCAGGTAAAAGCACTTCTCATTTTGTCTGTATTGTATTTCTCCTTCAACGTAGCACTTATTTAGTTTTTGGTATAAGCCTACAGTTTTGTGAGGGCAGCGCAGTTGCACTTAGTGATGCATTCAGGGGAATTTAGTAAATATGAATAATTGTCGTCTTTTTGTATTTTGCAGTTAATTGGTGTTTAAAATTACTATATGATCATTGTTTTGTTATATTGTGTGTTTTACTTAGCCTAGTAAATCTAAATAATGTCAAGTGGTTTGGCATTCCTATTTTAAACAGGTAAAACTTTGACTTGGACAAAAAAATTTATAAGAAAGGAGTTTATAAGAAATTTGGCAAGGAAATACTTTATATTCAAAACAATATTTGGTTCCTAATGTGTATTTTGTCCGCCACGTGAAAGTTTTTTCCTCATTATACTATGTGGTTAAAATATGATCTTTTTTTGTTGAACTACTAGTAACCTAGTAACTACTAGTAACCACCTAATTTTGGTTTCCTCCAATTCTAATTGAAGGTTACATAGTTCATTTATCTTAAACAAAATGCTTAATTTTATTTATGTCATGTTTATTTTGTATTTTATAAGCATATTTGGTATTGGAGTAATCCTAAAGTAATCAAAAGTAAACAAGTTACATAACTGCAGTATTATGGTATTTGGATTACATAACTCAATAATTTTTTTAACAGGTAACTAGTAACTGTACCAGATTACATTTCATTTTGTTGGGACGGTGCGTAAAAAATCATCTAAAGTGTGTTTTTTCAGGTTACATATGTGTGCCAACACATTTTAACATGAAAAAAATGAAGAGTATATAATGTTGACAAGTGTAACTCACGTTGGGAGTCCGGGACCAGATATTCACGCCAAACTGGCAGCAGGGGAGGAGGGAAAGTGCTGTACATGCAAAATTCCCATCAAGTGTCACAACAACAAATACTAGAAAACACAAACAAGTGCTCTGGCAAAACATGAGCAATGCCCACTCCATCACATGTTAACAAAATAACAAAAGCAATCATTTTTGATGTCGTGTTTCAAATCGCACTGAGCTCTTCCTGATAATCTGACACCAAGGAATCAAGGCAACGCCCACATGCTGCTGCTGCTTTTACACTGCCACCTGTGGAGTGGGAGTGGGAGTCACCATGTCAATCCACCAAATGTGTCCGTTTTTGTTTTTCTTTTACTTCTTGATTTTGTGTTGGCAGGTTGACTCGCATATGCCTGCTAATACTTGTTCTAACAAAACTAGCAAAGGTGGAATTATAGAAACTCCGCATACATACATCATAAAGGTGGTTAATTCAATTGTAATTCATTCATTAGTATAAATATTCTTAGAATTTTGGCTGTTCCTACATAGTTTTAACTCCTGGCTGACTCAAGTAGTCGGGAAACCAGCAGAGGTGATATGTAAATGGAGCAATATTCATTCATTTATGGTTTTAATTCATCTGGGATGCTTGTTATTGTACCTGATATTTTACTGTCGAAAGCTTTTTTGACTCAATCTGTACAAACAGCATAGGGAAACTGTGAGAAGAGGTTTTGATACTAATAGTCAGAGAAACTTCTCATGTCAATACTGTCTTGCTCGTGTTACAGCTTTAATACTACCACCTGAGTTAACCCCCCACCCCTGCCCCCACACTACTTCTCTTTTGCACCTCCACCCCCTTCCTCGTCAATAAAACCCGGCCCACTTAAACACAATCTCCCGAAGATAATACCACCCCCATCCTTAATGCACACAACGCACTCCTACTCTTGGCTTCGTCATTCCCGTGCGTCCATCCAAAAACCCCAACCCACCTATCCTTACAGGATGCACTATTTTTCCTAGCCTCTCCTACACACATTTACAACAGCTCCCCTCTGCCTAAATACACAGCATCGTCCCACACTAACCGGGCCCAGATGACCCACTGATAAAGGAAGAGAGACAAGGGGTTGGGGGCAACATCTCGTGGTGGTCAGCAACACAATCAAGTGTTTGAGCCTGGGTGATGCTTTGGAAGTGAATTCATGAAAATTGATTAAGTGGCCAATCAGTTCAGGGTATCCCCTGTCCACTGCCCGAGGATAGCTGGGATGGGCTCCAGCACCCCAGCGAACCAACTGAGGATAAGCGGTGTAGTTGATGGATGGATATGAAGAACAATACTTTTGGGGTTTTTGACTATAATTATTTTACAGACATAAAAAATTGTACTTAAAATGAGCCAAATTACATATTTCTTTCTTCTTTTAAGGATTCATAAAACTGGGATTATTTTGCTCATTTGAAACAATATTTATCATTTTTTTATACACTTATTTCCCAGGATAAAAATGATCCATAAAATAAACACAATTAACATATACATCAGATAATATTGCCCATGTTGAGAAATATTTTATAAGAATACAGAAATAATATGTGCATTTTTTTCAGTAATTATTTTCTACAGAAACAAAAACAATACTGCCAAATTATCTGCCATATCAGACCATATATTGTAGGCAGCATGTAGGGATGGGGCGTGGCTTTTACAGCAACAAACCTACGGGAAATCAATAGGACAAACACGAGCGCAGAATATACGGTAAAAGTTTTATCTATTTGGTAAAATTATTTCTGCTATGCACCATGCCTGGAGAAAAAAAGAAAATGTCTTGAACGGAAAGGAGAAGGAGATGTGGAAGTGCTTTGAAGCCAAACTGGATCTGGAGTGTCTCGGCAAAGTGTTGGTTTGAAATCTCTAGATTGCACAAGACGAGAACTATGAAGGCCACGGCCTTCACAGTTTGGTGTACATGATTTATTTTATTTATTCTATGATGTGGCTATTTTAAAGCAGTTTTACCTGGTTGGCCTCAATGCGAGGATATATGGTAATTTGTTACAAGATAAGTACTTTTGGAGTAACCCGCTAATTTTTAGTCTCAGTAATTTGCAGGGTCACAGGAGTACTTTTTAAGTTAAATTGCAACTACTGTCGGCAGCACGGCGGGAAGTGGTTAGCATGTGTGCGGCACAGTTCTGAGGTCATGGGTTCAAATACAGCTACCGGACTTTCTGTGCGGAGTTTGTATGTTCTCCCCGTGCTTGCGTCGGTTTCCTCCTGGCATTCTGGTTTCTTCCCACATTCCAATAACATGCATTTTCAGGTGAATTGGCTGGTGTGAATGAGTGAGCGAGTTGTCTGTCCCTGTTTGCCCTGCGATTGGCTGGCAACCAGTTCAGGGTGTCTCCTGCCCACTGCCCAAGGATAGTTGGGATGAGCACCCGCAACCCTACCGAGGATAAGCGGTGCAGATAATGGATGGATGGATGTATGTAACTACTGTATTTTCAGGACCATAAGGCGCACCTAAAAACCCCAACTTTGCCAGAAACGGCTGGAGTCAGTTGGCTGAACTCAGAAAATCGGGGGCTAATATTTATGCAACACTTACTTTTCGATATTCAGGTCAAATCAAGTCAAGTCACATTTATTTATATAGCACTTAATCACAAAAATGCCTCAAAGGAGTGCACAGGATTACAATTACACCATTACCTGATCTTAAACCAACATGCGGGCAAGGAAAATCTCCAAAACCTCAGCGTGAGGAAAAAAGAAACCTTGAGAACAAGTGGAAATCCCCCTTCCAGGATGACCAGGGTGGAATAAATATTTTGTTAAACATAATACAAAATGTTGAAATAATTTGGTTCCACCTCATGATTTGTTCTTCACACGTTGTTGATTCTTAGAAAATATTATCTATTTTTTTAGCTTTATATTTGAAGCCCGAAACGTGGCAAGTTGACAACAACTTTTGCTAGGCACTGTAAATGTACTTGTACCAGTAGAATCTCTTACTGTAGTCTCAATCTATAGTCTGGTGAATCCTATGTATGGCAAATATTTGACCATAGACATATTTTGGGGGATGCGCCTTATAAAGCAGTGCGCCTTATAGTGTGAAAATATGGTAATTACTGTTTTTCAGTAACACACCCAAAACTGAGAGAAGCTACTTGGACTTGTTTACTCATCAAAGACGGAGCCAGTCAATGCGGGACAATATAAAAGTATATTTAGTCGATGATAATAATCCCCGCGCTCTCTCAATATCCACATGATAATTATGGCCGACCGAGAGGAGAGGGCGCTGGTCACTTGTGGCCCTGAGCGGCTAAAATAACCTCGCCGCCAGTGATGGGGAAGACAACCGAGGCGATGCTAGCGCGGCGGCCAGAAAACCGCAGAAACGACACAAATGTCTGGCCTGCCGTCGCTTTCATCCCAACAGGGAAGCCGAGGGGCTGCTCAGAAACACAAGGAACAAAAAAGGATCAAAACATAGCCCGAAAGCCAGGAAGCATTTTATTCCGGCATCGCCGTGACGGCTTTTACGGAGGAAGACGTCGGCCATTTATACGACACCCTGCCGTTGCAAAATGCTTTTATAAGCCCGAGTTTATTTAGTGTGCGTGGCGGAGCACCGCATTTTACATAAAATGCCGGCTTGTTATAAAATACATCAAGTGGTGATGATTTTTGTTGCCTTATAAAAGAGTTTTATGCCAAGCAAACGAGCGATAATGAAACAAGAGCTATTAAATGAATTATTACGTTTGGAAGAGCAGTGTTTCTCGACTGGTGGGTCGCAACCCAAAAGTGGATCGCGGACTTCTTTTGCAGTGGGTTGCCTTTGCATTGGAAAAATATAAGAAAAAAAAGTAGCCGCCCCACTTTTAACACACACAAAAAGAAATGCCAGACATGACGCATATTTGCTCTTTCGGTCCCCGCTCTCAACAATTGTCGACTGGGGATAATGGATCGTGGCCAAAACAGTGGCATTGATTCCAGGCGGGCCACAAAAGCGCTTTAGCAGGCCCATCCAAAGAAATTGCACTCTACCGCCCTGTGATCTCAGCAACAGTCAACCAGAGATAATGGAAATAACAGGCTTTCTTCTGGTCCCAGCTCGTAGCAATATGGAATTGTAGATAGCGGATTGTAGCCGCAAGAGTGCATAACATTTTAGGCTGAAGTAACAGAAGAAAATAAAAACTGCTGGTACCGCTAAAATTGCACTCTTCCGGTCCCCACTCGCAGAAATAGGCAATTAGGAATAATGGATTGCAGCCTCATGAGTGCAGTTCAAGCTTGTGTGCCGGGCTTGATAAAAATGTTGCACCTTTTCATTTAATATCTTTGCATATTGAGACTGTTAAAAATGGTTAAAGCTACTTGATTGAAGTGTTAAGATTTCATTAAAAATGCAGCTAACAGACAACCAAAGGGAACATTACTACTTGAAAACTACTTTGCCAGGTTTTTTTTAAAAAAAATATATACTCTACAATCTCTGGTTTTAACCACACAATCCTTTCATTCAGCAAATTTCAGAAGTGAAAATGTGTTCCGTACTTGATTTGGGTCGTAGCTTGTACTTAAGGTGGGACGCTAGGTCCTGAGGGCAGACCATTTGAGACCTTTGTGGTTGAGGGTACTCAATTTATATACTGGTAATCCTGGTTTGAAATGCTGCTTCTATCAATTAAAGATTAATCTGAGATTATTTTCTGTTACTTAATATGGCAGCAGTTATCCAGTAATCTGATTTCCAAAAATCCCAAAACAAAATGTACGTAATAATGCAGAGACAGATGGTGCTGCCTACAAATCATCACCATTAACCAAGCCTGCATTGTATGTATTTCCACTAGATGTAAGATCGGGCCTAAAAATCTAGCCCGACCCAACCCTGGACGCGGGTATTGAAGCCTGAACCAGCCCGAACCCAACCAGTTAACTTGACTTAAGGGATGGAGCCCGAAGCAAGCACAAATTTTCACATTTTACTTTTGGGGCGCGCGCAGACACTGAGAGTGGGATGGAATCCATAGCGCGGAACAAAGAACAATGACGGGTGGATGAATAAATAACAAAAAAGTCAGTGAGATATTACCACTAATTCACACTCTTCGTACCTCCAGGTGGCGCAAGTGCTACGTCCATGTCCGCGATGCTGGCAGCTATTGCTAGCGTCTACATAGGAACTACGAGCAGCTGTTGCTAGCTGCAGCATTGGTACAAAGGTACGCTGAATACTGGCCAGAAATTCCAAACATATCACCCACCAACATCTGTAGCTATGAAAAGTGTGAGAACAACAGCCAGGGGTGGCAGGTGAGGTTGTGCCTCACCTTTTATCATTAATGTATTAAATTAAAAACATATGAAAATGGGTATATTTATTCAGTGTTAAAGTTCTAATTAATGTTCAGATTAAATTTTTCAGAATGGCTGGATTCTCACAATGTAGTATGAATATTTTTAATACCCATAGTATGTACAAATTACTTTGCAAAGTGTCTTCAAATGCAGAGTGAGGCACGTAATTCTCCCGCCTCATGGCAGAGGGTGATAGTGAGACCAAGAATGCTAGTGACGCACGCCCTAAACAATAGAATTACTTAGCAAGCTAACAGCAAGTCAAGCATTCCGTATTTCTTGTCTTGTTGCAAGTACTTTTTTCATAATTGAGTATTTTCTGTTGATGCTTTTATTCTAAATGAGCACTGAATACACTTTCTTTATAAGTTAAGGTAAGACAAACATCTTTTACTATGCTACAGTCGAAATATTGCTTTTTGCTCTTCCTATCAAACGATGGGTAAGATGTAGGTTCATTTATTTGTAAATTTACCAGACACTAACCTCACATCATTGGAGAAACTATATCTAAACTCTTGAGGACTAGGTCCCAAAAAAAACATTAGGTTGAATATCACGCCACAGCACGTGGGGCTGATTATTTTGAACCAACTTATTTCAAAACGTACATATTAAACATAGCATATGTACCATAATTTCTTGTAAAATATGAGCATTTTACATTAATTGAGTTAATCTTGTGTTTTCTTGAGTTAATCTTTTGTTTTATCCTTATTTTTATGTTTATTGCCTTGACTCATCTTGTATTTCTAACCTTTAATATATGTATATGTATATATTCTTTTATGTATACATGTATATAGTTTCCTAGTTTCTATTTTTACACTGGCAACTTTCTGGACGGCAAAGTTAGTATTTCATTGTGCAGGGAAACGTGGTTCTTTACTGTGCATATGACATCAAAACACTTTGAATCTTGAATCTTGAATCTAATTCAATTAGCTTGGTGATATTTGAGATATCTGTCTTAGCTCTCGTATTTGAATCAATCTCTGTTGCTCTGTTTTTTCTTTAGTGTGCCCACTCAGCAGGATGAGCAAGAGTGTGGGAAGAGAAGCAAGGAACAAAGGATTGTTAACGGGAAAATGTTGTATTTTTCGTTTTTTTGGCTGCACAACACAATACAGCGACATCTAGTGGTCAAATAAAACACAATAATAATTGCATGTAAGTGCAGCCCATGCAAATTATGGATTCATTTATCAATGATTGTTTTTTGTTTTGTTTTAGATCTTATTATTTATATATATATATATATATATATATATATATATATATATATATATATATATATATATATATATATATATATATATATATATATATTTGAGTACAGTGGAATGTTTTTATCTGTGTCAAAACCCGAACAGACGAAGACCCAGACGCGTAACGTTTTCACAAAAGCTATTCTACGTGTCACAATCACCCGGATCCAGGAATGGGGGCAATCATGCGCAGGAAAACAAATGCCAGAAACCGGACGGGACAGACAGGATCGATACCGGATACTGGAATAAGATACCGGACAGGACGAGATAGACGGGATCCATACCGGATACTGGAGCATGATACCGGACAGGACGAGACCGACGGGATCGATACTGGAGACTGGAGCAAGATACCGGACAGAGTCAAAATACAAGTCCTGCAAGTGCAGAGGTTTGTTGACGGACTGACCAGTGAGGGCAATGGGCAACCGTGACAATCTGAGGTTTTCTTGTTGGAAAACCTGACCATGCCCAACCTCATCTGGACCCTAGCTCCGGTGGCCCGACGCAAACTGAGTTTGGGGCGCCTGCTTTAAACGTTTGAGTGCCAAAAAACGAAACACACAATGACATATACTTTTTTCAGCCAACGTGAAATATTTCAAGTGTTTAGGGCTGAATTGCTGTACTATGCTTTTACAATATTGTTTTGAAACGTTTTTGGGGACCTAATGTGTTGGAAAAAGCATTACACTGAATATGTGCAAGTCCAAATTTAGACTTACAAGATGTAAAATGAAATTAAACTGACTGATTTAAATATTAGAGCAAGAACTAACAAAATGAGGAACAGCTTCTTCTGAAAGCCATTACCACCCTGATCCCCTATCTACGTTGTTCATGAGCATAATATTCGGAACACTGTAAATATGTACATATGTATCATATGAGATTTACATTTTGTTTTTCAAGGTTTTTTCCATTTGCGCATGTTTACCATTTTAATCGGTTTTACTTGCACTGAATGGAGCTCCAATATTGTTACACAGAGATCCCTCGGTTGAGGTTAACGATTGAGTGTGTATGACTGTAACAAAATTAAAACTTTACATCCACAACTAAAACACCAAACACAGAATTGCAGTCGAATTAATGGTCTTTATTGTCATTATATAAAATTACAACAAAAATGGAGGGCTTCTCTTTTCGGCGAAAGAGAGCAACAAAGAGAGCAGTGGTTATCTACAAATGTAGCTGTTTCCCACGAGTTGTAGCTGCAGGCCATCTGTTTCATGGGTAATGGATCTGGCGTCAGTGAGAAACAGGCTTGGCAGGGGTGACTTGAGAGAATTGTTAGCCTAACCAAAGCGGTAGTCCAGACCTACAGCCTCAGTTGCTTACCGAACCCGATAATAAACCACCAGGCATCCGCTGGTAATCACCATTTCTACAGCTCTCCTGACTTTATTGTTTGATACATTTTTAATGGAACAAACTGCTAAACACTGGCTGTCGCCGTTTGTTTTGGATGGACCCATTGACGTCCGCACCTGCCCTGCTCTTTGACTGACAGCATATACCAGCCTATCGCAGTCGCGCACACAGAGTCAGGCCCACACAACACACTAAGCCCTCCTTAACCTGCCCCTGTGATATAATTTGGTGTGTGCTGTCTGAACACAATGTACAATAAGTTGATATGGATGACAATAAAGACAATTAAATTCAATTCAAAATCTGCCCAGGAGTGAACCAGCAATAATTGAAGCGCAAAGTAGCCAGGGGGTCTCTGTACTTGAGACCATTCATCCACTAATTCATTAAAATAAAGTTCATTGTGAAAAATGAACTGCAAAATATCAAAATTTGATGCAGTTGTACTAATAATGTACTATAAGTGATCCTATACCCTACAAAATGCACATGTCGTCAGACCCCATGTGTGTGTGTGTTAGCATGGCCGCCATCTACCAGCTGCCAGTGTGTAGCGCTCAATCCGGCGGAGGCACAGGCTTAATTACAGGCACCAGGCTACAAATTTAGCCAGCATGCTAACCATAACAGAGGAGGCTGCAGGGAGGGGATGGCCCGGAAAAGTCACGGGCCGGACGGGAGCTTCATGAGAGCGGACCACAGGGCCCAGCGAGGGGAGGCGGGGGGATTTTGGCGGCAGGGTGACTCTATTTCAGGATGCGCCGTGCTCGTTATTTATCATCGTCCCCAACCTACAATTGCCTAGCGAGCAAACCCCCGCCTCAGACATGCACTCACGCCCTGGCTTTTATGTCCTGCCCAACTCGTGAGAATATAAAAAAAGGATACAAAAAATAAAAAGATTCTTTTAGTGTTTTTCGTCTCTAACGATCTCACGCTACGGGAAAAACATATACGTGCGTGGAGAGTTTAGCAAGCGTGCTGGCAGTTCAACTCTAAGCTCACCCACGAATCTGCCACTTCCACCCACAGTGTCCTCTATACAGCTGCTCTCGCTGAGCCAACTCACACCTCAGCCTCATCCCTCACTCCTCTCATCATTTCGACACCTTCCCTCTGTCCGTCCAGCCGTCCCTCCGTCCATCCCTTTGTCCAGATAGTTGCCCAATGGCGAAGGTTCTATGTTCAGCAGTTTATGTGTGTATGGTTATTATTTACATCATTTTTTCAATATGGGTAAGTTTACCACTGTGGGCGTGATATCACTTTCGGAGGTGCATGAAATTTCGAAATACAGTAATCGATTGCTATATTGCAGTTTGCTTTTCACGGATTTAAAACCTCGCGGATTTTTGCCGTGCATTGTGTTCTGCATTTTGATTGGCTGAAGAGTCACTCCACCTTTTGCATGTGCATAAGCTGCAATAATAATCAGGAGGCAAAGAACCAAAGTATTTGCTCATGTGAACTGTATTGAACTCTCACGTGTGTGATATGACGACATGCCCCACATCAATGCCGCTGGGGCATACCTTTGTCCAAACCAGGGGTCCACACTCCCTCTAACACTCTTCTCTCACTGGGAATCAATAATGTTGCTATTTAATTCAGATTCTTACATAAAACAGCTTGTCCAGTTTACATTGCACACATAAACCTTACATTTTGACAAAACGCTCTAGACCGTCAAAAGCACCTGCTTCTTATCAGAGTGATAAGGGTGTAAAGTTTTAAAGTGACGGCCTAATTTTTTTGGCTTCATGCTGTCCGCTGCCAACATTTTTAAACAGAGCTAGCACAGTGTTGGCAGTAAAGCCGATCACTACATACTCTTCGTTAATCTTCCTTATCTGAGGTTTTAAAATAGAATAGAATAGAATAGAATAGAATAGAATTTACTTTTATTGTCATTCTTTGTAACAATGCACACAGAACATAATCTCGATACACCTGACCCGTACAGTTAAACTGTAGCGGGCCGATGCAGCCGCAGCCAAACAGGGCGCAGCCATTTTAGTCATTAGGTGACCAAACCCCCCCAATTCCAAACCAATGTTGTAAGTCTTAGGTATGACTCGGCCGAGGCTTAAACCAGCGACCTCCCAGTCTCAGAGCGGGCGCCCTACCATCTAGGCTACCGAGCTGAAAATACGTTCATGTTCCTCTTAATCCATGTCTCTCTCTACCACTGTCCTCATCTCTGTTAAGTATGTTTTTCATGAAGTCACTGCAATACTTCGTGTCTACACTTTTCTACTCTGTGCTATGTGCAAAGCATGGATGCTAAATACAGTACAAACAAAACACTGTGCTAATGAAAGTACCTCTGACCCCTAGTCTCGTGGAGGTGCAATTGCACTTTATTCTTGGACAGTAAAAAGAAAAAAGTTCCCTGACTTCAAACGTGCCCCCCTTGACGGAGATCTGCGCTCCCCACTATTTGAGAACCATTGTGCTAAGGGAAGGTAAAAGCTAGGCTGATGTAGGTCGTCAGTGCTTAATTAATTAATCTTACGGTCGCACCCTGAAGAAGAAAGGAAAAAAAAACAAAAGGGTTTTGTCCCTGTAAGTCTCTATTTGTCATCTTACCGGTGCTTTTAAGAAGATGTTTTTTGGTTTCACGGCACATTACAAGTGGTCAAATAATACATACTGTCTCTTTGAAGAGACAAGAAATGACATACACTCACATTAAAAATTTCTAATGGTTACAAACAATATTCTCCAAGTGGGGCATAAAACCAATATAAGACTGGTTTATTTATCAGGAAGCATAGTATAGTACATAACATTAGCAACATACTCACGATATTTCAACTTTTCTATCCACAAATCAAATCCTCAATTTATACATCCGAATTAAACAGCAGTGGAAGTTGCCTGGCAAAAATTCTACACTTCTCTTTCTGTGTTATTGGTGTCAACATCTGGTTTTCTTCAATCGAATAAAATTAAATTTTGTCTTTACTGTCAGTGATATCAACATTATGAAACATTGTATACAACACGATTGAACATGGCACTCCAAGGTAAACATGTTATAAAAACATTGAAGAGAAAAAGGATAAAATACTGTCATGATAAATCAGAGAAAACCTTTACAACGTAGTGCTTAGAGACTGGCTAAAGTTATAATTATAGAGCAATGAAAAAGAATGGTGCATCATAACAATAGTGCAATGAAAAGAATGCACATTTGTCCATTGCTGCAGCAACGGGCAATGACAAAACACAGAAATACAACGTGTCTTTCCAATATCCACAGTATGGTTGCCCTGGCGCTGTCACTTAGAAATATAGGACACGCGTTTTACGCGACACAACTCTCATTCGAGATTTCTCTTGGTGCAGTAGTAAATGCGTGCTTGTCTTTATAATAGCCATTTAATAGGTCACCTGATCCGAAAAACATGTGACATAAACAACTTTGAAGGAGGACCTACGTTTGGACCTGAAGCATGTCAGCGTCTGCATCGACCAGCCAGCAGATGGGAAGCTGTGTCGTTGCTGTCATGCACTTTCTGGACAAATTTTAACATGTTACCTATGTTTTCTTTATTGATGTTCTCTATGTTTTGTGTACTGTTACCCAATGCTAAAATGATAAATCTATCACCCCTGGTCATCCTGAAAGGGGGTTATCACTTCTGAGGCCCCTTCTCAGGGTTTCCTATTCTCCTCGTGCTGAGGTTTTGAATTTTTCCTTGTCGCATGTAGGTTTAAGATCAGGGGATGGTGTTATTCTAACATGTGCAGTCATTTGAGACATTTTGTGATTAAGGGCTATACAAATAAATGTGAATTACTTTACTTAAAATTGACGCAGCTGAAAATGTCATTAGGTGTGTGAGAGAACTGTGCGGTTCTTTGGCCAAAGATTTCGATACCAAATATTCCAGATACCAGATATTCAGGTATTTTAAGTGTACCCTGCATGAAAGTAATGCTGTTGTGAGTCTGATTGAGATTTTACAGAAGCTTTAAATGAAAATGTAGGGTCGAGGAAGAATAAGAATCTCTTTAACTACTGGTCAACCGAAATTTTCCTAACATGTTAGCAATCTGTGTACATTTGCCTGAGTGTTAATATTGTGTCATGTTTTCTTGCCTTGCCCTACTGCCCATCCCTGTATACCCATTCAAACCTCACCAAGTATTTAATTATCCTCGGGACCATTCGAAAGACGCACTGACTCAGCGACTTAGAAGTCATCAACAAGAACAGGGAGTTGACTCACACAACAACAGGCTGCATTCTGTTCGTCTGCTCTTAGCGCTCCTTTGGCAATTGTGTTGAACTTTTATTCACACTCGCCAATCAAATGCTTTTAGTTTACTCCTATGTAAAGATTGGTTGACAATATTTATTTGTTTATCCTTTTTCCAAATCTAAATAGCAGAAAGCTACATGCACATTCACTTTGCCATTTATCGTAATTTCTTAAACAGGAAATTGCTCTGGAATATAATTTGTAGTCCAATTTAAAATAAACAAAAAAACCAACACCTTGCCGTACCACACTTTCATTTCTGAGGCGGGCCGGATCAGTGAAAGAATGTAAAGTACATTTTTTTTAGCTTTGTTTTTTTTGTATTATTCTTTATCGTTCAGACTACATTAGTAACAGACCCTACATATTATAATCAACACAATATGCAGATTCCCTTTAACAAACAGGAAGTAAAATTTAGATGAATAATATATAGCCATTATTGAAATCTTATATTGGGGAATAATTTGTTTTGTTATTCATATGTATTTCTCTGAAAATATTAGCCATTTTTTGGAATAAAAAAGTAATTTTATATACTAATGTTCTTGGCATCGGGTAAAAAGAAATATGGTTTCAGATATACCTCAAAAATGCCGTACATAAGTCGCTTCAGACTACACTTGCATCTTGGAAAATACACAATGACATATTCATTGACTTGAAAAGCGCTATATAAATGCAGACCATTTACCATTTAATATGATCCCAAGCTAAGAAAACCAAGAATTTGCAAACACATACAAGGTGGATTTCATGCATGTTGATCGCTCTCAAAAGTTTTTTGCACAGACGCAGTGTGAGCCAAAAGGGTGAGCCGAGATGCATCAGGTGGGATGACTTTCAGGACTATATGTAGGTGATGACTTATCTGTGACTTTCACAGTCAGTAGATATTGACCAATGTTAAGGGTGTTGCTGCATTAATCATCTCTCAACTCTGTCCTTTGTTCCATCCCAAAGCCAACTTTTAGTCATTTACCCCACTATTTTCCTAAGAGCCTTTGTTAAACTTTCCATTATCAGTCTTCCATTGATCCAAAATTCAATTATCAGTCATCCCTTCCATACTTTCCTTTATAGGTTCAGTGCGTTTCCCCCATTATGTAATTTACTAGGCAGTATGGCAGCGCAGTGATTAGCGCATGTGCGCCACAGTTCTGAGGTCATGAGATCGAACATTCCTGTGGGGAGTTTGCATGTTCTCTCTGTGCTTGCGTGGGTTTCGTCCAGGCACTCCGGTTTCCTCCCACTTTCCAAAAACATGCATGTTAGGTTAATCGGCCGGTCCAGATTGTCCATAGGTGTGAATGAGCAAGTGAGTTGACTGTCACTGTGTGCCCTGCAACTGGCTGGCAACCAGTTCAGGGTGTCCCTGCCCACTGGCCAAAGATAGCTGGGAACCTCCTGGACTTAGGAGGATTACTTTCGAAAGGTTGGGATCCCCCGCGACCCTACTGAGGATAAGTGGTGCAGATAATGAATGAATGGATGGATGGATGTAATTTACTAGACAAGCTCGTATTTAGGGCAAGTGTTCGGCGCGTTACTGAAGTAATTAGTAACAGTTACTAGATACTTGCTTTTAAAAGTAATTGTGTAATACCCAAGAGAACTGTTGCACAAAAGTAGTGTGTTACTTTGAAAGTAAATACCTAGTTACAAATTACCGCATATAATCTCAATGAAGCTGACTTCTAAGACGACTTCAAAATAGACCCTTTCATTTGTTTGTACGTCCGGTAGGTGGGGCTTAGCCTGGATGAAAAAGCTAGGACGAGACAATATGTCAACAAGCGTACAGGCTATAAGCTTAGCCTTGTATTATCAAAATGGATGGCTTTGGCATTAGTTTAAATATCCTATATCCTAAATCTAGACACCTCTCTGGTCAAAACAAAGAGTATACCAAGGTGTTGTTTCTGCTAGTTGGGTGTTCAAATTTTGTCATGTTGTGTGATTGGGTGACACAATGGTAGCAAAAACGCTAGTGATGGTAAATTGAAGTTTCAGAGAATCCCAGTGGACACGCCCGAAAAAGAGAGTTGTGGTTAAATGCATTAAAGCAAAAAAATTGGACCGAGGCACTCCTCAAAAATACTTGGGTTTGCAATGCCCACTTCATATCAGGTAAGAGAAATTTAACGTTTATGGACGGTGCTCTCGAGTCCATATTACTTATGATATGGGCAAAATATCTAGTTATTTTCCTAGCTTCAGCTAACTGTTAGCATGTATTCCTAAATGCCAACTTTAGCCTTGTAAACACTGCATGGGGCTGCTCCAAAATAAAAACAAGCACGCATTGCAAACAAACATCGGGCACACAAGTCATTTATTAGATACATTTAATTATTCATGTGTTTATCTTTTTTTGGGGGGAGATGGGACGCATCTCTTAAAGGCATTTAGGCTACATACTATTTTTTTTTTTTGTGTTATTTTGAGCACCTCTGCCTCTGTATACTTCCCCTGATTTTGGTCCCCCCTCTAAACCTAATACAAGGTTTCACGGCACACTTGTCTCAGAACACTGCATTACAGCACCAACATTTAGCCCTAAAACCTTTTATACTTTTGGTCCAAAACAACAAATAATCTTTGATACAATCTGACCTGTGCAAAAACCCAAACGCTCCAATGGCTGAAGCAAGCCCGGCGCTCACCTTTGGTAAGCGACGCCCTACCACCGATTGGAGCTCCACCATGTCAGCAATTCATTGCGGGGGAAGAGTGAGGAGTGGGTGGATGGGCGCCGACCCGCTGACCTCTCAGTTTAACTGGCTCAAGGCGGCGCGTCTCCTTGTGCCGATCGATAGGCCTCAACCTTACAAACTTTATATTTTGAAAGGGCCCTATACTCTATGCACCTCCAGGGCTTTTTTTTTCTTACTTTTGCACAGCTAGCCTCCAGCTTGTTCAAGTCCACGTACAGAGCCTGCAATTTACAGTAAGTCTGGACTTTTATTGAGGATAAAGTACTGTAAGTTTGTCATTAGCATAAGATGTTGCCCACACACTCTATCAATTAAATGCAAAATGGAACATTTGCAATATTGTTTTGTATTAAGTTTGTATTCTATAATAATCTAATGAAACTTATTATACCGTTTGTCAGTATGGAAGTTGTACTTATGGGCTTAGGAGGAATACCTTCGAAAGGTTGAGATCTTTCTTTAAATACAGAATAGTCAAATCAAGTCAATTCATGTTTATTTGTATACCCCTTAATCACAAGGAGTCTCAACAGGCTGCAAACCACAGATTATTACACCATCCCCTGATCTAAAACCTATATGAGGGCAAGGAAAATCTCCAAAACCTCAACATGAGGAAAATGAAGCAACCTTGAGAAGGGACCGCACATGAGGTTATCAGCTTTCCAGGATGACCAGGCTGCAATGAGTGTTCCAGAAACAAATAATACACAGGAAATATTGTCAACAGGAAAAATAGGTCATTCATAAACTAGAGGATAGAAGTTTGTTTTAAGCCTAGATTTAAACAGTGCCACCGAGGTTGCACATCGAATCTCAGAGGGCAGAGCCTTTAAATTATTATTTTGCATAAAAATACTTAATGAGACGTTGCATATTAATTAGCGCCTTGTACTGGTTTTAAATATTTCAATTATCAAAAGTCATCAAAAGAAATAATATTGCTTTGAATAATAAGCCAAATTACATGAACTATCAGATAAATGTCCATACATTTTCAATACTAGTAGGTCAAGAAATTTCTATTAATTTTTGATAACATTGGGCTCACCTAGAGGCAGCTGACACCATTGGCCGCCATCTTCCTGCCAAGGGTAACTCCAAAGTCTAGCCAAATAATTGAGAAGTAAAATCATGTGTTTTGGTAACTTTGAGTCGCCATAGTTTGTATTGTTCCTTGTGCTTTATAGAACTATTTTTCGATCGCTCTACACAAAACAGCAACATCTGGTGGTCAAATATTACACAGTGTACCTAGGAGGGATATCTAATACTTTTTTTTAACTTCTGAAGATAAGCAGTTTGAGAACTCCACTTTAGTGGTCACTGATACCACAAATAATCTCAATAGATAAACTCAAACAGAAGTTCATCCATCTATTATCAGCACCGCTCATCCTCAGTAGGTTTGCAGGGGTGCTGGAGCCCATCACAGCTATCTTCGGGGAGTGGGCAGGGGACACCCTGAACTGGTTGCCAGCAAGTCGCAGGGCACACAGGGACAGACCACTTACCCGCTCACTCACAGATAGGAACAATTTGAACCGGCCAATCAACCTGACATTTAGGATGTGGGAGGAAACTGGAGTGCCCGGAGGAAACAAACGCAAGCACAGGGAGAACATGCAAACCTAGCACAGGAAGGCTGGTAGCTGGATTTGATCCCGTTCCCTCAGAACTGTGCCGCGGACGCGCTAACCACCCAGCCGGCATGTGAACAAACTGAAATGATTAATGATTTTAAAAAGGGATTTTACTCTTATTTTAAAGTTTCAGTGAAATGAAAAGCGATTTTTTTTATAAATTTAATCTATCTAGCCATTTTTATGAATTTTAGCTTGCACCTTTGCATATATGTTGATGGCAATTGACTGCTGTGCTAGTTGATTAACATTGAAAGCAGTCCACAAACAAGTGTCTTAATTGCTATTTTTCTGTACTAGAAATTTCCCTGCTGATTTTTTTTTAAATGTAATAAATGGGCCTGAATGAGTTCATTTTTATGGCTGTACAAACCAAACAAAAACAAAGTTGAGTTTCTTCCATAAATTTGCGCATGCGGCATTTAGTCAGGTGCGCTCTCTAGTCTGGAATTTACGGAAATCAATGTTAGTCACATTTCTCGCATTGTTTTCTTTCTTTGTGATGAATGTGGAGTATTCTGAGATATTGTGTTTAAAAAGTCTTTACTGAGTTGATATTCAGTGTTGGGCGCGTTACTAAAAAAGCAAATAGTTACAGTTACTTTTTAAAATGTAATTGCGATAAAGTATGTTGAAATTGCAAAAACGGTGAAAATAACTCACATTAACTAAAAGGTTAATCTTCTATTTTCCTGATAAAAAAAAAATCAAATGAAAAAAATAACAATACCACGGGGTGTTCCAAAAAGGCTAGTTGAAAGTAATTAAACGCGCCTCTTCAATTTAATTTGTCAATCGATTATTTGTTCGAATAAGTTAACGACTACCTAAGTTGTAATTTGTAGGGCCATATGAACACGTCAACTCCACTTTAACATCGTGATTAGTGGTGAGATGCTGGTAAACCAAGGTTCATCGAGCCATACTGAGTAAGGGGGAACAGATGGCGTTGAAATTTGTTGACTGTTTTTTCAACAAGTAGCATAGGAATACACTATGTTGTAACAACATTTGAGTTACAAATTTCTAGTGATAATGCGTTATAGTACTCATACCGGGAAACGTAATTGCTTAGTAATGGGTTATTCCTAACACTGTTGATAGTGAGCATTTTTCAGCATAAATGACTCTTCAGTCACCCACCTCCCTTCCCACTCACCTTTTCCATGTCCTCATCTTTCCACCAGTCCTCCTCTGATTCCGTTCCCGGCCGAATGAGAAACAGAGGCGAAGTTCAAGGCGCCGACCTCAACCCTCCTAGACACCCCCATGAGGGACGTTGACCATTACCTGTCTTCCAGGTGTCTCACTGTTATCTGACCTCTGACGAAAATAGAACCGGGCCGGTCACCCTCACTCCCTATTAGCGCCGTCCCCGACTCTGGCAGACATGACAGGAGGTTTAACATACAGGAATGAATGATCTGTCCTGGGTTTCAAAAGTGACATTATTGCGACTAGCGCTGCATGACGCCATGATGGGAGGTGGACGGGACGAGCAACACATCATGATAAGGTCGTGAGTAAGACATCTGAAAAGACGGATATTATTCGTGTTAAGTCAAAGCATGGTTCATTTCGGTAGCTAGAAAAAAAGTCCTTGGGTGGTTACAGCCAAAATAGACAGTAATTACATGTGCTTCAACACATCCAAGAATTTAGAGAAAAAAGAATGGTATTATTTGGACTATAGGTCGCACTTAAAAAAAAAAAAAAAATTGGCCAGAAGTGTGAAAGTGAGCCTTATAATCCGGTGCGGTTAATAATCCGGAAAATACAGTGCATAAAATTGGAAAAGCATTGTTACAATTGAATAATACCGCACAGGTTAACTCTTCTGCCTTTATGAAACGTAACGGGAGGTCTTCCAGCGCCCTCTTGTGGTTATTTATCAATAGTAACAAAAGAGAAGCGCAGAACTTCCACTGTGTCAGAACTAGAACAGATGGTAGACCCAAACGCGTAACGTTTCACAACAAACTTTGTTGCGGAAATTGAGAAGTTAGATATGGGAAAGCAAGTGCCAGCAATCCGGCGATTGCTGGGCAGGAGGAGCAAGGAGCTCACGGATTGGAGCGTGGTCGATGGGCTTAAATGAGTTGAGTAGCCGGGACGTGCGATGGAAGCGTGGTCGATGAGCAGAAACGAGTTGAGTAGCCGGGACGGGAGATCGGAGCATTGTCAAAGGATGGAAAGAGTCAGTGAGCCAGAGACGACCTGGAAGCCAGGGGCAGATGAGCAGGATACAGGTAAGGACGGGACAGACAGGAGCCTAAGTCAAAAATGCTTGCCTTGCGTGTGCAGAAGTTCACTGACGGACTAACCAGGAGTGAATGGAAGCGTTGAGTTTAAATAGGAGGGGCACCAACGGGTAATCGTAACACACAGCAGATCAGAAGCCAACTTTTAAGCGCTGATCACAAATCCGTCATTTATTCGGACAAGAATTGTCCATTATATGAAATATATTGTGATTACTTGAATGAAGACTTTTGTTTATGGTTACATTTATACAAAAAGTAAACTTTTTTTACCATTGTAGTAATGAAGAAAAAACAGCTAGGATATCTGAAATGATGAAGTTTTACTTTTGTATTCTTTCTTTTAGTAGCACAAGTAAACATAAAAAGTACCTTGTAAGAAATTTTTTTGACAAAATACCTAGTGTTGTGATTTCATTGTCAAACCTTATATTGTACACATTATGTTGAGTATTCAACATTTGGTTAGAATTCTGTATTGCAAGGTCAGAAAATGACCAAACAATGTCAAGAAATGTGAAGTGAATACTGTATTTTAAGTCAATCACATACATATGTTATCTGACTGATACTGGAGAAATGTGAGGTTGGGGAGAGGACTCCACCAAAGTAGTCAGCCCCTCCCAGGAGACCGGAACTGAGAGCTGGTACACGTCTCACCTTGCAAGGGCAGTCTGAATTTGGCCAGCCACAAGGTAGGAGGGCATGTCCTGATAGGAGGAGCTGGACCAAGCCCCTGGCCAGTCCTGGCCAGGTCTCAGCTCGACGGGCAGCCGTGGAGCCTTGCCAGGTCAGCAGCCAAGCTTGATCAAGCTAGTGGCCAAACGAGTGGGACAAACCCAGGGACCTCAGAGAAGCCTTAAGCCACCAGCAGTCAACCTCTCCTTCAACACTCTGCATCCTGTGGTCCTCGTCCCAACCGGCTCTCAAGCCTACTGGGATTCCTCATCGCTCTACAGCCGAGGACATAAAGACTGGGCCGTCATCTTCATCGATGCAGAACTTTGCAGAACATCTCGTTGTTGCTAGGTATTGGTATTAGTGTGACGTAAAATGGGGAACTCTATCCAAATACAATTAACGTGATAATCAAGCCAATGTTGTTGTCCATCCAAATGGTGCCGGTTTAAGTTCTCAACTTTCTTATTAGTGTTTTGTGTTCTATTTAAGATTCTTCAGTAGATGATTAGTAAAAGAAAAGTCCATAAATCCTCGAGTGTGTGTGACTTGATTAAAGTATATTGAACTATCAAAATGGTAAAATGAATTCAGCTAAAGTGTGTGTAGCCACCCTTTAGAATAACTAAACAAAGCTTTTCATCCGTTTTCCTAACATAATGATCTAGATTTGAAAAGAATAAACTTGACTCTTTAATTTAATGGGTCAATAAGTTGTTTGTTGGAATAATTTATAAACCACCCATATTCGCTACGATTATAAGTTCACTGAACTACAAAATAAACTGAAATACACCTTCTCTTTTACAAGCAACAAATTATTTAAGGTGTCTTTGTCATGATTACCCAAGTGGAGCCACCTGGGGTAATCATGTGGCGCGCTGGAATGTGCTTCCTGATTGGTTAATGCTCCCTTTTTAAACGCGTTACGCGGAGAACTCTTGGTCGGAGGATTACTTTTTACCCCGTTTGACTCGCCTGATTTTCCTGTGTATTTTTGACTTGTTTACCTGATTCTGCCTGCCTCCGATTCGACCTGCTTTCGTCCCACGCTACGATCTTCTCTTCAGTCCTGGTAAACTCGACCTGCCTTCGTCCCACGCTACGATTGATCACGTCTCCCGCTAACCCTTACGCTTCCCCAAATAAAGAACTGTACGAACGCTCTGGGGTCTCCTGCTCTGTTCTGGTCTTCCCTGACAGAATCCTCCGACCAGAATGGACCCCGCGTTCGTACATTTGCCCCCTGACCACCATGAAAGCCTGAATCAGCAGCGCAGTTCCCCTTCAGAATGTGCAGTTCGGCAAGTCCTTTCCGACGTGGCAAAATTGGCTAAGGAACCTCCGGCCGTATGACTGCGCAATGACTCCCATGCCTGCCTGTTCGACTCCCATGCCTGCCTGTTCGACTCCCATGCCTGCCTGTTCGACTCCGCTGCCTGCCCGCCCTGAGTCCGACTCCGCGGCCTGCCCGCCCTGAGTCCGACTCCGCTGCCTGCCCGCCCTGAGTCCGACTCCGCTGCCTGCCCGCCCTGAGTCCGACTCCGCTGCCTGCCCGCCCTGAGTCCGACTCCGCTGCCTGCCCGCCCTGAGTCCGACTCCGCTGCCTGCCCGCCCTGAGTCCGACTCCGCTGCCTGCCCGCCCTGAGTCCGACTCCGCTGCCTGCCCGCCCTGAGTCCGACTCCGCTGCCTGCCCGCCCTGAGTCCGACTCCGCTGCCTGCCCGCCCTGAGTCCGACTCCGCTGCCTGCCCGCCCTGAGTCCGACTCCGCTGCCTGCCCGCCCTGAGTCCGACTCCGCTGCCTGCCCGCCCTGAGTCCGACTCCGCTGCCTGCCCGCCCTGAGTCCGACTCCGCTGCCTGCCCGCCCTGAGTCCGACTCCGCTGCCTGCCCGCCCTGAGTCCGACTCCGCTGCCTGCCCGCCCTGAGTCCGACTCCGCTGCCTGCCCGCCCTGAGTCCGACTCCGCTGCCTGCCCGCCCTGAGTCCGACTCCGCTGCCTGCCCGCCCTGAGTCCGACTCCGCTGCCTGCCCGCCCTGAGTCCGACTCTTCTGAATCTGCCCGCCCTGAGTCCGACTCTTCTGAATCTGCCCGCCCTGAGTCCGACTCTTCTGAACATGCCCGCCCTGAGTCCGACTCTTCTGAACATGCCCGCCCTGAGTCCGACTCTTCTGAACATGCCCGCCCTGAGTCCGACTCTTCTGAACATGTCCGCCCTGAGTCCGACTCTTCTGAATCCGACCCCCCTGAGTCCGACTCTTCTGAATCCGACCCCCCTGATTTTCCTGTGTTACCCTGTGACGTGCCGTGGGTTTTTTTTTTTTTTCCTGGGGAACTTCTGGAGCCGTTCCTTGAGGGGGGGGTTCTGTCATGATTACCCAAGTGGAGCCACCTGGGGTAATCATGTGGCGCGCTGGAATGTGCTTCCTGATTGGTTAATGCTCCCTTTTTAAACGCGTTACGCGGAGAACTCTTGGTCGGAGGATTACTTTTTACCCCGTTTGACTCGCCTGATTTTCCTGTGTATTTTTGACTTGTTTACCTGATTCTGCCTGCCTCCGATTCGACCTGCTTTCGTCCCACGCTACGATCTTCTCTTCAGTCCTGGTAAACTCGACCTGCCTTCGTCCCACGCTACGATTGATCACGTCTCCCGCTAACCCTTACGCTTCCCCAAATAAAGAACTGTACGAACGCTCTGGGGTCTCCTGCTCTGTTCTGGTCTTCCTTGACAGTCTTTGAATAAATCTTTTTCTTCATCCCCTTAAAAGCGATATTAGTCTATTTATTTATTATGGCAGATAATATATTTCTTTTAATTCAGTGAAATTTCTTTCCTTCTTGAAAAGCTCAACTCAGTCCTGTCGAGATTTTTTTAAATAATTGCAATTTTTAACAGAATTACTTTTTAAAGGAAGTTTTCAGGACCAGAACGGAAACAGGACCCAAATTGCGCTACGTTTCTCGCAAGTTTTATTAAAGGAAAGAGGAAGGGCTGCGCCCACGATCCGGCGATCGCTGGGCGCGAGAAGGAAGTCGCTCTCGTACTCAGTTTGTGATCCGAACACGGAAGTGGATCTTCCGTAGCGAGCGATGGCGGTGTCGAGAACGGAAAAAGAGGTAGATAGCCGGAACAGGAGAGCAAAACGTGGTCGAGGTCAGAAACGGGTCGTAAGCCGGGACAGGAGAGCAGACGTAGTCGGGATCAAAAATGGGTCGTAAGTCGGGACGGGAGAGCAGACGTTGTCAGAATCAAAACGGGTCGTAGCCGGAGACAGATTGGGGCCAAAACGGGACAGGTGAGAGTCAAGGTTGAAAAAGGCTTGCCCAGTATTAACTGAGATTCACAGATGGACCGACAAAAGGCGACAGACAGGAGTGGGTTTAAATAGGGACAGGGAGCCAATCAGAGTCCGAGGCAGTGGCGCCAAAGGAGTGGGCACTGGTAATCATGACAGAAGTAATTGCTAATTGTAACTCATTTGTGTTTTTCAGTAAAAAAACAAAAACTTCATCTCAAGAAAATGGGGCATTTAAAGACATAAGTTGCTTTCAGATTTGACAAACCTTTCCATTCTTGAAGTCGTTAAAGTAAGTGGTAGTTTACGACCCCCCATAAAAAGTGAAGCTAATCAAAACTGATTAAGCGTTTGTCCCATCCACAGCACATTATGCATTGCAAATGGCGGGCGTTTGAGAGAGGGTGAAGGGGGCAATGGGGCATGAGGGGGTGCATCCGTGAAAGTAATGAAGCTCATGCCGTGTGAGAAGGCCAATTAATGCTTGTGTGCGATGGCCGCCACCGTGCTGTGTTTGGGCTCCCTCCAGGCGAAAAGACACAAGCTAGTAAACACCACCTCTCTCACATACGTTCACACACTTGCATGCACACCCTTGAGATGCCCAAAAATTATGATTGACACTTGGATTTTCTACCTCATCTACCATGGTAAATTATTAGCTCCCAACAGTGTTAGGAATAATGCGTTACAAAGGAACACGTTCCTGGAACGCAACAACTATTCATGGTAATGCTTACTTTGACGCATTATTAATAACATTTTGTAACTCAACTGTTATTACAACATGGTGCGTTACTAAGAACCTTTTAAAATCTCATTAGAAATTATACCGTTTTCTGATCTTTGGTGGTTTCTCCTTTGCTCTTTAGGTTCGGGAGTGTTCTGTGGAATGCTCTGCCCTCTGAGATTCGATCTGCAGCCACAGTGGAACTATTTAAATCTAAGCTTAAAAGACATTTCTATTCTCTGGCTTATGAATTACCTATATTTCCTGTTGACAATATCTGTGTATTATTTGTTATTGCAACATCCATTGCAGCCTGGTCATCCTGGAAGGGGGATTACCTCATGTGCGGTCCCTTCTCAAGGTTTCTTCATTTTCCTCATGTTGAGGTTTTTGAGTTTTTCCTTGCCCTCATGTAGGTTTTAGAACAGGGAATGGTGTAATAATAGTCTGTACTTTGCAATAGTCTGTGGTCTTTGCAACCCTTGAATAGACCGGTATTTTCCAAGTGGAGGCTCCGCGCAGGAACATAGGGGGAAATCAAATCGGAGAGATAAGAGGAAGCAAGTCCATGTGAACATCTTAAGCAGACTGGGAGCCAAGTGCAAGTTAGCCAATATAGCAGTGATTTGCTCAAACTTTTTTGTCTTAGTCATAAGACTTGCTACCACATTTTGAGCCAGCTGCAAACTTTTGATGCTAGACATCGGGAGACCAGAAAGCAATACATTACAGTAATCAAGCCGAGAAGTAATAAACCTGTGGACTATAGTCTCAGCATCTGAGGGTGGCTCAAAAGTTTTTGAGGAAAGAACGGAAAATCACTCTTTAAGAAAATGATGTCATACTTTGGGTGGGGTAGCCCCAACAGTTGGCTAATTTCCAAGCCTGTTTTGCAGCTTTCCTATTTTAGTTGTTACGTCACCGCAAGGACACCAGTGATGACAAAGAGGAAAGATTTGACGATAACCAAACACATAAAATGACATCTGCGACCACCCAAAAGTGGCGTTGGCCCTATAATTTGCACAAACAAGCTTACACATACTGTTCGTACCCATCATAATGTTTTGTGTACTGTCCCCCTAGTTGAGTGATGGGCCTCAAATACAAAAAGATGGCAGATCCACCTGTTACTCGCCTCAAGGCTCACAAATCCCTTAACCGCTAGGGTAATTGGAGCACCACTTCATGTGGTGTGCAAGTACACACATGAAAGAGATATAGCCGTTTCCATGGATACCGTAAGCAGGAGAACCGACTAAGATACAGCCCCTTCATCATCTGGTTGCCATTCTTTGTTATCAGGTATCACGTCATATCCGCTTTCTTACAGGAAGCCTAAGCACTACCAGCTAACAGAAGATACTACTAAGAAGCGCTTGGCTGCAGATTCACCCTCCAGCAGCAAAAGAAGAGCGGTTACACGCGAGCCTAAGACCTGAGCCCTTGTCAATGATGTTATCTTCATTCCGTAAATGTAGGCTTAACGAGTGAACCTGCAGGAGACCCGGGAAGATTCACAATCCAGACATAATCTGAAAGCTTTTAAACCAGAGCTGACGAATTGGGTAAGCTATGGTTCCTTTGTTTCGTCGCTCTACGGTTAGCTCCATAGTCTGCCCTTGGGAGTCCACGAGGGAGCTAACCAGATCCGGGTACTACGAGCTAGGCAACTCAAACTTTCCCCATTTTCTGACCAAACAGTCACCCAATAAACAGAACACCCTTGCGTCATAGTCGAGCTTGCTGTGCCTGAGGGCTAATTGCTCTTGTTGTCGGTTCAAAGGGTCCTTCTGCCCCTCAGACTATGCCGATACCGATCCTAAATTACTGGGGAAAACTGTATTTGTGTCTGTTTTCGGCGATTATGAAGGGTAAAAAAAACTTGTTTCGAAATTTTGAGTAAGTGTGTTTTTTTCACAATTACATTATACAATGCGCATTGCATCACTGGTGGGTTTCATATTTTTGTTGTAGCAATGATGTTAAAACCTTTGCTTTTGTGACATTTTTCAAATGCTGTGTGTATTTCCACTATCAGATAAACACACTTTTCCCACTGAGGACAAGGTAGCCTTGGTGGGTGGTGGTGGTCGCAGGTGCAATATGTTACTTGCATGCTTTCATTTTCACCTCCCCCATGATGACCCCGACCGACAACTGATGCAGGTTGACCCTTTCCACACCTTGTCACCCTTCTTATCATCCTTTCTTTGTAAAACTTTGTGACTTTTAAGGTAAGAATGCTGTGCTACAATTGACTGAAGCACTTTGGTGTAATACATTCCTCAAATATCATCTTTTGTATTTGGAGCCATTCCCTGGAATTCTGGCCATTTCTTTTGTGATTTAGTAAAAAAAAAAAGTCGACCAGGACTGGCCTAAAATAGGTGTGCATTTGATTTTGTGCCATGGCAAATACTTTTTTTAACATTCTGCAACTCACCAAGACTTCCATCATCTTCTCTTGCAGGTCTGTTCGATTATAGACTCGTTGAAAGCTGGTCTAAATGGTCGTACTGGTGGTGTAGTCGAAATGGAAGTGAAGCAGTGACAGGCCGTGCAATTCACGACAGATGTACAATCTTAAACCTGACTCCGACTAGAATTTCGGCCAGGGTCGGGCCTAAAATTTCAATCATTATGTTGGGTTGGGCTGGGTTTCTTTCTCATTGCCTTTTTTTTTCCAATTATCCACCCGTCATTGTTCTTTTTCTTCTCCCTGTCTCTCTTTCTAAGTCCTGTGCGTCCTAACGACGTACTGCTGAAGTGGTACTTAGTCAAAATGGTCAATGACTGCATTTATATAACGCTTTTCAAGACACTGAAGACCTCCAAAAGCACTTTACAATTTACTTAACACTTACCCATTCACACACACTTGCACACGGATAGCAGAGTCAGCCATGCCAGACGCTACTTATCAGGCATTTAACTCAGTGGAGTCAGAATCAAACTAGTGACCGCTTTGTCTCTAAAGGAGAGCTATACATTATCCCGTCAGCTGTTTAAATAAATATGTCGGAAAAGTGCGGGTTAATGTAACCTCTGGAGACCCAGAAGGATAAAAGATGCAAATGTGTATATAGTCTTGTTTAACTTAGATTTTGCTACAAAAGAGAGGCTTCACATGCCTCTTCTTTAATGCATTACTGCCTCCTAGCTAACATCTCCTTACACCTTCTAGAAGGCCTTTTTTCTGCTAATTTGAAATCTAATTGGCTAAAACAACAGCTTTATTAACACTGATGTTATGCCTCAGGGCCTGCAGAACTGCTAATGAAGGTCTTGTTGACCCTGGCACAAGTAATGGCTGAAATCTGATTGGTTAAATGCCTAAATATGAAAGAAAACAACTGGAAGCAGTGAAACAATTGGAAAGAATAAAAGAAAGATACCAGACAAATTGGTATTATTAAATAAGTATTTGTAAACAAAATAAAATTAACATCATATGATTTCGATATATTTTTATGCCAAGAGAGAAGGCCTTACAGGCCCTGATGGCCCACCCCTGAATTTAAGCACCGGTAGTCGACATAACTTGAGCTAGTCTACAGCCAGGAATATAAAGAGGAATCCATCATCACTGTGTTACCCTTTTCTTCATGTTTATTGTCTAACCCCTAAAAAGAAAATGTAAAAAAAAAAATCATTATTCTATTCTAAGCTTAATGAGGCCTGATGTATAACATAGATTTCAAGCTTCCCGCATCAATTCCACATAAATAATTGGTGTATTAGTTGAATATAAAACCAAGGGTGTGTGACAAAAAAACAAAAAATCTAATCGGTTTCAAAAAGTAAAGTTGGTCAAAATAAAAAGAATAATACAAAAACAATGTCAGAATTTTCAGGTCTTAAATGGACATTTTGTATTATTTAGCGCCTCCTAGTGATGATAAAAAGACCTTCATTTATTTAAAAACAAACATACAGTATTGATTTGAATAATTAGCAAAGATACATGATCTATCATATAAATGTGTATATTTTTTTAAATACACATAGGTCAAGAAATGTGAATTTATAAATAACATGAGCCTCACTTAGAGGGAGGTGACATGAATGTCTGCTACCTTGCTACAAAGATTACCCCCAAAACCAAAAACTTTGTGAAAGGCTGGGCAAAAATGGGAAGAAAATATGTGGGTAAAATATTAAACAGTATCCCTTAAGACATATTTTGGTTCCTTTGAACACTGGAAACAAATAAACCTATATTAGACTTAATTTAAAACACAAATGCAAATATTCAAACACGTTTTTTTTTGTATATTTCTCCAGCTTGTGACTCAGTGTGGCTTTTTAGCGGTCACATCATTGGGATGTCCTGGTGCGTGGACCGCAATCGTGTCCTGACATTAAAGGCCACTCGTTTTTCTCTACTATGTAATAAAAAGGGGACTTCCACCATAACAGCTTTAAACTTTTCCAAATCACATGCTCCATGTTGGGTGTTTATTTCCACTTTGCCATGTTAAGGCGACTCGGACGACATTTTGACGGACTTGTGTTCATTTTAAGCTTTGTCAAGTCACTCAGTGTCAGGTCAAGTTAATAGTTACTGTAGTTTGAAAGTGGCTAGGCTACATGCTGGTGCCAATTGACTCTTTACACGTGACGTCACGTTGCATTCCCCGGAAGTATGAGAGCCATGACGGACGGCAAAAGCACCTGAGCGGATGGCAGTTGAATATAGTAGTTGAGTTGAAACAAATAACCACGACAAAAGAATATAACCATGACTTTTTACGATAGTGATTTCTTGTTGTGCTTTGCAATCTAGCAACGTTTTAAGACCAAATTGTCTACAAGATTCCAAAGATATCCTTTTTTGATCCACCATTTGATGAACTTTGTTGAGATTTCTAATTGCTTTGTGTTTTTTGTCTCTTCTTTTGGCGTGGTGTCAGACTTACTGTATTTTCATTGTATGTTTTAATTTGACTGTTTTGAATTAAATTGGAAGCTAATCTTGACATAGCACTTTTTTTCTAAGAGGAGTTTAAGGAGCTGTATGGAATTTGGAACCTTTTTACTCACGGACGCCTCTTGGCTTCTGTCTTCAGTGCATGATGCGTCTGCAAGTACCTGCATTTTTCAGACACACTTAAATAAACTCTCCTTTGTTTTTGGGGATTTAGGTTGACATTTGGACTTTACTTGAACTAGGCCTCTTCTCATGTTCACCATTTTCATGCTACTCTAACAAATAGAAACGAAAGCAGGCGCGTGACGTCACTCTCCAGCACTCCCTACGGCCCCCATTTCTCCTACCTAGCCCCGAACAGCTTTGTTAAAAGTAAGATAAAATCAGATAGGCACGGTGGAAAATAGTCAAGTCATGTTAATTTGTGTAGCCCATTATCACAAGGGGTCTCAAAGGGCTGCACAAATTTAATAATTATCGATTAATTTATCTTCCAGAAAGCGACTGGAATGTTTTCAGACGTTACCACGGTGTTGTGTATTTCGATAAAAGTACCGTATTTTCCGCACTATAAGGCGCACCGAATTATAAGGCGCTACAATGGGAACGTCGACAAAACAGTCAGATAGTTCAGTCAAACTTATTACCCCCTTAACATTCCGAAAGTTTGCAAAGAAGCAAATACGTGTCTCAGACATGTACGGAAACAGTGTCTGTACGATGTAACCAATCACTCAGATGCATCGTTCCAAATATCATTCGGAAGGTTAAAGTCTTGGGATTCAAGAAATGCCAAACATTTCTTAGTTTCCATTTTATTTTTTGCTGGCAAAGTAAGAATTTTATTGTGCAGGGAAACGGGGTTCTTTACTGTGCATATGACAATAAACACTTTGAATTGAATTTAGTTTAAAAATAGTCACAGAAACATCAAGATCGTTCTAAAACAAGATACCGGGAAAATATAAAGCCGCATAGCTCACCTAAGTTCTCTTGTAGCCATCACGTTCAATAATGATACGTAACCATGGTCTTCTTACAACTGTGAGTGTAGTAAATCCAAGAGAGTAAAAAATTTACAAATACAGAATAGTAAAAAATGTTTTCTCTATGCCGTAGTGCAACCCAACTTGTGATTCACATTCATCTTTTTCGGCCAATTGCTGGCTTTGTTTCGCCCCTTTAGCCTATCCGAGCCTGTAAATGATAAAAAGGATCCGCCCCCTTTACCTCCGAATAACTTTAACCAATAGTGACTGATTCAAATGATGATTGACACATTGGTTAGGAAATGAAACGCCGGTATATGAATCCCAGCATACACCGCGGACTACTTCGCCCTCGGGGGGAAATCTAGTCGGCGGCTGCTTGCCTTAGTTGCAAAACTTTGCGACTTAATATTGATCCATATATAAGGCGCACTGTATTATAAGGCGCATGGTCAGCTTTTGAAAAAAATAAAGGCTTTTAGGTGCGCCTTATAGTGCGGAAAATACGGTACTTAAAATGATGATTGTTGCATGCATGTTAAACAACAAACGAATAGAAACAATTTTACAAGATTGTTTAAGAAATTGCAGGTTTATCATCACCCTGAACATGCTTATTGCCAGTTGTATTGTAAAATAAGTAGCCTATTGTTTAGAAAAATGGGTAGTCATCTTATTTACAGACTTATTTGGGAATTATGTTGCTGCTAAATGTTATTGCACACAAGCCAAACTTCTGACATTAAAAAGAGTTAGTTGTTTAAGCACTCTCTATTTCTCTCGTGAAACACAATTTATCCCCAGAATATTAAAAACAACTACATGTGCTTGTTAAAAACTGGAAGTGGCAAACTTTTACCAAAACGGAAATCGAATAAGAGCTCTTTGAACTCAGTGGGCATTGCTAACACATACTTAACTCGTTGACTTCCTGCCCAGTTCCCTCATAGCCAGCCTACTTGTCTAAATCTGCCAATGGCACAAAAATTTGGACGGATTTTCATAGTCTTTAGTTGTCATTGATAGTGAATGAGTAAATAACGAAAAAAAAAAATGTGATGAACATCTTAGATTATGCCACTAGAGCATTTGTTTAGCATACTTGAAAAGACAAAAAGGATTGCCGTCCAAACCAGTGATTGGCACCAAATTAACAACACATCTGACGTCTTTAGCCTTCCATGTTAGTAAATGAGTTAATGAGAAAACATTTCACTTTTAAGTTTTTTAAGGACAGCTCACCCACCTTTAAAAAAACAATTTATAATAGAACAACATGCCCAAATTTGGCCATTTCTACACCAGCTTAGTGTAAAACCCCTCCTTTCCATTTGCAATGATTTATAAATGCCATTTTTGGATCATCTTGAACGTTAAAATGTTTAGCAAACCAAGAAATTCACACAGCTGAAGAAACGGAAGAGTGAGACCTAGAACAAGTTAAATACATTTAAAACTGGCATGAAGGGGCAACTCAGTAAGGGTCAATCTTGTAGACAGGTTTGTGAGAAAGTTTCCAAATAAAGCAGCCAGCTGTGGGCAGGGGGCATGAAAGAGAAGTTGGGTGTAATCTTTGCCTTCACAAGAGAGGAGTAGTGGGTGGTGACGGGTTTTTTGGAGCTCGCTACACTATCGAGCATAGACGAGTCGGCCATGCCAGGCGGTTAGGTGGGAGGATGTAAGGGAGAGGGCTACACCCTGGAACTGCAGCTTTGTTGTGTGACACATTCACAGACCACTATTGCATTCCCACCCCTAAATTTGGCCTTGAACCCAATTGCAGGTTTGAGAGCCGCAAATCTGACCCGACCGGCCAAAGATAAATGATCCAAGAAGAAAGAGGAGTAGGGATGGTTTATTTATTTATTTATTCATTTATTTGATTTATTTATTCATTTATTTATTTAGCTATGAAGGTGTTTTTGAACAACTGCATGGTTTTAAGTTTTTATTTTTTTATTCAATTTTTATCGTGTTTTTTTCCAAGGCCAATAGAAGGCCAAATTATTATTGTTTATTTTAAAAATTGGCGTCTTTAATGGGATTAAGTGCCTCCTAGTGGTAAAAAAAATTAATCAGATAAGAATACTTTGATATGAATAATGAGCAAAAATACATGAACTATCTTAGTAATATCAATTTCAATAGTCACAGGTTGAAAAATTTGCTGGGCAAAATAAAATAGAAGAAAAATGTTTACCTTGGGTCCCCAAAGTTTGTTTTCTTTCTTGTGCTCTGTAGTGCTCGTTATTCAGTTGTACTATACAATACAGCGACATCTAGTTGTCAAATATAACGCACTGTCCCTTCAAAAGTACAAATGACAACTTATGGAGTGTCTTAAGTGTGTTATCAGGACGATAATTTTTTGTGCGAATTTTTAAATTATTAATGATTTTAACAAAACATTCGAAAGCTTTCGGGTCATCAACACGAAAATGGTCCCAATAAATATGTACAATTCGCCTGTTTTGAATTTGAAAAAAATCTAAATCATGAAAACAGGAAATCTTTATTTAACTATATATATTTCCTTACAAGAAAGTATCACATTCTTTTCATACCGATGCCGAAAGCATCTACTGATACCACACAAACTTAAAAATCCGTTTCCTCGGCCATCATCATAAACACCAATACTTAAAAAATGTGGTATTTGCACCCATGCAGATTCGTGGTGTCGGTACCTCTCCCATCCCTAGTCACGACCGTATCCACAGAAGTTACTTGGTTTCCCCCTTACAGATTATATTAAAGTGCAGAATATCAGCGCAGATAATCAGTGTTTTTGTTGTTCTTTAGAGTAGTAGTCCAAAAGTTCTATTTAACAAATAATAATATGAGTGATATTTCTTTGCTTACCTTTGCAATTTGTTACCATTCATTCTTTTTTTAAACCATATTAAGTATCCTTTTTAGCTACTGTACACCAGAGGTGTCCAAATGTTATCCTTGGAAGGATACAAAGGCCACTTTGATTTTTTTCTAAAGCACATCAAAATCCATTGTTTTGTTTTGTTTTGATTTCAAACAGAAACACAAATATCTTTCTAGACAGTAAGCCTACTGTAGGCACCCCTACGGCATAGATCACGACCAAAAAGACGCACGCCTTGGTTCACTGAAAAATCTAGATCACTTAAACAAAACTGCAGGAAATCTTGACGAAAATGGCGCGCTACCAAGAACTTGTCACGGTTGCCATGGCGCCCAATTGGCCCCGCCCGTGTGGCGCCAGCTGCGGCTCATTGAGAGATTGGCTTTCCGTCTTTTTAAGTTCAGTTCTCTCAATTTTCCTTTGTCAGTCCGTCAACGAACCTCTGCCCCGCAAGACGTGGGTTCTGACTCGGTCCCATTTTCCTGTTGTTATCGCCTGTCCGGTATTGTTCCCGTTTATTTTGTCTTGTGTTATATCGGTTTCCAGTTTCGTTTCCATCTAGTTTTGTCTTGTTTATTATTCTTTCCAGTTTTCGTTCCTTTCTAGTTTGTCCTGTTTATTTTCGATATACTGTTTCATTATCAATGCTGTCTGTCCCGTCCTGTCCAGTATCGACCCCATCTGTCCGATAGCAACTCGGGCAATTGGTATTGATCTTGTCAGCCTCTGGCTTCTTATCATTTCACCCCAGACTGCTGCCTAACATGCATGACGCCCCATTTCCCGTAAAATAAAAGGCTTGTGTGAGTAACGTCACGCGTTCGGGTCCTGATTCTGTTCTGGTTCATGACAGAACTGTTTAAATCTAGGCTTAAAACACACTATTCTATATCTAATGAATGACCTATATTTATGTTGACAATATCTGTGTATTGTTTGTTATTGTAACATCCGTTGCAGTCTGGTCATCCTTTTGATTTGATTTTTATTTTATTATAAATTAATTATTTATATTTCATTTTAAATGTTTTGTTTGTTATCATGTGTGGTCCCTTTTTCAAGGTTTTTCGTTGCATTAATGTAGGTTTTAGATCAGGGGTTGGTGTAATAATAGTCTGTAGTTTGCAATAGAATGTGTAGCCCTTTGAGACTCCTTGTGATTAAGGAAGTCACAAACAAACATTTCTTGACACTAAAGAATCGATTGTTGATGTAAAAAGCCCCCCTGCCGTAACTTGGCCACACTTGTCTTAAACAGACCCACTGATCACATTTGATCACAAAGGAATGCAAGTACGGCATTCATCAATTTAATGTAATTTAATATTTTGGGGCAATACTGGACGTGCATAAAATGAAAATAGCACACGGAGGCACTTCCAGAAGGCCAGGATTCCTCGTAAAAGGCGTAAACTTTTTTTTTCGGATGGCGAAATGCGCCTTTCATTGTGGTTTCTGCAGAGTTCTTTTTTAATAGCAGAAAAGTGTGCGGCAGCATCTACCAAGGCAGTTTTTTTTAACGATCTCTGCACGCATTTCTCTCCTCACCACTTCATACTGGCAATAAACATGTGTGTCCAGAACACACACACCGTGCATATTCTGAGGGCGCATCCCACCCCGATGACCGCTTTTGGGCTCTAAGTCATTCTCCACTTAATTTACTGTCCTCCACCACTGGTTCACTGCTGTGTAATTACAATGCAGAGCACATACACAAATTGGCACGTAAACAGGTGCACAGAAACACGATTACAGTACACACATTTATAATGATTGTCGCAATTGTACTCTGGCGTGCATTCACACAGGCGGGGAAAAGATAACAAGGACAATAAAGATGAATTGCAAGATGCGGCGTTTGACATATTTTACATTACATGCGCTCTTCGCCACCACATACGCTTGCACTCGAGGTATGTCCCTAAATGTAATATTTGGTTATATTTCCATTGAAAACAAATGAATAAAATTGATTAGCTGGCTAGCTTGATTGGTTTGGGTGGATTGGTTGCATAGAGAGATAGAGATAGATAGATAGATAGATAGATAGATAGATAGATAGATAGATAGATAGATAGATAGATAGATAGATAGATAGATAGATAGATAGATAGATAGATAGATAGATAGATAGATAGATAGATAGATAGATAGATAGATAGATAGATAGATAGATAGATAGATAGATAGATAGATAGATAGATAGATAGATGGATAGGCAGGAAGGCAGGCAGACAGACAGACAGGTCGGTCGAATGGGAGGAAGATAGGGAAGACATTTGTAAATAATCCATTCAAAAACATACAGTCACGTTTTCTGACCCAAATGCAGGGAATGGAGGCAGGTGTGATCAATAGAGATAATATTTATTAACAAAAACAGGAACAACAAACATAAACAAACCAGGTATCATAACAACTCCCAAAGTGTCCAAACCAAAAACAAAAGCCAAACCTGACATGGTAACAGAAGAAGGGATGGCAGCGGCATGGAAATGAAGACTATGATGACAGTGAGAATGACCCTACACAGTGTGTTGTCCGAGCATTACCTTCTCCACAAGGTCCAGAAGCCAGCCGACGCCCCCAAAATTTATTGAACAGGAGCGGCAGATAGTCTTTTGATGCCAAAGGTCCTAGTGCAATCTACTTTCAATTTAAGTTGTATCCAATGTTGTACAAAGGTGGTCAGTGATATTATTCGATTGATCAATTATTGCTTTAGGGGACTGTCAGGACCAGAACGAAGACAGGACCCACTTGCGTATGTTTCTCTTAGTTTTATTTAGGAAGAAGGGAAAGGATAGTATACACGATCCATAGATCGCTGGCATTTCCGTGGCGAGCGATGGCAGTGTCGAGAGCGGGAAAAAACAGATCAGTGGCCGGGACGGGGGAGCAAAAACGTAGTCAAGTTCAGAAAATGGGTCAGAGCCGGGAATCAAACAGAAATCAGAAAAGGAGAGAGTCAGGGTCGGAAGTCTTGCCTAGCGTAGCTGAGGTTCGCAGACGGACTGACAACGGGTGACGGGAAGACGGGGGTTTAAAATGAGACAAGCAGCCAATCAGCGTCCGAGGCAGTTGGCACCAAAGGCGGAGACTCAGGTGCCTCGCATCAGTAATCATGACAGGGACAGTGTGGAATATTTAGTGCTTCCTATCAGTACAAAAAACTTCATTCAGTAAAAAACAAAATATACATTTGAATAATTGGCAACAATACATGACTTCTCATTCTAATGTTAATTTGCATGGATATTTAAAGGTCGAGAAATTGTATGTATTTCTTTTATATAGAGTAATCCATACCTAGTAGTTGCCGCCATGTATGTCTGGCATCTTGCTGCTACGCTGTGGTCATTTTGCACTTGTTTTTATTCTCATTAGACATTACAGACCCTTTACTGGTCAAATATTACACAATGTACCCTTATGGGAAGGGTGCATGATTTGAGGTGTCCTTAAAAGGGTGAAAGTTAAACATTTTCTCAACATTTTCTCCTTGTTAACAATGACCAACTGAGTTTCAAGAGTCCTCGCGCGTTATTTTCCATTGCGCCTATTTGCTTTTATCCTTTTATCAGAGGAACACAGTGGAACACATAAGGTTTGAGGAAAAGGGGCTGGGTTGAGTGCTGTAAAGGGCCAACCCAAACCTCCAAAAAGATAAAAAAAAGAAGAATTTACTCAAGCATGTCTAAAAAATAACCGTACGCGCATCATAATTAAGCTGACTAAGGCTGTAATCATGACTTTGAGCAGAGAGTAACAAAGTTTCAAACTCCGTACAGCTTCTTAAAATTGTCACAGTTGCCATGGCGCCCAATTGGTCCCCGCCGCGTTGTGCCAGTTTCTGTCACAGTTGCCACGGCGCCCAATTGGCCCGCCCATGGACACCAGCTCAAACGTGTTGACAGATTGCTCCCTGACTACTTAAACACTGTCTGTGAGTCGCCTGGTGTCAGAGCGTCTGCAAAACTCCTGCTGAACTCTGTTGTGATATGTCAAGCCTGTGAATCCCCGTTTTTGCCTGTGTTTTGCTCTTGTTTTGCCAAGCCTTGTGAATCCCCATTTTGCCTGTTTTTTGCTCTTGTTTCACCAAGCCCTGTGAATCTCCGTTGTTTTTTTTGCCTGTGTTTTGCACCTGTTTTGTTCTCGCCCTGATCTGTTTGATCTTGACCATTTCCTCATTCCGATCAATTTACTTCGGCGACCAACGATCCCCGGATCGAGTGTGCGCTCATTCCTCTCCCCAATAAACTGTGAGTAACGTTACGCGATTGGGTTCTGCTTCCGGCCGGTTTCCTGTTCTGGTTTGTGACAAGAATACGGTAATATATTACCATAAAACCTCGTGTATAATAATCAGTTATATATATATTTTTTTAAAAATGCGCATAAAACACAAATAAATATAGTATGAGCAAAAAATAATGCAACCTTTTTTTTCATTTCTGTTTGGACCACTGTTATACTCTTTTGATATTGGCCTGAGAAAAATGTATCAAACAGTTAATAGCAAAAAGGTGTGTTTTTCCGCAAAAAAGGAGGACAAGTTTCAAACAAATCACTTGACAGATGAATGTGTGGGAACACCGTCCAACATTTCCTTCGTCACACGTTGAAGGTCACGACTCTCGCTCTCCCACCCTGTCTCCTTCCTCCCGTGCTACCTTCCTGTAGTCCTCCCTGCACCTGATATTATTTTCACCCCCACCCCGAGTCCCTCAACTCCCGCACGCATCCGCCATCGCAGGCGTTTGAACTCCCCCCTGTGTTCCATCTGCCCCTTTGCCACCTCACCCACAGCCTCACAGCAGACCCACCTACTCAACGGGTGCTCCACGTGCATGCACGCGCAAGGCGTCGCCACTGTGCTAAGTTAGCTCAGCGGGAGGGAGGCGGTCGGGCTGCCTGGTGTCGAGAGCCTCCAACTTCTAAGGACCAAAAGTGTGACTAAAAAGCTCGTGTTAGGAAATATCTTTCTTTTCAATTGGAAAAGTGTTGCGGTCTTGAGTCCAATGCGGTGACATGCGGTCAGGAGGTGTGTGAGACTGTGCCTCACCTGTCATCATGAAAAAAATGGATCCCTTACTACTTAACACTTTGTACTTTGATGCCACAGTGCGCATACCTGTCATCATCGGCCAATTGCTCCCCTTATTAATGATTGCAATTCCCCTTATTGAGCAATAATAAACCTTACAAACACAGCGCAGCACCCATTTACTCACAGAAAGACAGGCTTTGTAGAATATCTTAAAAATATTGGCACTCTCCGATGATGTTGTGGTCTGCTAGCAGTGACCAAGACGATCCGGATAAGAGCTGGAATGGGCAAGCAAGATTGGTCTTACAAAAAACGAGTTTTAACAAAAGGAAATTAAAATTTGTTTTCAAAGATTTTTAACTTTTTTTTAAACAAGCAAAATGGTCTGGCGTTGCCGGGCAAATAGAAAATTGGATTAGGCTGATTGGAGTGGCGGTGGTCGAGAGCTGCAGTACCAGAGGGCGTTAGAGACGCAGACCACACGAAGTTTATTGATTTTGTTGGTATTTATTAGGAGTGCATTGATATGTAACCTAGCTAAAGACACTCGCCAAGGCCTAAAGTACTATTGTATCAATTTCTACGGAAAACGGTTCAGCCATTTCGGAGGATATAAGTTACACAAAAACACACACACACAAAACATGATCTATAAAGTACTTAAGAGTTGTTTACATTTTGTGATTTTAATTTTTAATTTTATTTTTTTAAATATAGTTTGAAGATCACATTTTTTACGTACAAAAAATGTTTTACCTCTACACAATTTGAAATGATAAAAAAACGTAAAATATGGAAATAATGTATAAATTGATCAGTATGATTAAATCGCATGCGGATTTTGTATATCGAGGTGGGATCTTGTTCTCATTATCAGCGAAACATGAGTAAATGGTTTAATGTATTCAGTTTTACAGCTTTACTCCTTTGGGTTCACGATTTACGGATTTTCTTTTATTCTTTATTATCATTCAAAAAGCTAAATTTTCAGAATATATTATGTGAATAACAAATACAATTAGCAACGTATTACTCCGCTAAGCAACTGTAGCTTCAGAGTGAAGCAAAAATTCTCTTGCCTCATGACAGATGGCAAGACCGAGGATTCGGATTTGGCGCTCAATTCATTCCCAAAGAATAGATTTTTTTGGTAGTATTAGGAAGCTAACAGCAAGTTAAGTCATCCAGTATTTTTTTTTCTTGTTGCATGGACTTTTTATTTTTTGTTTTAATTTATGGAGGATTAACAATCTATTGATGCTTTTATTCAAAAGGAGCAGCACTTATACTTGTAAGTTATGGTGAAATAATACAACTTTTTTCTATGCTATAGTTATTATATTGCTTCACTTTGCAAATGCAACCATGTATAAAGGGTAAATTAATTTATTTGTAAATCTTCACATTTTTAGCTTATCATATTTTTCTGTATTATGATTTAATATTCAGCCTTCTTTCGTACCCTACCCTACATTCTAATCACGGATGACAAGGGATTTTTTTAAGCATTACAGATTTGTTTACAAACATTTGGAGAAGAATGATGTTTGTATTTATATGCGTGAACTGGTTTATTTTGACAGTTGAGTGAATGCAGTTTTACACCTAAACCAACTCACCACCTTGTACAGCCCCAAGGAGGGGCTATGATTAATTGTCATACATGTTTGAAATGGTTAAAAAATTAAACACAAACTAAAGGTTTTAGCAATAAGATGAGACTACATCAGATGAGACTACTGGACTGAGGTCTCTATTTTCTTTCTTATAGAAAGAAATATGAATAAGAGTTGTTATGTGTAGGAAAAGTTTCATCTCCCAAGGAGCAAGTTGAGAGTATTCTCTTTACTGCCCTCGACGAAAGGGAGCATTTGGTTTGCATTTATTTAAATAATTGTAACTTCTGATAGCTGTGAATGGCTGGCAACCAGTTCAGGGTGTCCCCTGCCCACTGCCCGATGATTGCTAGGATGGGCTCCAGCACCCCCGCGACCCTACTGAGGATAAGCGGTGCAGCTAATGAGATGAGATGAGATGAAATGAGATGAGATGAGATGAGAGCTTTTGATAGAAAGGTCCTAGAGACACGCTTTTTTTACATAACCAGAAATTCATGGGGCCCTAATAATATCATCCAATGGGCCGGGCCCCTCCCGCTGGCTATATGTTTGACAAGGATGTCCTAGATAATACAAGTTTGAGTTGATTCTGATATTTGATACCACATTTTTTCAGACCTGTTAGCACAAATACAGTACTCAACTCTTCATAGCTAGTATAGATAGAAATCTTTAATAAATTGAATACAAGATACATTTTTCAAGTACGGTACAAGTCATGAATCCTAAAACTTAATAGCACAATTACTTAAAATTGAATCATATTTTGAGCAATTTTATATTCTTCAAGTGTATTGTGTCATTTAGGCTAGGTATTTTTGGATGCAAAGTTTTTTATACTACGTTACGGAATTTTTACCTGAAATGCATGTAGGTGGGATTATGATATTCTTTGTCACCAGATCTCAGTCACTAGCTTGGAAAGAAAATTCTAAAGAACCTTCAAATTATGTAACACCTTTCAGTAATGTAAGTAAACACAGAGCTTCTCTGTCGTGCCACATGTTTTGCTATGATGATGATGTTGATGATGATGATGATAGAATGAGTCGACACCTACTAAAGTATGTTACATTGTATTACATGAGGAGTGTCGAGGGCGATCTCTCAGTTTAGGATTTGTGTGCTTCCCCCACCTACTGGCAACAACAAATCTAACATTGTTTTTCTTACTCAACAACATGGTTTCTGGCCCACGTGTCTGTGGGCAGTTTCTGCACACACAGACACACTGCATTGCAAAAGAAAGGCTTATATATATATATATATATATATATATATATATATATATATATATATATATATATATATACATATCTCCTCATTTGGACTGCTAAATGGTGCCTTGGCTGTACCATCCGTCAGCCGAAGAGCAATGAAAAACAGCTATTCATATGTCACGCCTGTACGGTTGCTATTGAGGGGCAGCACTACGTAGGGCACATCTGCCGTACCTTTCTGAGGTTGAATGCTTGAATCTGAAGTTTGTACTGTTTTGATTTTCTTGTTTTGGTTCTTATGCTTTCTGACGTTTCCAAATCATGCTTGTACAAAGAAATATGAATAAGAGTGGTTAGGTATATGAAAAGTTTCACCTCCCAAGGAGCAAATCAAGAATTGACATGGGCATAAACACAATATCATGTCCACTAATGTTGGAAAACAATTAATGTATTTAGTTATATTTTTCAGTCGTGAAATGATGATTTGTAGCATCAAGTATGCATTTTGGACCTGATCAAATTCCACTTTTCATGATATGTTGGACATCCCTGGACCAACAGACTCATGATACAGTTTCTTTCCAAAGGCCATCACCACCCTAACCAAGCGCACAAGACTGTGAAAAATATGTCTTCATCTTTGTATTCGTAGTAAAATCAATAAAGTATCTTAATTGCTTATGAATGACATTGAACTTCCATCATTTGTACTATTGTTCCGATGCACTTAAAGTACAACTAGGAATTTTTGTCTATTCTTTCTAACATTGATTTTGTCTTTATTCTTTTTTGAGTCTTTTTACATGTTTTTCCTGGAGTGCCATGTATAATCTCGTTGTAAACAATTCCGAGTCAAGTCAAATCATGTTTATTTGTATAGCCCTTAATCATGAGAAGTCTCAGAGGGCTGCACAGACCATATATTATTGCAAACTTCAGAATATTGTACACTAAAAAGACCTACAAAAAAACTCTGCTTGGGGAAGATAAAGAAACCTTGAACAGGTACAGCACATGAGGTAATCCCCCTTCCAGGATGACCAGGCTGCAATGGATGTTGCATTAACAAACACTAAAAATTAAGATAAAATAAAGAACAAAAAAGTATGATACAAAATAAAAAATAAAATAAAAAGGATGACCAAGCATGCAATGGGTTGTAGCATTAACAAACAATACACAGATGTAGTTAAAAATATAGGTCATTCTGTCATGATTACTGATGTGATTCACCTGTTCCCGCTCATTTGGCGCCAACCGCCATGGGTTCTGATTGGCTGATGTCACTATTTGAACCCTGTCCTGTCAGTCCCCTGTTGTCAGTCCCCTGTTGTCAGTCTGTCTGCGAACCTCAGTGTGTACTAGGCAAACCTTTTTCGACCCTGACTCCTACCTGTCCCGTTTTTGCTCTCGTCTGTCTCCGGCTACGACCTGTTTTGATTCTGACCATGTCTGCTCTCCCATCCCGGCTTACAACCTCTTTTTGTCTCCGACTACGTCTACTCTCCCGTTCTGGCTTAAGACTCGTTTCCGACCCTGACCACGCCTTGCTCTCCCAGTCCCGGCTACCAACCAGTTTTTCCGTCCCTGACACTGCCATTGCTCGCTATGGAAGATCCACTTCCGTGTTCGGATCACAATCCAAGTACGAGAGCGACTTGCTTCCCGCGTCCAGCGAACAGCGGCTCGTGGGCGCAGCCCTTCCTCTTTCCTTCAATATAACTTGTGGTAAATGCGACGCAATTGTGTCCTGTCACCGTTCTGGTCCTGACACATTCATGAACTATGGAATATAAGTGTGTTTTGAGCCTAGATTTAAACAGTTCCACTGAGGTTGCAGATCGAATCTCAGGGGGCAGAGCATTCCACAACATCAGAGCCTGAATAGAGAACGCTCTCAAACCTGCGGATCTCTTCTTGACTCTTGGGATCACTAGTACACCAGCATTTTCTGAGCAAAGGCTCTAGACAGGGACATAGGGGGAAACTAAATCTGAAAGATATGAGGGAGCAAGTCCATGCATGATTTCGTATCTTACTAACAGAACCTTAAAATCACATCTTAAGCTGACAAGGGGCCAATGCAGACTAGCTAAAATAAAATTTGGTTAATGTGATCAAACGTTCTTTTCTTAGTTAAAGCCTCGTATGCGTAGTGGCACCACAATGTTGTGTGTATCGATCACAAAGTCATATGCATTCAACTCAGCCTGTCTTGGTTGTTATTGTCGCTTTATGTGTTTAATTCACTTTGTATCATAAGGGAGTGCCCCATCATGTATGTTAACAATGTTCGCTAGGTTGTTGTCCATACCTGTCATCCTCCACGGCTTCATGCCCATACAAACTGTCGTATTTTCCTGTACAAAATACAAAATAATTGTACACCATATTTATTTATTTTCGGAATGATGCATGGTGTATGATGGGAAATCCCCAGGCGGCAGACGGATGCGCACAGTAGCATCAAACCGCTCGCTTCGTTTGCAACGAAAAAAAGATACAGAGATAGAGGCTTCCGCGGCGAACTCCTTTGACTTGATTGATTTGCCGTTTCGTGATAGTCGGTGTATACTGGATGGTACCTATCATTGACAAATTTGCGTTTTTCCGTACAGATTTCCTTGTACGCCGTACTCGTCTTAAAATGCATAAAAAACATACTTTGTACGGCAAAACCTTACAGGTTGACAGGTATGGTTGTCGGTGACAAAATAAATAAATACATGTATTTAGTGACAAAAAAACATTCACATTTTAATTTTGTCAAAACTCACGAGTATGTTGTCTTTGCTTTTTCAAAGCGAGGGGGAAACATGCAATATATTTTTTTGCTTCCTTTCCTTCTACTGAACAAAAAAAGCAAGAAATTCGAGCGACTTTTTACAGAGACTCCATTTCCCGTGATGCACCGTTCGCCGGCATGCACGTGTCAACAGTGCCAGCAAACCGGACCAGACGTCACATTCCAGCATTCCCTTTTCCTTCTCCCTGTTTGTCATTATATAAAAAGCGAACCCGCTTATGTTTTTATTTTATAAATAATACTTAGTTTCCCTTTCCCGAAACTCATGGCGCAGCATATTTGATACAAGAAGGTGAACCCGGTTTCCAGAGACAGATTCTCGTTTCGGGTGAGCAATACAGTAATCTCATTACCAGTCAGTGTATGTGTATGTTGTTTCCAATGCTAATAAGCACAAATAGCGGAGGCTGTCGTTTCAAATTGCCATTTTTTTACACATATGTTGTTATTTCTGTCCCTTATCTGGCAGATGTAATGGTTTTAAGTCCATTCCTCAGCTGCTGTTGTTTTGCGGTTGTTAGCATTAGCCGGCTGGTTAGCCGCGAAGTTGGCTTCAGGTCAGCTTTGTGCGTTCCTTGGCTGGGTTTCCTCACTCAGGCGTGAGTTTTATTTACCTCAATTTCTCCATGCGTAGGCATTAGGGTGGTTGTTCGAACTGTAATCTTTTGGTGTGCATATTTTGAGAAAATATTGTTGTGTTGTGCTAAAGCTTTGCGGCTAAATGATGTAGCTTCTCAGATATTATGGGCGTGGTTATGGTAAAGTAGAGACAAAGCTAGTGACAGGTATGTTTTGATCAGGGTTGGGTAGGGTTACTTTAACTGGATTACTTTCAATGACTTTTGGATTACTCCAATACCAAATATGCTAATAAAAGACAAAAGAAACTAAGTATGAATGAAATTACAAAATTTTCTGCTGGCTTGGGGAGTAATGGAATACATGGAACGGCAAAAATGATGTTGGCAAGCTGTTTGGATTTATTTTCATTTTGTCTCTGTCGCATTTTATGCTAGTTTTGCCGGATATCAAAGAGATCAAAGCCAGGAGAGAAAGCTTACCACGTGTTGTGAGTCATAATTGTATTCATATTTAGTTTCTTTTGTCTTTTATTAGCATATTTAGTATTGGAGTAATGCAAAAGTAATTGAAAGTAATCCAGTTAAAGTAACCCTATCCAACCCTGGTTTTGATATGAAATTATTTTCACCCCTGATTGTTTTCAATGCCTTTTCTGGCATCAAAACTGGACAAACTATCAAAAAGATTGAATATAATTCTCCCATTCACACATTTAAAGAAACTACCTTGTATGTAGCAATATTTGATAACTACTAGATAGATAGATACTTTATTCATCCCCGTAGGGAAATTCACACTTCCAGCAGTGTCCTTGTGTTGAAAATAAAAATAAAATAATAAAGTAAAACAAATATAATACATAAATACCCAATGTAACTTGTTGATATAGAGTATTTAAATAGTGCTACATAAAATACACACTGTAATAAAAATAGGGTAATATGCAATGTGGGGGTGTGGTTTAATGTGGGCTTTTACTCCCCCGGGCGGAGTTAAAGGGCCTCATTGCATGAGGAAGAAATGATCTCCTCAGTCTGTCCGTTGAACAAGACTGTGACAGCAGTCTGTCGCTGAAGCTGCTCTTCCATCCATCCATTATCTGCATCGCTTACCCCCAGTAGGGTCCCGGGGGTGCTGGAGCCCATCCCAGCTATCTTCGGGCAGCGGGCAGGGGACACCCTGAACTGGTTGCCAGCCAATCGCAGGGCACACAGGGACAGACAATTCGCTTGCTCATTCACACCTAGGGACAATTTGGACCGTCCAATTAACTCCACACAGGAGGTTCGATCTCACGATCTTAGAACCGTGCCGCACACGCGCTAACCACTGCGGCGCCGTGCTGCCTCTAACTACTACTGATATCCAAATATTGAGTAGTCAATACAAATAGTATGTAAAGTTCCCGTCCTGCTGCAATAAAAGAACTGCATTATATTTTAATATTAACATACGGGGTTAATACGGGTGCTTGAAATCCTTAAAAATGCTTGAAGTTTAATGTTGTGTTTTCAGGGATTGTAAAATTCCTCAATTTTTGGTGAGGTGCTTGAAAGTGTTGCAATTTTTTCTCAACAAGTCTGCTTAAAAATGATGGCGACAGTGCTCTCTGGTGTCTTCGCGTCACCATTACATTTTCTCTTCCCTCGTGATTATCGGCAGCTGTCATTAGTTTGTATGGTATTGTCCTATAAAGTGTCATCGCCCCTTCATGTTGCGCCCAAGAGTAAAGCTGCATGCTACAAATAAACAGCTCTATGACATGTGTATTACCAAGCTTGACGTGTCAATTATGGACATTTATTATGGGCCGAGCAAAATATTAAGGTAGCGTTTCCTAGTTGTAAATTCCTATGGGAAGAACTCCCTGCCACTGGAAATGTCAATATTACTGTTTATTTTTACTAGGGCTTACTAGATATGCTTTGGTCAGAATTCAATTATATCACGATACCAAGGTGCCGATTGGATTTATGTCACGAATCTCGATAATTGCGATTCTTCAAGTTCAATTTGAAATTCAATTTATATTTTTTCAAAACCCTTTGCTGCAGGTAAACATTGCTGTCCGAAGTAATGCTTTAAGGTAATAAAATACAAAATTTTTGCAAAAACTAAAAGAAAGCACCTGAACTGTGAAATTTAAATTTAAAGTGATTGATCTTCGAAATATACAGAACTCTGGATCGCTGATAAACGACAACAAACAAAACCTACAGACCATTTGATACAAGCAGGTTTGGATTTTACATTTTTTGGGCGCCGGCCCTAGTTCTCATTAATTGCTTTCTTTCTCCATTTTCCGTTTGCTTTCCCGCATTTTTACGTGCCAGACGTGGTGTCACAATAATCGATTCAGGGTAGAAATTTAAGTTTTAAAAATAGCCAAAAATAAGATCACAATACAAGACTACAAAGACTGAACTTGGACTTTTTGGAGCTCCGCAGAATTCGATTTGATTTAATTTTTGTGTTCAAAGTACTGCATGGAATGATCGATGTGCCTTTTGATCAATTTTTTGAGTTCTGTCGTGTTGATGGTTTACGTGGTCACAGATATAAGTTACAGGTGCCTAGACCTACCAGCAACTTGCATGGAAACTTTATTTCTTTCAGGATACCAAAAATTTGGAATTTTTTGCCTGACCGGGTTATTAGTGCAAATACGGTGCAAACCTTTAAGCAAAGGTTGGCAGAAATAGATTTGTCAAATTTTCTTAGGGGAGGGGGTGTAAGGTGACCAAATTTGGCCATGCTCACTCTCAGCATTAGTTTTTTTTTGTGTCATGTTTTGATTAATGTATCCAACAATACCTTCAATAAACATTTCATTTCAATATATACATGAATCTTTTTTTTGGTCTCAAAAAATTCCACACATAATTCAGCTCCACTACTATATTCGCGATTAACCCAAGATCTAAAAATCACATGTCTTGATAAATGCACACGCAGGTTTAATAATAATATAAATCACAGATATATTTGTGAATCTGCAAAATACATGATTCACACTGAATTTCTTATTAAATGGATAAAATAAAAACGGCTTTAAAGATCCATAAAAACTGCTTGATTTGGCCAATGAAAAAGGTGTACGAAACCTGAATATAATATTTTTCTTTCATATTTGTTTCATGGAAATTTACTTTTACTCTTAGGGACCAGATTGTATAACGTCTAATGTAACTCAACCGATACGAGTACCATCATACTCGGCCATCCCCAATGATATCCCTAAGATCTACCTACATTTTTGGCTCATCATGCTTGTAACATTCCTTGGATTCTTCCCACAACGACTGACTTTGGCATGCAGATTGAACGTGTACATGTGGCCGCATGCTGCCTTCTAAAGACTTAGGGACTTTAAACTCTACATAGGTCAACATGACATTATTTCGTCTATGCACGTGACACAATTTATCATGGCCGTGTAAAAGCAAATGACCGGCACCAGAACCTTAAGATTAGGGTCCTGTGAGTACCGATACTTGCACTGGGTTTTCTAGAAATAAAAATCAGAATGTTGGACTCTCATTGTGTAGTCTGTATGACACATAAAGACATGTTTTTTTTAATGATGTTATGCGTAATTATGTTTTAAAATTGTCTCTGTAAATTTCCTCATGGGTAGAAGATGTTGCTTCATTTTTTTGTTTGCTTGTCATTCAGGTTCAGCAGCTGCTTTAGCAATTGTTAACATCTTGTCAAATGTCATTCTATTTACTGGACACTACCAAAATTCAATTTGCGCTTATCCAGATGGCATATTTTTGTGAATAGAAAACAAATCACAATGAAAAGTTTCAAAATGTTGTCCCCTCTCAATGTAAAGAACAATCTTAACATTTCAGTTGAAAAAAAAATAAAAATAACTTTTAAAAATGCTATGTTGTTGTGCAATTATATTAGAATTGCAAACTTTGTGCAGGAAAATGTTTTCTGCTTTGTCTATTTTTAGGGATTGATTTATTAATATTTAATTCCGCTGCAGTTGCACGTAAGAGTGTCACAGCCTATTGATCAATTGATCGAGTGAACCTCTGTCCTCACAGGTCAGTAAAATAATGATAACCTTGCTTCGTATCTGCATTTGTTTTTCTTTCTTTTTTTATGAGAATATTTTTTACAAGGAAAAAGTTCAAAATTGCGAGCAATAAAGATGCCCCCAATTGGATAAATATATTTTCGAATTTGCAATTATGTAGTTATAGATTAATCTCATCTCATCTCATTAACCGTACCGCTTATCCTCATTAGGGTCGCGGGGGGGCTGGAGCCCATCCCAGCCATCTCCGGGCAGTGGGCAGGGGACACCCTGAACTGGTTGCCGGCCAATCGCAGGGCACACAGGGACAGACAACTCATTCGCTCATTCACAGCTAGGGACAATTTGGACCGGCCAATTCACCTGAAATGCATGTCTTTGGAATGTGGGAGGAAACCGGAGTGCCCGGAGGAAACCCACGCAAGCACGGGGAGAACATACAAACTCCGCACAGGAAGTCTGGAGCTGGATTTGAACCCACGACAGGTTCCCATGACATGAACTGTGCCGCACAAGCGCTAACCACTGCGCCGCCGTGCTGCCCAGTTATAGATTAATAATCCTATAAAATGTTATGTTGTTGTTTGAAAGCTTCATTGCATTCTGAGTCAAATTCAAAGTGAATGTCAATTTTCTAATGATGTGTGAGAGGATAGTGAGCTCACTTAAGTGTTGCCTTGCACTAAAAACAATAGTGTGTTTAGCTTAGCATTCTCCTACAGACACACGTTTGTAGTTTTATTCTATCTTGGGTTTTGTCTGTGGCATAATTTCCTGCCACTCTGTGACCAAAACAAAACCACTATGCTTTCTCTGAGTCAAATTACATATTTTATAGAGGCATCCAGTTTGTTAGAGCCTTAGTTCTATTGTGTGCGCGCGCTTACAAGAGAGTAGTTTTATTCATGGTTCTTGCCCATCCTCGTGGCTCTCTTATTTCCTCACCACTGTGTCTCTAATAAACAATGGCTTATTATGTACACAAACTAATGCAAGTATCCACACACAAACAAGTCTGGCCCCTTCACTCTCATGTGAACCGGCTGCTTTTTACACCTTTTTGTATTTAGGTGATTGTAGTCTCCAGACTGAACATCTCAGAGATGTTAATGATGAAAGCTTGAAATGCTTAGTTTCAACCTTTTCATCCTAACCTTATCCCTGCTTCTCATTTTGTTATCTAGCAATACCGGCCTTTGGTTTTATATCAATTTATTTAAAGTTGTAGGGCCAGTATTTTAGTATTCAAACAACGGCAAAATCAACTCGAGTTATACCTTTTGTTTTGGAAGTAAAGTGAAGGCTTTCCAGCTTCTGTTAACTCAAAATATTCAGGGCTCAGGTAATTTGCCAATCACTGGTGGTCAGCAAGAGGAAAAAATGTTTTGAGAAGTTCTACATCAACCGTCATTAACAAATGTCTGAAACAATTGGCTGGATAAGATGGTTTAAGACAGGGGTGTCAAACTCATTTTAACTCTGGGGGGCCACATGATAGAAAAAACATTCTCTCAGGGGCCTAGTAGATTAGAGAGAAAGAAAAAAAGGGAGAAATCAATAAGAGAAAGAGAGGGAGAGAAAAGTAGAGAGGATGAAACAGAGAGAGCGAGAGAGAGAGAGTGTGTGATAAACAAGAGATAAAAAGAGAAATGGGGGAAAGAGAAAGAAATCCAAACAGAGGAGAGAAAAGAGAAGGAGAGAATGATAAAAGGGAAGAAAGAGAAAAGGGTAAAGCAAGAGAGAGGGGGGGGGGGAAAGAGAGAGAAAAGGAAGAGAGAAAGAGCCAAAGAGAAAAAGAGAGAGAGAGAGAGAAATAAATACAAGTACAGCGTTTGTTAGAGCCACCTGGCTTTGGCAACATCAAGTGGACATATTTCAACTTGCAGCTTGTTTTTCTCATACGTTTATCCGAGCTTTGTCTAGCCGGCCTGATCCGGCCCGCGCGTCGCCTGTTGGACGCCCCTGGTTTATGATAATTGATAATGTAAATATTTGCAGGAATACGAACAGCAAATGGTAATCATAAAAATTGGGAACAACGTTTCTAAACCAGGCAGGAGGAACTGGAAAAACAAAGAAAATAAAAATTATGTGAAGGAAATAATCAAGAGCAAAAGTCTTTCATTTTTTTTGTACCTTAAATTTTAACATTAGTCTAAAGATGTCAACTTCACTAAAGGTGGGTTTGTAGTGTCCTTGTATAGTTAAAAGTAGAATATTTTCTCTATTAAATGTGTGTTAACAATGTCCAACTTATTTCTAAGAACTCTTAGGTTCTTTTCCATCGTGCCTGTCTATCTTACTTTTAGCAAAGCTAGGAGTTTTTCTGTCAGTGAAGCATGAAAATGACAAACGTAAGAACAGTCTTTTTTCAAGTGCAGCCCAAACAACAACAGAAACCCCCCAAAAAGATGTAAAACAAGTTCATTCAAGCATGTCTGAAAATGCACGTACTTTCATGCACAACATAAGGAGCATGACAGAGGCTGCAATGATGACAAAAGCAAAAAGATGGCGTCAGCGAGTAGAAAAGTTCCAAATGCTGTACAGCGCCTTTAAGGATGCATGCGAGCGTTTCTATTTCCAGCAAAATCCATAACTGGTGCAGATACTTATAACCATTATCATAGTGTATTATTTTATTGTGCAATACGGGCTACATAAAAAAATCGCACAAATGTTATTATTGTTTTGTGTGTCTTTATTTTAGTTTTCATTTACATCATACTTCCAAAGCTTGGGTAAAAACATTACCAAAAACTTGGCACTTCATAGTTTGGTGCCAAGCAACCAATTATCAATCCATTCTGTTTGCTGTCAGATCGATAACTGTGAAATTATTTATTGCATCATCTGTCCGATAATAATCATTTGGAGAACTTTTATGCATACCAAATTCAATAAAACACTTCCAATTATCTTTTTCGATTAATTGCATGCTGAATCTGTTTCGATATACAGCGACAAACAACCCTTTTGCTGACCCTACCTTTGGAAATAGAAACTATTGCTAAGCCAGCCGTCTGTAGTAGACCAGATTAGATGTATTAGCCGCCCTCACTGCATGTGGTGGGAACCCTGACTTGCATTCCCACTGTTTAGCTCCAGGCTAATGCTTCTTTATGTCTGCTTGTTGTGTAACGACAGGCATCTAAAGGATAGTAGACAAGTGGCAGAGTTGGTTTGCGGAACATGACCAAAATAATTACAAAATGTTCTGGGTAAATGTTAAAAAAATAATTTGACTGCAGGGTCAATATCGATTGGCAACAGTTTGCCCTTATGCAGTACAACTCAAGGACGTCTAACTAGGCTGCAATAGCAGTCAATAAAAATATGGAATGTCCACATGAATATAGTTGTCAAAAATGCAACTTGGCTTTCAGTTAAAAAGTTTGTCCCCTTCTTATTGTGTATGTCCATAAATGCTGAAGTCAGAGTTGGAGAGCTGGATTTAGTAGTTTAGCTAAATTTCACCTGTTTAAATCTGCAATATGTATGAATAAATTTGGTAGAGCGCCAAACACATAGCCGTCAAATTCTACGTAATTATTGCATACCAGTACCTGTGCCTTGATATCAGGCTGGATATACACGTTTTTTTAGACCTTTGTGGTAGATGACAGATTATTTAATAAAATTAAGAAAAAGTATCTCCCAACAAAAAAAGAAGGGGGAATTAACGGATCCAGCGTTTTAAAATAAATTGTATTCATCATATAAGATTTAACTTTACAGAAAAAAATGGTTAAGAAAATATAGACATTTCGTTTTTCGTATATAGTGTTTTGCCTCAGGCTATTTTTTACACTTTTAATGTTTATTTTCTCCCAAACAAAAACCTACTAATTAGTTGGTAAAAATTGAAATAATAATTAATTTTCCAATTTTACAAATTATCCATCTGTCACGTCAGATTATTTTCTTATTTTTTTAGTGTTATTTTACTGGAAAAACAATAAAATATAAATAAATGATACTTTACAAAAACGGTTTGTGTTGCAGTTAAAGTAACATGACTACAAAGAGGCTTTATTATGTTCTATGTTTTTGCCCATACTGAAATAAGTTCCGTATTCCCTAGAGCTGTAAATGAATCAGTTTTAAAACACTGCCATTGTCAAGTTTGAAGAATTGACAAACATTGTGTCATTGTCACCACCACTATTTTAGACAAATTTTGAGGACTCTCCTGTGACTCGGTAAAGAGCGGCCCACATGCTCCAGGGGAATAAATCCTCTTTGCATGGCCAATGATCAAACCTGTGATGTAAAGGAGCTTAGCAGCGAGGGCCAGGAGGTCAGGTGATCGCGCACAACAACCCTGACAAGCGGGTGGGCAGAGTGGCGGGGAAATGAGGTGGAAAAACTAACAGCGAAGCAAGTCAGGATGTTTGGTGACAGTAGCAGTGGGCTGCGTGTCAGTTTTGTTGTCATTTAAAGACCACAACTGTCAATGCTGAAGTGATGGCGCTTGTATGGATGCTCGTTGATAGCAGTAATGTGATGCAATGTTTTCAGATTGTGAGGTAAGAGTTTCGCTGTTGTGATACATATGATGATTAAATGTACAGAGAATATGTTATCCAACTGTTGCTGACTATGCGCCTGCAATCTCCTCCCACGTAGGTCACTTTCCTTACCCCCTTCCCCATCTTGCCACCCAGCCTCTTCGGTTGTCATGGAGAGCTCATCAGTGGCGTCTGCATCTTCGGAAGCTGGCAGCGCACGCTCGCAGGAGATTGAAGAGCTGGAGCGCTTCATTGACAGCTACGTGCTGGAGTACCAGGTGCAAGGGCTCCTTGGGGACAAGGTCGACGACAACTTGGACCTGGACGATAGTGGGAAGGGGCTACAGGTTAGCAAATTGTTTCGCAGATCCTGCTGACACTCAATAAATAACATGTACACACATCTAAGTTTTGGGGGGATATATGTAAAAAAACGATTTGTGTTTTTTTTTAAATTATCATAGTGACATGCATTAACCTTGGGAATAAATTGCCCCCTTTTTCAGGGCCCGGTCACACAGCCGTTTGCGGCTGAATCACGGCCAGAAATTTCTGCCTGTGAGGCGGACGCTATTGGACGCTTTGAGATCGCCATACAGACGAGATACAGCAGTGCTTAACACGCGGTCGGAAATTCACGTGCGGTTGGCAGCGCAAAAAAATTTGCGCTGCTCAATACTTTAGAGCACGGGTACACAGCCTTTCACGGGCGTATCGAGGCTGAATCACGGCCAGAAATTTCTGGCCGTGAAGCAAATGCTGTTGGGCGCTGTTGGATGCTTTGAGACCGCCATATAGACGAGATACAGCAGTGCTTTACTCGCGGTCGGAAATTCACACGCGGTTTGCCGCGCGAAAAAGTTTTGAGCTGCTCAAAACTTTGAGCACGTGTTAACCGCGGGCGGCACACGAGGTAATGACGCGGAAATGACGCGGAACGACGTGCTCTGGCCGCGGCCAGGGCTTGGTTACACATGGGTAGGACGGGAAATTTCAGCGGGTAATCGTGGGTGGAGCTTGGTAATAGCATGTTCTGCGCCTGTATCGCGGTGTTATTACGTGAAATTAGCGTGTTATGTGTGTGACGGTCAAACGCCTTTCTCCGCGTATATACAGCGCGATTTGCCGAGCACACGTCAGTTGTGCTCGAGACGTCAAGGGGTGGACATGGATCCCCGTCACCGTAGTGACCTCGTCTTAATCCATTTTTATTTCTTGACATTTATTTTCATTTCATAACAAGATAATAAAATCAAAATGAAAAACTATTACAATAAAAACATATTGGCTTCTTCGGTGCCATAGCTTGAAATCTTGATCTTCACGGGACGGTGTCTTGAGCGGTTATGATTTCTACAGCCCGGTGTTATGCCGAGAAATGCATCCCTGCCGAGATTTGCACCCCCTCGCTACTACAACCACTTTTACCTCGTTTTATCTCACTTTTATATCACTTTTAGGGAATGTAATGGCGAACATATGCGTAGGAGTCGTATTTGGGCACAACACCGGCTCGGGAGCTTTTATACCCGTGGTCCACACGAGAAAATGACGCGGAAATGACGCGATGAGGAAGCGGAACAGTCGCCGGCGTCTGTTTTGCGGGCATACCACCGATGAACAGCGGGTTGGCCAATTTTGCGCATTTTCCATCGCGGGCAACCACCGGCAAAAAAACCCCGCAAAATTTTACCCGCGATACAGACGCAAACGGCTGTGTGACCGGGCCCTTAGGGTTGCTGCTTGCTGACCATTATTTACTTTTTGATTCCTCAATCGATGTTGAGTACCTAGTACGTACAAGGGTCAAACTTACCTCATAATTACGTAGTTACCGACTGAGTATGCGACTAACAAAAAAACAACTATAGATCAACAAAAAAAAAACAACAGAATACAGAATTACAGTAGAATAAATGCTTTCAATTGTATTTTTAAAAAATTACAACAAAATTGGAGGGTTCTCCTTTCAGAGTAAGAAAGCGATTTAGAAAGCTACTGGCTAGTTGCACGCTAGCATCGTGTGACTTCAGCAAGGTCTCCGCGATAATTAAAATTCAACCATCCCAAATGTAGCGATTTCCCAAGAATTGTAGCTCCAGGTCATCAGTTTCATGGGTAATGGATCTGGCGTTGGTATCTAGCTAGTCGGCAACTGATTTTTTAGCCTAGCCGTAGCAGTAATCCGGACCTGAAACCTCACTATTGCTTTCTCCCCCGATGCCGCCTTAGGCAATTCTTAGGTGCGATAAAAATCCACGGAGCTCCTGCTAGTGGTCACTTTTTCTTTGTGTTCTTCTGACTTTCTTTATAGTCCGATTTAATTGATGAATTTATTTTCAATGTAACAAACCGCTAAAGATAGTAGCTTTTACTTTTGTTTTTGTGGCACCCACCTTGCCTGTTATACCTTTAACATCACAGTCGCACACACAGTCACACCCACCCAACAATCACTGGCCTCTGATTGGCCGGTGCAGTTAAAACCCAAACTAATAATTCTGGCTGGCGAAAAACTCCATCTCTCAAATATCAAACTATAAATCCTTAAGACAAAACGCAGTGTCTTGCTATTTTACAAACACACTACATCACATCGCAATATCGATTAGATTTTGGTTAATAATGAAGCGTTGATCAATCCCTTGCTGTATCATGGTAGTCTTATCAGAGTTTTGCCACTATGACGATTTTTCATCGTGCGTTGTGTACTGCATTCTGATAGGCTAAACAGTAACCTCTTTTATGCCGATTCATCAATGAGATTGCGGTCTTAGTTGTACGCATACGTAAAACAGTTTGATGAATGTACATTATGTATGCCTAGATGCTCTAGACCGATGGCAGGGCCCAAAATACAGTGGAAGATGCTTTCTATCACCAACAAATTGGACTTCTCCACCCGCTTAACCTACTCTGGAATTTCAACAAATCTGCGAAATCCGGTCTCTAGACAAAAGCTATTTCTTCAGCACATTTTATTTAATTGTGTTTGATGAGCAAAGTTATTTTGTAAAAATGTCACAAAATACTGCAAACAAGGATATCAACATATTTGCCTTCAGTGCAGATTGTACTGGATAAAGAGAAGTGCATGCGCCTTTTGTATAGCTCCGCCCATTCCCACCGCTCACCTAATCAAATTGCTCAAGGTGCTTTGTTAGAGTTTCTGGGTTTTTAAAAGTTTTTATGTGGCTTTTCATCATAATGCATGTTAACAATGAACATAGATTGTTTAATGAGCTTCCATGTGGAATTATTTACCGATTTACAGACAAAACAGGATCTGTTGGGGGGACACCTTGACTGTAAACTGGTTAAAATTGTGTCCCATGCCATAGTCTGTGTCGTCTCTGCTTCAAGCGTTCGACAATAGGCTCCATAAGTAACAATACAGTAAGTAATTGCGCACGGTCTACTTTTTCCTCGAGCCATATGTACTCATGAAAAGAGCCATATAGGGCGCCGAGCCATAAGTTCTTAACCCCTGACTCAAAGAAATGCTTCTTTTTTTCGACATACTCAGAAATTGATTGTGGGCCAGATTAAATCATCCAACAGGCGAGATCTGGTCCACGAGCCGTATGATTGACATTGCTGTTATAAATAGAAACAGTATGTATTCCTTGCTTCTTATAAGGATTATATAAGGCATTTCATTTTTTGCGGCGACATACCTTTTTTTGTTTTGTTTGTTTGTTTTTGGTCTAATAAAGGCTTATTCAACATTTTGGGTTGCGGACCCCATGCCTAAAGGGAAAATAAATTTTCTATATTGTCCACATGATGGCTCCAAAATATCATCTAAAGTAAAAACGTAGTTTTCTGAAATTATTTCTGCCCGTTAGTGCAATACATGCAGCAAGATTTTGTTTTAAATCATAATTTAAGAGTATAGAAATGATTTGTTAAAAATTAACTTTTGTAAAATACAGTACTAAATAATATATACTCACATATATGCCTTCATGGCATACAGGCGGCCCCATAAATCTGCTTTAAAATAGCCACTTACTAAAAGCAATTCAAGACATTAAAGCGTGTACTAAACATTGGTGATAATTTAATTATTTAATATAGTGAGTGGTCTGCAACATTATTTTACTTGAGTTTTTTTATCAGATAAGGTAATATTTAAAAACTCTATTACATATATTTCATGTCACAGCCCTTTGAGACTACACAAATATGATTTGACTTGACTACTTATATTTGTTCAACAAATGTTTGAGTCTGAAAGTACTCAACCTACTTCCACTTCACGATTGTTTCTCACATGTTGTTGATTCTTACAAAATATTTTCAGTTTTTTACCCTTAAATTTGAAGCCTGAAATATGGCAAAATTACCAAAAGTTATGAGGGGGGCCAATAGCTACAATACGTACAATAGGCACTGTATTTACTCATAACAAGACCAGTCGTTTTATTTTGTCATTGAAATGTTTTTCTTTTTTTTTTTAGTGGACTGATGACTGCAATGAATACAAAGACTGCAGCTGGACATCATCGCACGTGAGAAACTCCTCAAAGCCAGTACGTTTGTGTCCTGTTATTTTGGATTTAGCCTTTACCACACCGGGATGTAAAATGAGCATTGTCCCCCTCGCCCCTTCTGTGCAGGATGATTGGGAGCACAGCAGTAACGGAAGTGCAGGGTCCAGGCCCAGTTCTGGGTCAAGGCCGGGTTCCGGCTCTCGGTCTGGCAGTAAGGGTCGAAATAACTTCAAAAGCTCAGCCAAGGTGCCAGCTGGAATCATTAGTTTTGTTTGTTTTAAGTCGCAATAGTCTGATGATGTACTGTACATTTCTGTTGTGTGGCCCCTCTCCCTTCTGTTGTTTCTGTTTTAGAATGGAAACAAAGATGTCTCTTTTGACATCCTCGGCACGGATATATGGGCTGCTAACACAATGGACTCACGTGGGTACGTGCATTCCTCTTCATCCTCCCCACCTGACCTATTCCTGATTCAGGTTTTTCTGAATTGCGCTACCAGTTAAAACTATAGTGTAAATTAGAATATGGCAGTGTATATTTATTTCCTCTCCACATTTTACTGTATTTTTAAAAGTTGATTTTGGGTTGCTCTACCTGCTCCCCCAAAATAATTGTGTTTTTTTGTTTTGTTTTGTGTTTTTAAATTAAAATGCAGATATTTTTAAGTTTAAAAACAATACCCTTTAAATGTATTTCAATCATTCAAGATTATTTGAGGGATTTCTGCTTTTGCTTTCCTAAATTTTTTTTTATGTGTTTTTTAATCAAACGGAGACAGATAGGTTGGAAAAATACAACAACATTTTTTTGCACTTTAAATATCCATCAATAATACTCAGGTGTTTGCTATTCAGGTTCTTTGTTGATTCCTTTCTGCTTCAGATGGCTCAGGTCTACTACACTGACAATATTTTGAAAATGTCATTTTTGTCTCTGGTTGACAGGGGTACTGGTTGGGATGTGCAGCCAGAGAAGCTAGACTTCAGTCCGTTACACAGGAAACACACAAGATCTCTACAAAAGCACTTGCCTCACATCGAGCGAGAGAGGTATGATCTGTAATTCGTTTGTCCAAATTTGCTTGGTCAGCGTTCATGTTTTCATTTGCCTTTAAGGCCTTTCCTAACGTTATACATTATTTATATTGTTTGTCCATTACAGGGTGAGCAGAAACACGTTTGAGGAAGACAACGGCATAGACTTAAATGACATAGAGAAGTTCTTGCCCCATCTGTGCTCTGTAAGTTATTTTTTTTGTTAGTAGACATGAAAACAGTTTATCATTCTCGGCCTAGAGTAACTTTAACACTGGTATGTGTGGCGCAAAATCTTTTGGATGAACACTCGATTCAGCCTTCAGTTCAAAGGGGGGCGATTATAAATAAATCTCTGGTGACACCTGGCGGATTTTTACTGAAATGCAGTGTAACCAACTACAAATTACACCACTGCCTCCCGGTGGTGTATTTGTGTACTGTACAGTTCAGCAAAAGCCAATTTAACATCAACTTGAATAGTTGTAAGTTTCTGAATAACATGATCGATATTACTGTACCCCTAAAATACACGTTTCCAGCCAGCAATGCTGCATGAAAGTTAACCAGCCTTTTTAACAGATGCTCATGGCAAATCTGGCTACTGTCATCAGAACCTGCATAGGTACAAGAGCATTTTAATCTGTTAATGTTTAGAATATTTTATGAAACCTGATAACCATAACTATTCCCACATGGTGAAAATTGGAATCGTTTCACCAGCAATTCTCGATCATAAAAACGCATGCCTAATATCTTGGCGGTACTGTTGTATACCTTTTACTTACTATAACTGAATTGTGCCTGTAATATATTGACTTTACCAGTATATAATATGTTTCATTTGAAATGATTGTTGCATAAGTTAATTACATTCTCTCCTCTTGATCATTAGAAAAACATCTACTTGTGTTATCATTATTTTATTCATGATGAGTGTTATCCCTATTAGTAGATTTGTTCACTTTGGGATTCCTCTGCTGCAATGATGATTTACAATGTCTATAAAGATTAACAGCCACTCTACCTCAAGCCATGACCTAAAGCAAAGGCCGCCCATGTTTATTCATTGTTGAATTACAATGATCAATTCATCCATCCATCCATCCATTCATTATCTGCACCGCTTCTCCTCAGTAGGGTCACGGGGGTGCTGGAGCCCATCCCAGCTTTCTTCGGGCAGTGGGCAGGGGAAACCCTGAACTGGTTGCCAGCCAGTCGCAGGGCACACAGAGACAGACAACTCACTCACTCATTCACACCTAGAGACAATTTGGACCAGCCAATTTTAACTGACATGCATGTTTTTTGGAATGTGGGAGGAAACCCACGCAAGCACGGAGAGAACATGCCTCAGAACTGTGCCACACTTGCGCTAACCACTGCACAGCCGTGTGGACCCGATCAATTCATCATACTTCTAAATTGGGTTTTGACTGTTTGATTAGGAAGTAAAGCCTTAATTGTTTAGAAGAAATTGAATTGATATGTAAGAATTGGTATTGCTACCCAATGATGTTTTTTTGCTTTCATGCTTACACCAAACCCGTGTTGCAGAATATGTGGGAATCCCAATAACAATTTGGAAAAGAAAAAAAAATCGCACTTACATTCTTTTCCATCATTTTTCACCATAATAAGCAAAATTAAGAAAACCCGGTTATTTGCCCTGCTCCCTTACAACCTGCAAGAGGTATTGCAAGAGGATATCTTCTTGAACATCTTGTCAACAAGTGAAATGCGTAAAATTCCTTTTGCAGATGTGCTACCACTCTTATCAAGCACCTAGCATAGTGTTTACAAAGGTGATTGGTTTTTGGCCACTTTGTCAGGCATGGGCCTCCATTCACCAATGTCACCATCTTTTCCTTCTTCCTTGTCCAAGGCAGAAAGTCTTCCACCCGCTCCCGTTTCCTTCCCTTTTCGGCCTGTGTGTTGTTGGTGCCTTTATGCAGGGTGGCGTTCTGAGCCAAGATTGGCCTGCTCCCACTGTTAAGACGGTTCCCTCATTGTATAGTTCATGAGCCAAGATGCTGTTTCCAGTTATTAATTTTGGACAAAGGAAAGATGGGGTTGACCTCACGTGTTCGTGTGATTGGGAAGGTCAACTACGGGAGTCTTAGTCTTCACTTGCTTCAATGACAAATAGGACTGAATACATTTCACCATACCAATTGTCTTATAAATAAAATGTTTATACAAGTTGGTAAAAAACAGCTGCCTCTACAAAGGAGGCATCAATCTAGCAAAAGGTATACATTAAATTACTTGAATTTTTGCTTTGTAGGAAGAAGTGGCATGACAGATTGAACCCAGTGTTACTGCTTGAGGTGTAACAAATATTTAATTAACTTCTTATTGAAAAACGAGTAGAACACCGCAAACAAAATCAACTGTTAGAAAATATGTAAAATGTTTTACCATCTGCTAATTTGAATAAGCAGTATTTTCTGCCATTGGGGTAAAAATAATTTTCTGCAGTGAACAGTTTTTTTAAAATATTTTTTTCTCTTTAAATAAATGAATTTTAAAAAACAAAATCTTTCTAAACCAATAGTTGAAATAGGTGATTAGTCAGGTAAAATACTATGCATGAAATGTATCTTTTATTTTGAAGGACATTCAATTTTAAATTATAGATAATCTTTCTGTTTTTTAATCCCCCGCCCCTTCAAGAATTAAATTTTATGGTGATATTATTACGATTTATCATTATTGTATGTTTATATCTATTATTGTATATTACATTTGTATTTATATTTTGATTTGTAGTTTCCCCAACTCCAAAAATGGGTACTAGGATGAAATAATAAAATTCACTGTAGGTTCTATAGGTCCATATTTTGGATTTGACCATTTCAGTCATAAATGTTACAAATCAGCATCACTCCAACAACATGCAATATGCTGCTCTCACTTTAAATAACTCCGTTATCATATCTGCAGAAAAAGTCAGATACCAAGCTGTAAGTCACTGCAAATTTAGCAGAAATATTAAATTACATGGGTGGCAATGTTGACCTAGTGCTGTCTCCAAGAGTGTCAAATGTGCACAAGCAATGCTGTTACACAATTTCGTTGTATTAAAAGTGTCACCCAAAAGTGTGCCAAAAAACCCAAACCTGCCATATACTGCTGTATTATTTTTTTCGTCTTCTAATAAGCAATGTTGTTGTTTGTCGCTGTCAGGGAGATGATTACGATGCCCTTAAAGAATGAAAGGCAGCATAAGGGAAGGTTAAGTGAGAGCAGTCATTGAGGACATATCCGCTCTCTGGCCCGGGAACAAAGCAGCATCCCGGAGCTGCGATGGTGTCGTAGACTGCCTGGCCCCTGTGCCTGGACGTGTACGTGCAGTCCAGCAGGACTGGGGTCGGGAAATGCTCCAGGGGAGGGTGGGGAGTGTTTGGGCTGGACTCTTTGTGGCAGTGTGTCTGCCAGCTGTCAACGACATTCCACTTATCATTCCCTTCTACTTCTACCCTTTCTTTTACGTTTTGCCTCTGCCCAACAATCTGAGATTATCTCCTCCTCACCTATGATATTTGACGTATTTTTCTCCATGCGTCTCATCATCCCTCTCTCCATGTTGCTTGATGTCCAATGCAGTTCGCCACATCCTTCAAATGTTGATGGGCAGTGGAACAACACTAAGGGAGGTTTTGGGGGGGGTCATGGTGACCGGTATCCCCCCCACCCGTTGGTCTCTTCCTGCTATTGTTCCTGCTCTTGATCCTACAATCTGTTAACTATGCTCTGGTCACTTTTGCACTCTGACTCTTTGGTCTTTTCCAGAGGCTGGATGGGGGGCCAAAATAAGCACATGAGATTCTCGTGTATATTGACAACTAAGTCCCAAATATACCCGAACTTCTTACTTATTGCACTCCCCCCACTCATTTCATAGTTCAATATATGAAAAAACCAGCTTGAATAAAAAATTATACATCTTTAAAACCTGTTTTGCCTCAGCGTACCAACCTGCAGTGCGTTTATCAATAGAGGTATACAATAACTCAGTTATTCAACAACAAAACGATTATCAAAATAATCACAAACTGTTTTAATAGTGGATGGATGGCTGGTTAGAACGTTCACAACTTGGTAAAAATAATTCGTATTTATTTTTTGGATCGATCACCTTATTTTTGCAAAGTACCGTTCTATGACGATGTGAAAAAGCAAAACAAAAATGTGAGCACTTATAAAAAGAAACATTTTCATCTAACACTTTTGAAGATTTTCTGTCACAATATAATTCAAATCTGTTCACAAATTTAATTTTTGGATGGTTGAAAACCTCACAATACAGACGCTCCCCTACTTACGACCATTCGACTTTCGAAAAACGGTAGATGCGAACATTTTTTTCGGGATGTCGAAAAATATCCGGACATTGCTGTAAGTTAGATTTTGTATTGTGTGCACCTTTTTCCGAGTAGAGGACAGTACTGTAGTGGTTCTTTCCGCCGCTACCGCCGTGTGGCGCTGTGAGAGGTCACCCAACATCCACCCCGAAAAGAAATCCGGCTTCCACGTCCTAGTTTGTGTGGAAACATTCTATACTGTAGCTCCAACGCGTTAAGAACATTGATATTTTTATTGTTTAATATTTCGTGCATCCATTCAATATGGTTGGTGTAAAGTGTAAAGAAGTGGCGAGCCGTTTCTTTTGAAATGAAAGTGGAATAAGAAATCTTGATGCGGTTGAGAAAATGGTTGCATGGCTTTTTTTCGGCCACTTTCTACCTTGGAGGAGGAAGTCGCCTAACTTTAGAAGCTCATCTTCCAAAAGTAAGTTAAATTAACTATCAATCTTTATAGAGCATATTATTTTAAGAAATGTTTAGTTTTAGTACAAAACATTACTGGCTACTTTTACAAGCCTTAAACATACAAAATATAGCACTTACGAACAAATACAACTTGCGAACGATCATCCGGAACTCTTGTTCGTAAGTAAGGCAGCGTCTGTAATTTAAATAATCATTTTTTCATATACATTTGTTCATCAATAATTTTGTCAGGAGCATTAATTATTGCAAAGTACTATCCAATCATAATGCAAAAAAAAGTGAACTTCAAAAAAATTAACACTTTTTCCAAAAATTAATCAAAACATTTCTTTCATTTTAAATAATTTGTTGTCAATGTAAACTTAAAATATTTTGTGTTTTGCTATACAGGTATTGAAATTGTTTTATATTTTAATGAAATCTGATCAATTGCTTTACTAATTCATTGTCATATTAATTGAAAAAAAATTCGTTTTTAGAGCTTTGGTTTTCAATCATTTTGTTTTTCACAATTCCTGGCCAATGGTAGGCCCAACACTATTGATATGCTTCAAGTCCCAGGCCTGATGTGTGTACTACATTGCTGCTGCTACATCCGTGCTAATGCTAACGATGGTAACTGTTTTTAAAAAAAGCTTTATCTCAACAGTTTTTTCATTAACACTCCCATATTGCAAACCAGAGCACACAAGCGTGAATCTTTGATTCATCCGAGATGATGAGCCGGCTGGCTGTGTAATATAACAAAGAGCGTGTGGTATGATTGAAGTCATATGAAAAGCAGTAGCAAAGAACAGTGTGTGAGCATCTGAAACCTGCCACTGAGGCAGTGGGTGTCGCATGATTACATTTCTATAGGAAACTACACTCCCCCAACCCTTCCGACGCTTTGAACCCACAATGGCTCCATCTTCTTGTCCCGCATCCAGACCATTGCTGCTTTGCTGTAGGCTGTATATCTGTTGGAGCTCCGCTGTGGCAGCGGCCTCAGATCATGTCTATATAATGAGATGTCAGGACCTTGCATCTTTTACACCTCCTATCAACCATCACACACTATACCTGACTACTGATGGCTGCAAATCTCCCCTTTTCTGTACTGCGGGCGAGCGTCATTTACTGTGATGGATCAAAAGAGCCCCCGAGTAGCGTCATCAAACACCTATTGAATCCGGCACTGCGGGGACACCTTTGCTTCAGGGTTTTTTTTACAAGAAAACACTAAGTGTTTCCTCGTGTTGATGTGAAGCCGAACATATTTGAGTTGCTTTTCCTTTTACAGTAGCTGCACTGATTTTCAGATGGGGCTTGAAGTTCTCTCTGCAATTGTAATTGGATTTTCAAAAGTGTTTATTAAATCCCCCATAGAGGGTTACAAGGGCTATATACATTTTTGAAAGACGGAACAGTTTTAATATTATTACTGTGTTGTCGGTAAGTCATTTTTATATTTTTACTGTATTCTTATTTATTTTCATTATTATTATTATATAATAGTAGTAGTTTGAGCCAATTTTATCCTTACATTTGATAACTACAATTTAGTAATGACATAGTAATAACATAGAAGTAGCTTTTTGTAAATTTAGCCTTTTGTTATCTTTAAAAGTACAATTTTAGTGAATTACACATTTTTTTAACAATTATTTGCTATTTACTTTTTCTCCTTCTCTTCACCTCACAACACATTCAAGCACACACACTTGTTCATAATTTTCTTTACAATGTGGCCATCACACAGAATACATCCTAAGAGATAATTAAATGCATTTTTTATTTGTGTAATACACACTTTTTGTTTTTACCTAAAAAACAACTGGTTTTCGGTGCGCGTTATACATGAGGTTTTACCGTATCTGTGAATTGATGACTGACCGCAATCGCAACACATTGAATGAAACGGCAATCGAACATAGGCCGCTGTGGTAAAAGCTCCAAATTCTGACCACTATACAACTGGTGGTAAAGATTACATATGAAAAGGAATACGATTTCCACTCATTGTCACACTATCATTCATGGTATTAGAGACAAATATTAGAAAATGAAGAGAACAGAAAGTCGTCCTGATAGATAAAAATGCAAAAAAAGCATGATTAAGTAAACAACTCTTTGTATCTGATCATAAATCGGACTCCAAAGGACAGTAAATTGTAAATTTGTTAATTTCAGTTGCAATTGTGTTCATAGATTACGTCATCAATTTCAAATATGGCTTGTATTCAACTATTGTCACTCACAATGCTTGGTATGAGATAAGAAAATGTATATCCATATTTCATCCAGATTTTTTAATCTAAAATTATGGGTCCACGTTATACACGAGTGCCCATTTTACACAAATACCGTAATATTTCACTTAACATTCTTTGACCACTTCCAATTTGTGTTTGGTTTTAATCCACACACACAATTTAATTGTAAAACCCTCGATAAATGCGTTTTTATCAAAATACAACATACATTTTATATTCACATGCACCGTTGTGCATTTGAAATCGTTTTTAATAGTATCTTATTTGTAATTTGAGATAAATATAATTCATCCATATGGAAACTTGTTGCATTGCTTCAATCTCCCCCACTTTTATGTGATTGCAGCCTTAAATTTACAATCTCATGTTGTCATTCCTGCATTAGTTCTCTCCCCAAATCTCAGTGCTCTCAACAACCTGTCCAGTAACGTTACTCTTGGGGCACTTTTTATATTTATCGCTTTTGGCCGTCTTCCATGGCAACATAAATAAGCTGAGAGAGTGAGTGAAACAATGGAGTACTCCAAAGTGATGCCAGAATTGTTGTTCCACGTGAAGGCGCGGGAAAGACGATGCGCTTTACTTTTTGTGCTATTGCGAGAAAGTCCTTATAACAGTTCTTTTGGCAGCTTCCCACTTCCTTCCTTGGTTTTCATACTTCATTCTTGAGCAACACAGCATCCATTTTATCAAAACTCTTAACAATGATTATGAGCTCATGGCCTTTATACATACTGTTTAATCGGATCGTTTTAGTTCAAGAAAATGTGTTTATCTACTGTCCATCGACGTACGATGTGACACAAGACGTTTTACTCATTGACTCCCTCTTTGCCAATACCTGTACTACATTTAAGATCTTTTGAAGGTAGTCAATTTTCTGCGGTGCATTTTAATTAGAAAGGTAATAAAGTATCTGAGGTGCAATTGTGCTGCACCTCCAGAGGCCAGAATGCGCTGACTCGGCACTTGGCCCTCTCGTCAAGGCTCTCTGAATGACAAAGATGATGCGGCAGCCATGTTTGACCTTCAGAAAATAACCTCCAAGTCTTGACCATTGCTTTTGAGAACCACCACCATAAAGAGGACAAGGTTAAGGCAGTCCATAAAATCCAGGGCTAGGATATGGGTTGGCAATTATAAACCACACCAGCTCAGATTTAATATGCCATGCTAGCAAGTGGACAAGGGTAAAACCAACAGTTTACTGAGGCCTTCCTTAGTTACTTTGCTGCAGTATTGTCAAGAGCTTCTCTTGACAGCCCTGGTTATAGACTAACGCAAGGGTCTGTTACGTTTTTGACTCAAAGAGCCATGATAGCAATATTGTTTTGAGAGCCACACCGTATATTTTAAGAAAAAAATTCAACAAAACCATTATAACCCCACTCCAGACATAATTATTATTTTATTTCACTGTGTGATGTTTGATTATTTGAAAACATCAATGAAATGATAATACGCCAGAGCCCGTGGCCCATATTAACAAATATGCCACTTAAAATTTGTCTTCGTTCCGCTGTTATCTAAGATTGTTGAGGCCTGTTTTGTCATATTTTTTGGAAATAATGGTGTCCAAAAAAGGTGCAAGCAGAGTTCTTTTGTAAAAATGTCACAAAACACTGCAAACGAGAAGAATACAGATGAATTTGGGCGAGTGCGCTATGTGTGCAGAGATCCGCCCTAGCCAAATTGCTCTGGGTGCTTGAGTGGCGTTTTTCGGTGTTTACAGTTTTTTTTCTTTGGACTTTCATCGTAAAGTTTCTCAACAGTGATTATATTCTTTATTGAGCTTTCATAATTTATGATTCCTTCGTAATACAGCCAAAATGGGGTCTGGTGGTTTAACTCCATGAGTGTAATCTGAAGTTGAAACTTTGCCTTACACATTTTGGACCGGCTAAATGGTTTACTGTGTTGCTTTGGCTTGTTAACACTGAAATTGATTTGGAAACTCTCAGAGAAGATTATTATGGCACTTGTTTTTGTCTCTGAGCCAGATGCACCCATGGAACGAGTCAGATCTGGGTCGCGAGCCATAGGCTCCTGACCCCCTGGACTAATGTGTGTTAGATAGATAGATAGATAGATAGATACTTTATTCATCCCCGAAGGGAAATTCACATTTCCAGCAGCATCCCTGAGCTGAGAACAGTACAATAATAAAGCCAAAAGAATACAATATACAAATACCCAGTGTGACGTGCAAATGCCCACTGTAGCGTGTTATATAGAGTAACTAAATAGTGCTACACAGAATACATATTGCAGTAAGATTCGGTAATATCCAATGTAGGTGGTGTGGTTTAATGTGGGCCTTTACTCTGCCGGGTGGAGTTAAACTGGGAGGGCTTCATTTAATTGGCAGCGCTGATGTTAATGGATTATACAGTATATGAAGATGCATTATATCTTGTGACTTTTGATACCCAATTTTTTCAGTAAGCTGCCCAAATTTCCCTGGAGTGCCTCGAGTAATCTCATTGTAAACTGTGTTCACTACGTCAATATTACTGAACATTAAAGACTATTTTAATGCCGTGATACCTCTATTTGCGAATTTATTTCGCTTTGAGAATAGAATTGTATCTAAAACATTTATAAGTATACACCTTTTGAAAGTAAATGTGCTAATTTGTTCCAAGCAAAAAAAGCGCAAAAGTCTGTTTTTTAAATTTTTAAATAAATCATAAAAGTGCATCAGAACATGACAGAACTGCACAACAAACATGAAACAAGATGTGCATGATGTGAAGAAACTGGCCTCTTTGTTTACTGGTCCAAAACCTATCCCAAAACTGATCCAATGACATCTGCTTTTGCCGGCTTTTGGCAATCTGTCAGAAACGCGCAAGGCAGACATAATGAGCTCTAGCGCAACCTGTCAACACTTTTTATGGGTGATTCCTTTTCACAAATACTTCATGGAATTTTGCCCAGATGTCTTGAATCTGGGCTGATGGAATTATGGCTGTATCCTCCTTGTTGTCGTTTCTGAACTCCTGCTGAACAGCAGTGTGTGTTTTAATACCTCTCTATTATCTCTTGCTTGGTTTTGATGGCCAGGAAAAGTCTCTTCCTCTTCTTTTCCCCTTGTCTACTTTTTTTGTGAATGACAGCTCTTGGTAGCGGTACCATTCAGTAGTGTTTACAGAGCAGGAAGGGTACACGAAGAGCATGCCGGGAAGGAGACACTAAGAGCATTCACGCATTCGCACCTGTTTGCTGGGTAGATCCCTTAGAGTGGCGAATGGGAGCTCGTACTGTACTGTATTTTTTACTTTATACTATGAAAGGCCTTTGTAACTATAGGCAATATTTTCCCGTTTAGGTAGTTTTTAACCTGAAACCTTTGTATGTAGAGACATTTGTAAGTGCAAATGTCATAACATTCCCTCTCCTCTATGAAAAAATGACCTCCATCCATTATCTGCACCGCTTATCCTCAGTAGCGTCACGGGGGTGCTGGAGCCCATCCCAGCTATCTTCGGGCAGTGGGCAGGGGACATCCTCAACTGGTTGCCAGCCAGTCGCAGGGCACACGGAGACAGACAACTCACTCGCTCATTCACACCTAGGGACGATTTGGATCGGCCAATTAACCTAACATGCATGTTTTTGGAATGTGGGACAAAACCGGAGTGCCCGGAGGAAACCCATGCAAGCACGGGGTGAACGTGCAAACTCCACACTAGCGGTTCGATCTCATGACCTCAGAACTGTGCTGCAGACGCGCCAACCACTCCGCCGCCTTGCTGCCCTGAAAAAATGACATTTTAGTTTTAAAGAAACTTTCTAATTTAGGCATAATATATTCCTTAATATTGTATGTATTTATTGGCTGCTTACCATTCCTTTAATTCATAGTTCCCTATTGTAAAATAGCCAATAGAACACATTCAATGCTGGAATGCAGGGTGATAACTGGAGCGGAACTGAATGTGCAAAGGATAATCTTTTGTAAACAAAGTCAGCCCGCCGGGCAGTGGAAGTATATTCAAACTATAGATTACATTTACTTGGTACTTTGCGTTTCTGTAAAAACAAAAGATCCCCCTGATACTGCTTGTTCCTGAAAGAAGTAATTAACATGCAGACTCCAAAAGACTTTGTGAAAAGTGACTAAAGAGACAGCTAATTGACTGTACAGTCTAACTATAAATTCCATTCTATGACTTTCATTCAATGACAGAGCAGTAAAACTAAAATTAACATAATAAACATGTTACTGTAAATATGTCAGCGAGTCTAATCCTTTTTCCCGGTCGCTTGATTTTTTTAAAGCTCCACAATGCCTGATAAAAGCATACCATGATAAACTGTTAAGCAGTACTTACTTTGGCTTTCTGGACAAATGTTGCAGGTTGGAATGCAAGCAAAGTATTTATTTTGCTCCATAACTGAATTCCTCTTTTTAAATGTTCAAATAAATCAAGTACTTCCTATTGGGGCGATAGTAGACCCCTTGGTAAAAGGTATTGGATAGTGTGTTACATACAGCAAATGTGTTCACAACTTGAACTTGTGTTTAAGTTTTCCACTCAGTGATCATTGAACACGTTGCTGGTCTCATCAGCTGTCTCTATGATTTGTGCCGTACAGATCTTCCCACCACTTCCTAATGAGGCTGAGATCGCGCACACCAAGAGGCTCTTCCGACGCAAAAGGAACGACCGACGGTAATGACGCATGGAAGCCGACACACACTCCTGGGAGGGTTTTATAGGGATGATGTCAGACGCAAAGCAACCAATCTTTCGGCTTTAACTGCTCTCGTATGCCAAATAACATCCACGCAGGAATGCAGTCTGCAGACAAATAATAAAACAGGACACGCTAAAGTTTTTTTTTTCATTTAAACATAACATGCCTATTGGTTCAGTTCTTTAAGTTTGCTCTGGCACATCTGCTTTCATTGTATACACAATGAAATCTGATTTGCAACTTCATTGAAAGCAGCTTCTTGAGAGTGGAGGACGGTCCGATGGGAACTTGATTCTTTCCCTGACTGCCCTGATGTTACCGGAAAGATTGTTCTTACGGTTGCTAAGCAACCAGGAAAGGGAAAATATTGTGTTTTCTTTTTTGAAAGGCGCCACCAGGCTGTACTTGCCCAAGGCACACCACAGGAAAAGGTGCCCCTACGACCCTAGTAGTTCAGAGCTAGTCTGTTCATTTCTAAAGGAAAAATACCACTTTTTTTCAAAAATCAGATGTATATTCTCAGTATTTAAGGTAAATCTCACTTCTAAAAGGTCATTAATGCTTAAAAAACCTATGTTGGTGGCCAACTCCCCTGGCACAGGTATTTTCTATTTCCATAATTTCCTCAATAGTATTTTGTAATTTCAGCATCCAAACAAATAGGTTGTGCAGGCAAAATACATGTTAGATGTTTCTTTTTAGTGTTGTCTTTGCTTCTAAAAGAATCCCCCTCTGCGTGTCATTAGAAATGATATAGGTGTTAATTACTACATTCCATTCTTAAAGTAATGGTAAAATACGATTTTGCTAAATGTAAATGCTCAAAGCAACCTGTAGCAAATATACCATCCACTTTTGGTACTGCACAAGGCGCAGCACTGTCTGGTAAAACGAGTGAAGGCAGACATGTGTTTCTACTTTAGAGGCCACGTCAAGCAAGGCTGAAATTAGTTGTGATTTACTGGAATGTGCTGCTTAAAGAGAGAGGGCGAAGTCAGATCCAATATACTCCTTCTCCACTCCATGTCGCCGTGATGTTAACCTATGCACATCTGTACTCATCGTAGAATGGTTTCCTTTTCCTTCCTTTAAGAAAATCGATTGAGTATTATATTGAAGCCTTTACAATGCTGTGTTTCAAGCTGGAATTGGCTAATGGAATTGGTTGAAAATCAACCTTGACGAATTACTTAACAAAGGGTGGAAAAATGCTTGCGAAAAAGGGCTTTACACCTATGCCTCTGTGTCTGTTCTGTTTACTCTAGACAGTGATGGAGAGGGGGGTGGAAAAGCAAAGATAATTGCCTCCTTTTCTTGGAATTATCATCCTCAGCCTTATCCCCCTCGATTCCAAGTCAGTGCCGTTCCGCCTAACACTGACGGCACAGTTCAAAAGCGGGAAAATGATGCTTTTTGCAAGCTTTGAGAAATGGCCTGAGCACGTAATGTAGCCTTACAGCTCTGATGGATGGCCTGCTCTATGTCGATTTTGTCTTCCTCATCTATGCTACAGCACAGAATAAAAGGGCTTCCATTACCCTCAGTTTAAGGTTACTTAATTATTTTTTTAACTACGTCACCTTTATAATCCTAGATACAATCCACTAAAATGAGGCTTGGATTTAATTACACAATACTCACACTCCATTCAAGTAAAGAGTCAGTAGGAAGCTCTTTTATGTCATTGAGTTTCTGCCGACAAAGCCGATCGATACGTCTGGGTCACCCAATGGTAACCAATAACGCGGCAACCATAATCAATCACCAATATCTCAGGGGCATATATCCATGAATGAATTCATCTCTTCAGTCACTATAGCAACCCTGACTTCCTTTAGTTTTCTGCATGTTGTTCAAATGACATAGTTATAAACCTGTAGTTGTTTGTCCTCTTTTTGCCTCCTGGCTTGTCTCTCCTTTAAAATGATCCTTTCCATTCAAATTCTTTTTCCACTAAATGCACTCTTCAACTATGCATCCTTTCGACCTTAAATCCCTCGCCACTGTGGCACATCCCCCTTTCCTGCTTCTAGAACGGTAGATCACAGCGACAGATTAACCATACTTCTGCCAACCAGGCCAGGTGGGAAACGGCACGTCTATACCAGGTTAGTTTGGAAACAGGGGACACACCACATATTGCTGCCGTCCAATCAAAAGAAGGAATCATCATCTTGACCCTCTCTTTTGAAGGAAAAACACGTGTTGCTTTTGAGATAAAATGTTTAATTATTATTTTGAATTACATATTTTTCACGGGACAGCAATACCAATTTATGTATTCATGTGTTCTACCTTAAAACTTACAGAGGAGTTGATCAAACACAAAGCCAACATTTTTGCATCTCTGCAGATAGAATCATGTCTGAAAAAACGTTTTACACAATAATAAGTGATACACAGCAGGCTTTTAAGTATGGCCCCCAAAAAATGGAATGAATACAATTGTTAGTGTTATAGTGTGAACGCCCAACAAGCTTTGAATACGCCTTGAATTGCTGAAGAATGTAAGTTTTACTTAAACAGGTGGTCAGTAGCAAACTACAAGGAAGTATTAATTTATTCATTCATTATCTGCACCGCTTATCCTCAGTAGGGTCGCGGGGGTGCCGGAGCCCATCCCAGTCGTCTTTGGGCAGTGGGCAGGGGACACCCTGAACTGGTTGCCAGCCAGTGGCAGGGCACACGGGGACTGACAACTCACTCGCTCATACACACCGAGGGACAATTTGGATCGGCCAATTAACCTGACAAGCATGTTTTTGGAATGTGGGAGGGAATCGGAGTGCCCGGAGGAAACTCACGCAAGCACGGGGAGAACATGCAAACTCCACACAGGAAGGTTCAATCTCATGACCTCAGAACTGTGCTGCACACGCGCTAACCACTGCGTCACCGTGCTGCCCCCACACCACAGGAAGTAATTTGGAAAACCTATTTACCTATTTACGACCTTATAACGTTCATTATTTTTTTGAGATGAACAGAAAGAGACATTCAACAATAAAAATGCTCACACACTGTGTTTGGCTGCTGTTTTCTTTACTACTGAGTTGGGAGAGGTTTTTTTTCTTATTTCTTAGTAAATAATGCATACGTGTTAATGGCATTCATGCATTCAAGTTTCCTGTTAGGTACTGATTTAATTTAGGATTTTTGTCGAGCTTTGGAGGAAGACGTCATATCTTGATGATTCTGCAGGAAAAACCCATCAGCTTAGACAACATCAAACAAGTTAATTATGATGATTACATTGATGCTACAAAACTCATTATGCTGAAAATACTTCTGTATTTAATTAGTTGATGGCTTCAGAGACAGCAGAGTTTGCAATTTGAAAGCTCATCGGCAGCATCGGTTATTACGTTTCCCTCGCAAAATTCCCGGCAGTGACGTGACTGATGGAAGGTCGGTGCAGGTAACCCCAACACCACGCTTAGCTGTCGTTAAATATGATTAACGTTTTATTACTGTCTCATTTTCACCCCCGCGCCCGTGTCGCTTTGGGAAAGGGTTTACGATATGTGAGCCTTTACTAACAGCTGTCGTAAAGATCAAATTAATCATTAGCACGAGCACGATGTCGTTTTGCTTAACGTTCACGGCGTCTCGAGTGAGCGGCACGTGGCCCCACAATAAGTGCGATCTTTTTAGTCCCATTAAACACAATTTTATCATTTCTGTCGGTCCACATTTTGACCGATCAGGATTAGTCAAATAAAACCCCGGTGGAAATTCCACGGCCTTGAAAAGCAGCTTTGTAGTATTCACTTTGTTAAAGGAGTTGAAGAAAAGCATGCCCCCCCTCCACTCAGCTTAACGACCATCAGTCTCTGAAAGATATTGAATATTTGAGGCAGTTGTTTGCTCACCACCAGATGAACTGTCTCCCAACCTCCCTGGGAGAGTGGTGCCGAAGTGCCAGAAAGGACGCACACCCATTGAACGCATACAAAGCGGCCTATAAATATAATGCATTTGCATTTACTTGAACTGGCGCTTTTATGAAGAGAGGAAATACTTAAAAGTAAGCAAATTTCCAAAGCACAAGACTGTTTGATGTCTTATTAGAAGTTAGTCTTTTCTTTGAAAAGTCACCCCCTTACCTTTTACACTTTGTATTCCTTATTTCAAGACTTTTCTGTTTTAAAAGTACAGGGTATACTTTTAATGAAGGCATTTCTTCCCTGTAATGGAATCTTCAACTAACTACATGAGTTAGAATGTGCACATTGTACCAAAGGCTGAAGATTACGCTTCACTGTCTACTTTGTTACACACAATTCTTTTGTGAAAAGTATTTTGGAATCATAAAAACATAAGACCGATACCTCATGTCCATCTTCTATTTCTACATATCCCATCATCTCTTCTGCATTACATAAAGCATTTCCACATATTTCATTACCTCCTGTAGCATAAAATGTATATGCATTATAATGAAATGAAATGTTTATTGAAGGTATTGTTGGATACATTAATCAAAACATGACACAAAAAGAAAAACTAATGCTGAGAGTGAGCATGGCCAAATATGGTCACCTTACGCCCCCTCCCCTAAGGAAATTTGACAGATCTGTTTCTGCCAACCTTTGCTTAAAGGTTTGCACCGTATTTGCACTAATAACCCGGTCAGGCAAAAAATTCCAAATTTTTGGTATCCTGAAAGAAATAAAGTTTCCATGCAAGTTGCTGGTAGGTCTAGGCACCCGTAACTTATATCTGTGACCACGTAAACCATCAACACGACAGAACTCAAAAAATTGATCAAAAGGCACATCGATCATTCCATGCAGTACTTTGAACACAAAAATTAAATCAAATCGAATTCTATGGAGCTCCAAAAAGTCCAAGTTCAGTCTTTATAGTCTTTCCGGATATGACAAGCTGTGCATCCCAGGTATCCGCTTCGTATACCGTCGTTGAACTCCTTCCAGTAGGTTAATGTCCTTGAGTAAGTAAGGGTTCCACACAACGCTGTTATATTCTAACCCGGGTCTAACGTAAACGCAAAACATTCGAACTAAGAATGCTGGGTTCTTGTTGTAAAAGTTTCTGTAAATGTTTGATGCTATGTTATTGGCTTTTTTGGTAATTTTGGCGATATGCGTGATAAACTTTAAGTTTGAAGTAAGAGTGACACCCAGATCCTTATGTTCAGTAACAACATGCAAATCATGATCGTTAATGTTATACAGCGGAACAGAACCATGTAAAAACGACTGTGCTAAGCATTTATGAGATGACAATTGCAGTTGCCACTTTTCGGACCAAAGAAAAACTGATTTAATGTTATTTTGGAGAGAATCAATTGTTCCTGTCACCTGGGTTTTTGGTAAGAAAGCCGACAGTTTAGCATCATCGGCAAAAAGTGAGATGTCACTACTTTGAATGGCCTCAGGTAGGTCGTTCACAAAAAACAGAAATAATAATGGTCCTAGTACTGAGCCCTGCGGTACCCCACTACAAACTTCCGACCACGCTGAAAGAACATCATCAATTTTTACGCATTGTTTACGATTTGACAAATATGCTGTTATCCATTCAAGCAGTTTTCCCCTAATACCATAGCATTTCAGTTTTTGTAAAAGCTTGTTATGAGACACTTTATCAAAAGCCTTGCAAAAGTCTAAGTAAACAACATGACCAGCCATATTGTGAACAAAAAACATACTGGTAATATTATTCAAATGAGCTATTAAGTTAGTCATGGTAGAATGTCCGGACCTAAACCCATGTTGTTTAAACGTAAAAAGATTGTGCTTCTGTATAAATTTCCATATGGCATCTGAGATAATTTTCTCAAACACTTTACAGACGCATTAGTACCCCATCTCTTTCCCATAATGGACACTATCTAGACCACGCACACTTTACAGGAAATTTGCTATCTGGAAACACCCTGGTGAAATATTACCTAGCTATGTTCTTATATCATGGTGCTTTTATATTTTAAAGCCTTTAAACATAATAAATACAAACACACAAACAATAACATAAATTATTGAGGGAGCAACAATGTACAGAAAAGTAACCCCTATAGCGAATCCCCCTTATTTACAGACGCATCGTTCAGGTTTTAATTTTCCTGCAGAATTTGCATGATTTTTTTCAGCGTTTTATTGGACTTTCTCCACGTATTCCGGTTTGGCGCATCACTATAAATGCAAGTGTTCAGTCAGTTGAGTATTTTATAAGTGTATAAGCGTTTGTTAATGTGCAGTGTGTTCAAAAATAGCTCAAAGTCAGCCTGGATAGGCTTGCCACACTAGCGACCATGAACAATTTCAATACAAATATAGAAAATGGAAATGCTGTCTTTAGCTGTACGGATGCAAACTCTTTAAAGGGATTACAAATGACCATTTTTTTTTTTCAATAAGTCGGAAAACATAGTCTTCCTCCCCACAATCATGTTCCAAAATAGTCCTCGCGCCAAGAATCTCGAGAAATTAATTCTCAAATTTGACCGTTTGACCTCATATTACAACAAGACTCATAACAATGACACGTCCCTTGGAAAAACAGACGGTGATGGTAGTAATCAGCGAATGGATAGTGCTCATTTACGCTTCGCGTAGTTGGAACTTAGCTTACCGTGTCGCTGGGGGACTTTTAAATGATTTGTCGATTTGCGTGCATGTGATTGTGACTATTCCTTTTGTGTTTTTTGCTGCGTGTCTTGCAACTAATATGATATTGTCCAGATAGCTCCCCGTTATTTTGCGGGCTCCCGGAAGTTTCCAGTTTTGTTTGGTCTAGGTTGGCCCTGTTAGCAGTGGGTTAGCTGGCAAGCCTGCCATGCTCATTGCTTTTTCTCCTGGTTGGGTTCGTGTTTGGTGCCGTGGTGTTTTTTTGTTTTTGGCTACCAGTTATGCTGGCTCCCTACTGCATACATTTGCTCAGCTAACCTCATAATGCATTATGCTGAAAAATAATTGGAATATACCAATGACATATCGATATTATGCAAATGCATGTACTATTTTCTAACCTTTAGTATAATTTAGGATTTGTGTATCCCCCTAAGCGTGGACAGTCTTTAAGTGGAACAATTTTTATTTTTGCTTCCCAGAGGGGTCTATCGTTTTTTTTCAGGCTGCATTTTCAAACAGGTACTGAAGGTTGAGGCATTTTTCAACAGTGAAGACCTTCGCACTTAACAATGGAACCAGACAGTGGAGTCGCTGGTATTGTAAAAATGTGACCGCTTTTCAATAAAATGCTTATTGTGAGTGCTTTAGGTTCTTTTGTTAATTTAAGACCATCTATTCTCAATAAGAGCAGCTCAGTCTACTATCAGATTTGCGCAAAAAGCAGTTTATGCAAAAAGTAGAACAAATTGAAATGCATACAATGTAAGCATTAGGGTAAGGGAATTTTGTCTGTAAAAATGGTATAAAATAATCTTACATGCATGCATTAGCCTTATGTGGCTTCATCTTAAACAAAATGGAGTTGGTGGAGCAAAAGCAACAAAGAATGTGTTCACTGTGAGGCCGTATGTCAGTGTCTTGTCAAAACATATAGAACTATGTAGTATGAAAATATTCGCAGTGAATCAACATGTAAGCGACATTACCTAAATATACGTATTGTGGTGGTGACTGTCATGATACTACATTACAATCAAACTAGCCTTTGCTGTACCTGCTTTTACAGGAAACAACAGCGAACTCAGGGAGGCAATAAAAACCAGTCTCCGTCACCCCAACACCATTGGGAGCAACAATCACGTAGCCCAACGGAAGCAGGAGACAACAAAAATAATAGCCGCTCGCCTCGCCAGTATCAAGGCGGAAATGCACAACAATACAACCAGAGCCAACGATGGCACCCCAACCAAAAAAGTCCAGGACAACAGAACATCGCCGCTTCTGACAAAGGCTCATCACCGAGACCAACCAAAGAGACAAAAAATGTGACTGATGGATGGGCAGTGACTAGCGACAAAAACACACGACAGATGGATGGGCCTCGGGACTACAAGAGTCCTGCTGACTCTCCCAAAGCTGAGTCAGCATTGGACCCAAATGGATTGTCAGACTTGACAGCCAGCAATGAAAGTTGCACATCATCAGGCCAGGGCCGGGCCAGGGAGCCCCGAATCAGCCTGCTGCAGTCATCCAAGGAGAGGCTACAGAGGAGACTAAAGGACAAGGTATGAGAAAGCTACTTACTTTCTGTCGTTTACTGTAAAGCTTATCAAGACTGTGAGGTTTCCTTGTGTGCGTGTGCACCTTTCTGCCTGCTTGATTTCTGGGCTACTTTCATCTTTGTCACACGCACACACACGAACACACACACACAGTCAATGCTTTAGTCATTTAGTCACCTTTTTTTATTTGACTCAACTATTGCGTGACTCAGCGGTGCCCCCTGATGCTTGGCTCCTCAGAGCTAATGGGAAAGCCACAATTCCGGAAAATGAATCTTGCTCAAGCCATTGCTGCATTCAAATTTTGCTGAAAACTTAATGTTTTATTCTTCTGTGAAGTATTGCCTTACCTAAGACCGTCCCAGGATTTTTTTCAAACTTAGATGTAAGTCAGATGTGACCCCACCAAAACTCAGAATGAGCGAGTATAAATTTCAGGTATCTGTGTTCATATAGCCATAACCTTCCTGGAGTCTATAATAAGGAACTTGGAATTAGAATTTATACGATTAAAAAGCTTTCATGGATTGTGTATGAAATATTGATAGATAGAGAGATAATTTATTCATCCCCGTAGGGAAATTCACACTTCCAGCCGTATCCTTGTGTTGAAAATAAAACAATAATAAAGTAAAAGATACATAAATACCCAATACCCAATGTGTTGAGAACGATTTATAGGACTAAAATGAGATGTCACTTTTTGTTTTTTAATTTAGTCCACTGATGATAAACTTTTTGTGTTAACATTGAACCATTTTTTCAATCTAAACAACCACTATGGCACAGATGCTGATTTTTTTTTATTCTCTCTGGAAAAAAACACTGCCATGTTTATTCTTCTATGGTATTTGCCTCTGTCTTTTTGGTTCACTAGTGTAGAAATAGCGCCCGCAGTGCAGCACTGCAATTGCACTTAAAATATGGAGCTGTCGCGAATAAATACAGGCTGAGCTTTACTTCTTGTTGAGCGGCATTTTTAAATTACGGATGCAAATAACGATTATTTTATTTGTTAACGAGTCACAGACTATTGAAACAAATAATCAGATCATTACTATTTATTTCGTAAATTTAGCATGAAGTGAATATTATTATGAGGCACATGATAATAAACATGAGAAAAATTGATACTTTATTGTACATACTCCATATTTGTACAAAATTAAATAAAAATGCCCTACGTTATACCAAGTACAATAAGGCTCGGTGTTTGGTCAGGAAAGACATGAATTCATAAACAAGCCATTGTACATTTTCTCGGGACAGGCAAATAAAGTAAAATCATATAAAAAATATCCAAGCAAAAAGAACATGCTTATTAGCAGCAGAGGAACAGATAATAAAACAAACATTATATGCATTCTCTACATTTAGTAGTCATCTGCAAAGTCTGTAGCAGAATAACTTAATGAGTCTCAACAGTTTTAACAACTGACGTAGCTTGTTCTTTGCATGCATTTATTTTCAAATATGTTCGTTGGGCGCTATCTGTCACTCTTCCTGTCTGTGTTGGAAAAAGAGGTCTGGCGACAATAGTCTATAATGAAATTTATAGTCGACTATTTCTACGATCGATTTTTTTTGTCAACTAATCGAGCAAGCTCTATTTTAAATGCAGGAGAAGCCCTGCCGTCCTATGTGGGGCTTGAATGTTCGCCTTCAAATAAGTGCAGCTAGTAAGAGTGACTCAGGGTTGATATTTCACCAGGAGGAGTCGTTGACAGAAACGTCGAATGCAACCAGCGTGGACCGCCTGCTGAAGTTGCTCAACAGCATGAGGAGCAACAGCAGCGGTGTGGAGGAGCAGCTAGCTTCCTTCATGGAAGAGGCACTGAATTCTGCTCGTTCCGAGGAGACCCTAGCCCAAGTCGTGGGGACAATTTACGACAAGGCCATGTCCGACCGTAGTTTCGCTGCCACCGCCGCCAGGCTGTGCAACAAGATGGCTCTGTTTATGGTAGATGGGACCAAGTTCAGGTCCCTGCTTCTCAACTTGTTGCAGGTAATCATAAACTATTTTCTTATTAAGACCCACATAAAGTCAGAAGATCCAGGTTTCATTTATATTTTAGACTTTTCTGTGATTAAGGAGTATCCAAAAAAATGTAACTTGACACAGCCTTTCGTAATCAGACTCTGGAACACGCATGAAAAAAGTGTAATACAAGTGAGAGGGGAGTGAAGTGGCATGGAGGCAGGATAATGGTTTGGCCATCAAGTGCCAAGTGAAGACAGCTGGGACATGTCCGTCTCAGTTGACCACTTCAGGATTTTTTCTGCCCCGGGTTACTTGTCTGACTCGCAAGAGAGGAGAGAGCTGATGGGCTGAGGACACCAAGGGTGGTCTTGTTTGGAGCACTGGCCCGTGACGCTGTGCGTGAGGAGATCATCGCATGGAGAAGAACAGAGCTAATGATGCCTGAGTGAGGACAGCTCTGATGTTAGGGTTTTTTCAGTAGGCTACAAAAACTTGAATTGACAAGGCAGGAGTTGTGAGCATGAAGGCGAATAGGAGTATATTTAACCATTATGACTAATCTAATCAAATCCTGCTGGGATTTGACATCTATTTTGTTACAAATTAAGCCCATTATTGATTACTTATGACTTGAAACAACAAGACTCAATTCATTTGCCGTTTTACAATATTAACATCTGAGGTTTGCTTTAACTGCAAATGCCTCTGAATAGAATATAATTTATTATCATTGTAGCATGTGAATTGCACAACAGAATTAAAAAGTGCCATCCTGATTGTGCAAGAAAACTTACAAGATGACATACCACATTTTAAGATAATACGCTTCGGGTCAATAGTAAAAAAATAAATAACATTCGATTCAAACTAAAGAGCAGAATCCTTCCTTTTTATATTGCACATTTGTTTTAGTTCATATCTTTCTTTACTGTATTTCTCTGGCATTGACAGTGGAATTTACTTTAAAATTTTCAGTGGGTGTCTTTACTATAAATTATTACAAATAACATTTCACCTATTTCCATGCTCTCAATAAACAGGCATTGCAGATTAAATAAATTGTTTTTCATAGTTAGTTAAGACCTTTCCTATTTGTAATTTCTCTAAAATGAAGATTGGAGAGAGATTATTGGAATGGGGTTCTTCCAATGGGGTACGGGTGGTAAAATTTCACTAGTACATTGATGCTTTTAATTAAGTTGCCTTTTTCCTGCATCCGTTGTAATAGGGAGATCACATGTGCCACTTTTCTATTGTTACTGAACATCAAACTACATGTGCTGCCCAAAAAAGCCACATGTTTCATCAAATAACTGAATTGTTTCCCCCAAACCTGACTAGTAAAGCAGAACATTTTTTTCCTAATTTCCACTCTTTCTCTAATCACATTTCATTCGTCTCGTTCCTGACATTTTGCTTTGCATCATTTTAAATGTCACACGTGGATTCACAAGGGCCCTTCTTAATGATATTATTCTAGGATTCACCCATGTGTCAATACATGCATGAGTCGCGTGACCGTTCGGCTCATTAGTAGGCAAGGTGTCGATTGGTACTTGTCATCATAAAGAGAGCTCGGCCTTTTCTATCCAACTTTTTCACCTCCATTTGACATGACTTGCTTCGTGCATGCAGGTTATTAAAGGAAAATGTCAGATATTGTTGCAGAAACCTTCAAGGTAAATACTTAATGTGCAAGATATGTAGAACTGCTCCAATCGGTATTAACCAACACTCAAAGGGTTCATTGCTGTCACGTATTAAAAGAAATGCATACAGCTAGGAGCGGGATGGGCACCTTCAGGCTGCACTTGCCCAAGACACACCACAGGAAGCGGGGCCTTGTTGAGTTGTGCGGCATTATTGAAGCATACATCATTGACACAAAAAGTTGTTGGTGGCTTTCACTGCTCTAAAATCAAGAATTTGAAAATTAGCTATTTCTTGAAACGAAGAATGGAATTTAAAAGTTTTAATTTGAATCTCGCAACGCTGGTACTGATAATTACAGATTTTGTACTTTCGGCAAGTGTTGGATTAGGTGGTTACAAAATGTGTTTACAAGAATAAAACTGTGGATGTTACATTTGTGTACAAACCTTTTTTAGAATTTCTCTGATTAAACAATTTGGAAATTAGTTTTATGATTCAGTTTACAATCACCTGGAATAATCAATTAATTTGAGATTTCTCTATTTGAGCATCTCTCCCATCCTTAATTTATGTTATCAGCCTGTGAAAATGAGAAATTATGTCAAAAAGAATCCTGCAGGCTTCAGACCAAACAACTTCCTCTAATATTTGCTTCAATATCATTGATGCGACATTTACAAATTGGGATATTGACAAAGAGAAGTTGACGATGAAATTGAATTATCGTTATTCAACATTAGAAAGAGAAATGTCATCGAATGTATGTTTAAATTGCTACCAGTCTGTGCTGTAAAATTGTCGCTGATTTCTTTATCCTTGCTATTATCAATCCACAGAAGGACTTTGTCCGCCGCGAGGAGCTTCAACGATCAGACGTGGAGTCTTGGTTAGGCTTCATCACCTTTTTATGTGAGGTCTTTGGGACCATGAGGAGCAGTTCCGGGGAACCCTTCCGAGTCTTAGTGTGTCCCATCTACACGTGCCTGCGAGAGGTGTGTGTTGTTATTGAAACCAGTTGTTGTACATGACTCACACATAGAGCACAAAAAAGTTTGTGATGTCTTGATCTTGGCTTACGACACTCAAAACTTGTGAACTGTTACATTTTAGAACACAGGGCTAATAACTATTTTACTGCAGCAACAAAATAACTTGGTGCTTAACTCATTCAGTGCCACAACTCATAAATATGTTTTCAGAATATTTGTCCCTGAGTGCCGGGATATAAAATACGTCTTTTTTTTTGGTTTCATTTTAAAAAAACTAATACCATATTTTCACGACCATATGTGACACCGCGTTAAAAGGCGCAGTTTCAGTAGCTGGTTCTATTTATGTATTTAACACTACACAGGGCGCACCACCTGATAGGGCGCAGGTGCTCTCTGCTGATGCCACTGTTGGACTGAAATTTCAAACAAAAGAAGCTTAAAAGACATAGGAGATCTCATACAAATCGCATTTAGTTAGAAATATGAACGATCTTACTGGGGCGGCAGTAGCTCGGGAGGTAAAGCGGTCGTGGATCAGGAGGTTGCAGGTTCGATTCCCGCCTCTTCCGTGTTATATGTCGAAGTTTATATCACGTGTGTGTGTGTTTGTGTGTGTGTGCGTGCGCACGCACGTGCGCATGTGTGTGAAGCGCATTGTAAAGCGCTTTGGGAGGACTTCACTGAATGGAAAAGCGGTATATAAATTCAAACCAGTTACATTTAAAAAAAAAATCTCAAAAGTCCCACTTTAACATCAGATTTTACCCAAAAATTGGAACTAAGCATTAAGGTCTTCAGTGTAGACGGCGGCCTCATCGTGTCACCAGCTACACCTGACGCTTTACATGACACACAGGGCTCACTCCACGTTAGGGCGCGCCGCACAATTTGAAGAAAATCTAAGACTTTTATGTGCGCCTTATGGTTGTGAAAATACCAATAGTGATAAAGGGTTTGGCGCACCTCATCAGTTAATTTCAAGGCTCTGGTAATAATTTCAGTAAATGGCAGGAGTTGTTTTGATCAGATCTTTGTCTACATATCGAGGAAGCCCCCACTTCCTAGCTTTGCTTCCTGTATTCAGCGATTTGAGAGTATGTAGGCGACCCCCAAATGGCCATAGTGAAGCAGTGTTCATGCACGTCTGTAGGAATGTGATCACCATGGTGACCGAAATCATGTGATCACGTCACACGGAAACATTGGGTGCTGCAAAGTTCTTGCAAAGTTTATACATTATTCATGCATAAGTTCAGTGTTCTCGCAACCAAATTTTAATTTGCAAGCAAAGTTCCCTTTTCTTTATGTAAAAGGTTGTTTATATTTCACGAATGCAAAAAAAAAAAAAACTGACGTGAAAGTTCTGCTTGAAATGCATCCTGTTTCAAAAGGTTTTTCTTAGATGTTTTCTTGGAAACGAGTATTTTCAAGAAACTTGGCAATGTTTACTAAACAATGGTCATCGCTAGAAACATATTTTTTAGAATGAATGATAATGGTTAAGGTATTCTTTTAATTCGTCATAAGCCTATATAGCTACTTAACAGATTCTCTGGGCCTTGAAAATTAGTCAAAATGGCAAAAAATCCCTGGCACTGGCTTTGCCCACTTGAGAGATACATCTGGTATGGAGAGAGTTAACGGACAAAATGCTCAAACGGTTTGCTCGATTTATAATTCATGGCCGAAAAGTGTTGTTGATTTTCAAATCTGTTTAATCGCAACCAAGCATCCCTGTTGTTCTATTACAAAGCAAGCACTTAAGTGCATATTGCACTATGCAAATTTTGTTTCCTGTTTTCGGTCTTGACCATGTCTAGACGATAGACACCGCAGCGGCTTTTCTTCAATGGCGCAACCTGCCAGACAATTGCTTCTAGGTGGACACACGACCCAGGGTTTAGTTCTCATTGGCAGGCCACGCCGCCTTGCACATGGTTTTTTCTGTATCTATGGAAACCATGTCTCAGGTCACCTCCGCATGCAGAAGACTACCTATAATGAATTTAAAGAAGGAACAGAGGAGACGGAAAGAAGAAGAGGTGAGCGGAAGCGAGAAAAGACTGAGGTTAGGTCAGAAATTCCTCCACAGGAAGTTTACTGGCAGGGTGACAGGTCCAAACCAGCATATATGTAGGTTATTGGCGTCACATTGAAATCATTATATTTTTTATTCTAAATTTGGAAGTAACAAATACATTTATCAATCGGTGTAATAAATTTACTTAACATCCTTAGCAACTATGTTTTACATGTTAAAAAATTAAAAAAATAAGTTGTGAAACTGATTTCAAGTATACCCGTACACTGTGTATAATATTATTAATAGTCGGCAATAGGGCAAATTCCGATTTAAAGAGAGGCTGGCTAGCTTCAAGCTAGCTTTGGGTAACCGCGACCTCTGCCAGGTTGTCATGATGATTGAAATACAAGAGTCACAAATGTAGTGGGGTTTTTTTTTGGTTTCAGTTACCATCGACTGTGTGCACGTTGAGATGGTTAAGCTGCTAGTATTCATGCATTGTGTGTGGTACAAAAGGGGCAGGGCAGTCGTCTGCCTCGCGTTCTGATTAGCTGAAACAACGTTGTCAGATCTTTTAATTCATGTTGACCAAACACTCCATCACTCAAAAAAATAAACTAAAACTATGAATCCTTAAAAAAAAAAAGACAGTGTTTTGCGGTTACATTATCGCGCTACCTTGCATTTTAATATCAATTTAATTACGGCTAATCGTGCAGCCCTACTGCAAATTATAATTTTCCACTCTTTACAACTTAGTCATAAAAACGCAACTCTGCATTATAATTGAGAATTGTCTATTTAAGCAAAAATTACATAAAATATACAATGACATTGTAGTAAATGTTAATACAAACTCCACATATCTTGCACAGCTTCCATTTTGAAGTATGGATGTCTCAAAATATTTAAATATTACAGTTATGAACATATTTTAGTTGTTTGTCGTACTGTTTATCAAGACTTGAACACGTCTCAAGTTAAGTCACATTTATCAATATTATCCAGGATTATTATTGTGTTTTTCCACAGTGCTGTCATTGGTGTAAGGCTGGGGTTGGCTCCCCAAAATGCTGATAGTGCCATACTTGACCCCCAACCAAGCATGTTTGGAGCCGCAAAAAATTATAAGCTTTGTAGAAAAGGAAGGCAACACATACTCTACAAACATACTGTTTATGTCTATATTCATTGAAAAACTGGAAGACTATGTCATGTTTGTCCTACAGAAACCCTATCATATTCCATTATCAAACTTTTTGAAAGAGCGCCAAACAGTGTTGGAGCTGCTTGTTGCTGACCCTTAGTGTATGGGCATCACCACCCCCTTCCTATAAAAAGCAAACCAAATGACATTTAAAGTCAACCAAAGAAAAGTGCTGATAGCCAACCACATTAGCACCAGTTTTTACTCAAACACCTGGCCCTCATTCTCCTTTTGTGGTCAGCCCCAGGGGAAATATCTGCTTATTGGCCGCTAAGTGCTCCGCAATGACCGCCAAAATGCGTGGCAAGAGCTCATCCATTTAGTAGAGGTTCCGAAGAGTGGGTTTGTCCACTCTTTTTCATTAGCGGGGCACCTGCAGGGAGATACTACCGGGAGCATTGGACATATATTAAGTGCCACACCTTGTAATGGTTGCATGTGACGGCTGCAAAATGCGCCCGAAACGCCAAGCGGCAGTTCACACATCATACCAATCGCCTTGAACCATTGGCATTCAACTCTTGCAGTGTAAGTCGCCATCGATGATGAATCTTCAGTTTTTTGGAGGACAAGAAGTTTATCTGTTAGTTTTTACACATTTTTCCTCACAGCGTAAACAAGTGAACTGTAAAAGGAATCTTTGTCTCTTAATATTAGATCAAGTATCAGCAGGTTGCTGCAGCAAAAGCGCGGGACAGAAACAACTTCCTCTTGCGGTCGGCTTAAATACAAGCTTGAATAATTGATGCACGGCCTGTTGTTATGTAGGAAAGACTAAGGGGGAACATACAGCGTATTTGTTTAGCTTTTTTAGATTCATTTCTTATCACAGGAAACTTGTTTCTCCGGAAAAACTCTAACACTTATTGTAAGTTTGCCGACTGAAGTATCAGCGAATACGGCACACACTTCCATTCCCATGACTTCAATTTCTTTATTGATTATCCGTTATCGTCCATTTATGGGAAGTAAATAAGGAGATTACTGGTGACCATTTTTGTTGGCCAAGAGGGAGCAGGTGAATTATGATGAAGTTGCCCTGAACTTGGCTTAAACACCCATTTAAGTTTAAAGCAAGTTGCTGCTTTTCTGCCATTAACTCATTTAATGCCACAACGTAACACATAACAGAAGCATTGTGTCTAAGAATACGTTTTTCTTGTTTCAGTTTTTAAAAATATAATAAAGAGTTTGGCGCTCCTCATTAGTAAGTATCACGTCTCTGGAAATTATTTCAGTATGATAAATCACTGTTAAATGGCACGATTGGCTTTGTCAGACCTTTGTCCACATATTGAGGAAGCCTCCACTTCCTTTTTCCGGCGAATGAGTTTGTGTGTGTAGGGGTATTCAAGGTATAACAAATTGCCCCAGAAAAGCACCAAAGTGAATGTTCTGCCTGGAATACATTTTTTCACAAAACGCTGGTTTTTCTCAGAACCTTTCTTGGATTGAGTATTTGCAAGAAATTTAGCAATGTTCAACTGTTGTTTACCAAACTGGTAAAAGATAGAAAAATACTTTTTTCCAATGAAAGATGAGGTTTGAGAATTTCTTTTGGTATGTTCTATGCCTATATACAGTGTTGTTCAAAATAATAGCAGTGCAATTTGACTAACCAGAATATCCCTGTGTTTAGTATATTTTTATTGTAGGTACAGTAGATTCTCAGAAAAAAACAAGACCCATCATTCATATTACACTCGCTCAGAAGGCTGTGCAATTGGGCAAATAGATTCAAGGGGTGTGTTCAGAAAAATAGCAGTGTAGCAACAAATCTCTGAGTTCATCAATTTTGGGGAAGAAAAAAACAAATACAGGTTTGAATCCGGGGGCGCCTATTTAAAAATGATGAAGCCACCACAGGTTGAACATGCATTTGAGAAAACTGGGTCGTTCGAGACACCGCTGCAAAGAATGGCGCTTTTTGACTAAAAAGTTGATTGGAGGGAGAAGAAATGAGAAAGAAGAACAAAGAATTGTTGGCTGTTCAGATAAAATGATCTCCATTGCCTTAAAATGGGTAGAAAAAGCGGACACACGCGGAAGACAACGACAGACAAATATTAAAATGGACCACAAAATAAGCAGAATGGCAAAGGCTCAGCCAATGATCAGCTCCAGGATGATCAAACACAGTCTGCTGTTACCTGGAAGTGCTGTGACAGTTGGAAGACGTCTGTGCAAAGCAACATTTTTTCAAGAATCCCAAGTAAAGTCCCTCTGATAAAGAAAAATGACATGTGCAGAAGAGGTTACTATTCATATCAACTGGCCTAAAGAAAATGGAGGAACATTTTGCAAACTGATGAAAGTAAAATTATCCTTTATGGATTCAGGGGCCAGAGACCGTGTGTGAGACGACACCCAAACTGAGTTCAAACTTCAGTACACATTGAAGACAGTGAAGCATGGTGGTTTAGGTATCATGGTCTAGACATGTTTCTCCTGCTTTGGTGTTAGGCCCATTTATTGCTTACCATGGATTAGTTTGTGTATGTCAAGATACTTGAAGAAGTTATGTTGCCTTATGCTGAAGAGGACATGCCTTTGAAATGGGTGTTTCAACAGGACAATGACCCCAAACACCAGTAGACGAGCAAAGTCTTGGTTCCAAACCAATAACATGAATGTTATGGAGTGGCCAGCCAAAATCCCATATCTCAATCCAATCAAGAATTTGTGGGGTTTTAAAAAATGCGGTTTGTGAAGCAAAACCAAGAAATGTAAATAAATTGTGGAATGTTTTTGAGCAATCATGGAGTGAAATGACAATTGTAAGATACTACAAGTTGGTTGACTCTTTGCCACACAGATGTTAAGCAGTTATTAAAAAAGATTGCTAAATCCTACCTTTTTTTTTGTAAATACAAAATAGTTTTGAGTTTTTACAGTCAACAGCAGACACTACTACCTTTTGAACACACCCTTTTTAACTATTTTTCCAATTGCACAGCCTTTGGAGCGTACCTCTTATGAAACTTGAGTCTAGTTGGTTTTCTGAGAATACTCCACCTACTGGTAACCTGTTTGGCATGTAACAATAACAAATATACTAAAAACCTGAGATATTACTGTTACTGTTTACCTGACTGCCCATTTTGCACATCTGGTTAGCTGCTCCTCTTGCACTCTTTGCACTACTGTAAAATACTATACATAGCCATAATTATTTAGTATATTATTAGTACTTCAATACTCCAACTCAATACAACATTTTATTTATAGCTGTACATTCAAGGAAACTGTGCGGGTCAGATGTATCGACATTTCGTTCTGTATACACGTGTACTAGAATGACAATAAAGTATATCTGAATCTGAATATTCTGGTAAGTCACATTGCACTGCTAATATTTTAAACAGCACTGTAGCCACAGAACAAAAAAATCAGTAGGCCTTAACCATTGAGTCAAATTGGCAAAAATTGAATTGCCCCAGCTCTTCCCATTCTGGAGAAACGTCTGGCATTTAATGATTTATTCATGTATTCACTATTGATGACATTTTCTTTGGTGGTGTGCCATGACTTTTTTTGTGTGTGTATCTAATGAAGTGTCCATTGTGGGCTTTTAGTTTGGTGCACTTAAGTGGAGTGGATGTGATGGAAAAAGACTAATACTTGATGGCTTTTCCCAAAGCCAGAAATAGTGTTGCTATGCAACTATTGGAAGCCCATTTGAAGTCTTCCGAATTCCAACACTTCCTGACGACATTCGTGTTAGCGCTATGATGAAAAACGTGTTTGCATCTCAGAGGGAAATTGACGCGTCCCCTCTGAGCTTTCTTTGACAAAGCAATCAGTGACATGTTTCTTTGTCAAACACACCGGTTTTATCCTTCTGACGCATCAAATATGTCGGCGTTTGATCCGTGACGACGACAGATTTATGCGTATGAATATGGATGTTCTTCTTTCGTTTTTGCAGGAAATCACAGCTGCCTTACTTTTTATTTTTCATGTCATATGTAATTAGGATGCTGTGTGGTATATCTATGCGCTGGGGAGCAAACTAAACAGGAATTATAAGTGATTTCCAAGGCTTTCCCTGCTTAGTTACATAAGATTGAGCAGACCTCACCTCCCAGCTTGTCAACTTTGTTCCTTTTTTTCATATAAAACGAAACCAAAATCATTCAGATTGTTTCATAGAAGAATGGCTTATCTCTAGCTGCAGTTAAGTTAAACGTCTGTGATGAAGTCCCCCAGAGAACTCATTAGGAGATCAACCGGCCTATGTGGAATCGTCACGGTGTCCATCCACGCTCGTTAAGGTGTCGCAGAAAGGCGTAACATATGATCTGCCTTTCTTGTAATGTTTATCTCTTTTATATAGGATTTGTTATGCTTTTTTTTTTTTTTTTTTTTCAAAAATTGAACTTGTTAATTCGCAGATGTGACATGCTTTTCTCTGCTCTATTAATCATTCAATACCAGACTTTTTGTTGTTTATTTCTTTTCCCCAAATTGGGAAAGCCGATGCTAGCCAATTTTTACAGAAAATTTTGTTTTTTAGCTAGTTGCGCATAGGACATATCAAAAGAAGGCTTGAACCCCTCGTCTTTCATTAGAAGTAAAACATGTTTCTAGCGTTTACCATTTTTTAGTAAACAACATTTTAATACTTGATTTCAAGAAAAAAAGTTTTTTGTGAAAGGATGCATTTCAAGCAGAAATTGCCATTTGTTGCTTTTTTCACATTTGTGGAACCTCTTCTAAACAAATGTTTTTTCCTTGCGAACTAACATTTTATTGCAAGAATATTGAGCTTATGCATGAACGTTGCACGAACTTTTCAGTGCCCCATTTTTCCGGTGATGTGATCGCACGATGTCGGTCACCATGACAATCGCGAGAGAAGATCGGTATGCTGACATGCACAAAACGTCATCCCTCCCTGACCAGACAACCACAATGGGTTTTATCATTCTTTTTTATGAAAGGAATAAGGTCTGTTGAAGAGTTAACTGCCTTATTGCTATTTATCCATATCTCGTGATTCACTACGCCTACTCGCCATTTGGGGCCACCTACACTCACTCATTTGCCGGAAAAAGGAAGAAACATTTTGGCTTACTCTGTGTGGACAAAAACCCACTCCTGCCATCTAATGTTGATATATCATACTGAAATAATTCCCAGAGGCTTGATACTTACTGATGAGCACCACCAGAACAGCACTACGACAAAAAAGTCCATAGAATAAAGTGCTGTTGAATCTTATTTAGTAGGTCGTCTTTCTACCCATGCATCGCATCGGCCTTGGTCTCATTTGGTGCTGTGTCTGTTCTTGTCCCATGTAGTTGCTGCAGTCCAAAGACGTTAAGGAAGATGCGGTGCTGTGCTGCTCATTGGAGGTGAGACATAACACAGTTAAGTAGTCTTAGTAGTTAAAAATATTAGGTCAAAGGAACACTTAGTGATGGTGTGTTTAACTTTTATTGTGTTCAACTGTAGGTGGGAGTATTATACCGAATTAAACTGTGGAATAAAGCAGTTTTTCTCAACCAGTGTGCGGTGTACTGTTAGACCGTATTTAGTGTAGTGCAAAACATTGCTTAATCGAATACAATTTTTTACAAAAATAATTTGTAAAACAAATGTACCAATGTTAAGGTTCTGTGTAGAGGTAAGATCAGGCCTAAAAAATCCAACCCGGAATGAAAGCCATAACCAGGCCAAACCCGACCGATTAACTTGATTTGAGGGACCGTGTGCGAAGTAAACCCGAAGCTGAACTTCAGCGCCGTTTGTACTTCAGCGGCAAAGTGCGTGGTTGGATCGATTTGTCTCAAAATGATTTACACATGTATTGTTCAGATCCACAAGTATATTTGTGATTTATTCAATCTACAATCGTACAACTATATGTCCTGACTAGGGCACACGCAAAATTAAAAAGCACATATGTAAATCGCAGATATATTTGTGGCTTGTGCATAATTTACTCTGGATTTGTTCTTATAATTGTACTTGAGAATTTGGAAAGATAATTTGAATGTCCTTAGAAAGTGCTTAAATTTGGCCATGAAAAAGTTGTATGAACCCTGTCTTTCATTCTTAGATTTTTTACTTTTTTGTTAATTTCTCTACATTATGATATGAGTATTTTAACCTAACGTAAATTGTATCTCTTTTTGTTTTTACATTTTCTATTTATCATGTGTCTCAAGCGGGGTTCGTTCGGGTCCTTGAAGTCCTTTCAGGTTTGCTGCAGATTCTTGAAAAGCCTAAATTCGTTGAATTTATTATTCTAAAATTGGCATTAAAATGCCTTAAATTAAATTTTTGAAAGTTTTGTGAACACATTATTAAGATCTACATTTGTTTGGATTAAAACAACTTAGTATATATTGTCTTTTTATAATTCACCAATTTACTTTGGTGGCAACATGGCGTGACCACAATAATGGAACTATTAAAATGGTTATGTGGTCTCAGTCGGGTCTTTCAGTGCAGACGATTGTCTTAGGTCTACCGACAATACACAGCAACTTTGAACACTTTGGACCATACCCGGAATGTGTCACTTTAATGAGGAGTGGCAGTCTGACCAACGTTTTTTTGCCAGGGCTGAAACGTGTGCCAGGTAACGTGTTAGAGGCACAATGTTTTTGTGCAAGAAATATTTGTTTCAATTGTGGGGCTTTTGTTGACTTGGTGTTAAATTTAAAATTCCTAAAAATATAGAATTTAACTCACCTTAAGCTGGAGGAACCCTGCCTTGAAAATGCTTGAAATTTAATCTTGTGTTTTCAAGAATTGAAATGTGCTTTATGAAATTATATGCTCAAAAACGATTGAGAATAAATAAAACCTGCTGATCCTTGCTGGTGTACAGCTGCAGAGTGCCGGGCGCCTCTTGGAGGAGCAGCTGCCCGAAATGATGACGGAACTTCTCACCGCCGTTCGGGACAAGATGCTGTGTCCGTCCGAGTCGCCGCTTACACGCTCTCTGCTGATGGAGGTAGTCGAGCTACAAGCACATCATTGGAGCCCACTCGAGACGCTCACCACGCAGTACTACGACCGCACCATCCATAAACTCACGGTCGCCACGGCCTAGAGGCGCCCAGAACATCAATTTGGACAATGAGGTTTCATCCACAAGGGGCAGCGTAAGACGGCAGCGGCATTTGTTGGGAATAGACCCCTTTCCAGCCTGCGTCATCACCGGATCACGGGATGGGATGCGTGCGCATTGTTGATCCAAAAAAGCGGGAGTAGCAGTAAGGGTTTGAATGGAGCGAGAGGACATTGGTATGTTGAGTAGCATTCTTAGAGTCACAATTTACAAATAACAATTTTTGAGGAACACTTTTTTTCTGCAATTCCCAGAGGAATTTTGAAAAGCACCGTAGAAGCCTGTGGCTGCAAGCCATTAAAATAACTGACTTGACCGGAGACATCATTAGTAAGATGTACTTGAATGCCAGATGCCTTAGTAAGTGTAAGCATCATAAGTGTTGGCTGAATGCTCAGCGTTTGCTTCAATTGCCTGCTATAGCCTGTACGTTTGCAAATTACTACTTGAATTAGCTATTAGATCTTTAATAATAATTATAACATCAATAATATAATATGATTAACATTATAAGTAATGTATACTTTCTATAATCCATATTTAATAATAATATGACATTTTTATATTGTTAACAATCCTCATTAGTGATTATTTGTTGATATCATTATTACATATATATGAGTTAGAATTTTACATTATTCGTTTAGGGTGTCCTTAAATAATTTAAAGTATAATTTATTCTCTATCAAGTATGTGTTAAAAAATCCCAACTGAGTTCAAATAGGCTTTATAATCAGGTTCTGTTCCTATCTTACTTTTAGCAACACTGTTCTGGGACACACAACACATTAGGAAGCAGAAAAGGAGGATGGGCAGTGCAGAGTGATTTCATGCTCATCCCAGTGTTGTTTTGTTAGTGTAGAATGAAAATTGTGAAAGAAATTTAATATACAGTCCAAATGAAAACCCAAACCTCAATAATGATGAAAAAGTTTATTCGAGCGCCTCTAAGGAATACACTGACTTGCATGTGCCGCACAAGGAGCTTTACAGAGGCTGCAATGATGACTTAAGCCGGAAGATGGGGTCATCAAGTAGAATTTATTTCAAATTCCAGACAGCACCTTTAACTTATGCGTTAATTAAGCAACTTTAAATATGAACTGGTCACCTAAAACACATTTTTCGTCCATTTAACTTGCTGTCATAAAAAGGTATTTTACACGTTACTTACCCAGTTGGGACTGGAGTTGAAAAGCTCCATAAAGTGTTTTACACAATCCATGTCTGTGACTTTAATCACTAAAACAAAGTTGCTATCTCCCTGCTTGGCATGCTTGGTGCTTATCTGAGATGTTACAATCTAGGACCCAAGATACTTTCCTGTCAATTGGCTGGTATAAACTGACATGTATTCCGCAGTTCTGCCTTAACAATGCGCACGCAGCTAGACTACGTCACACTTGTTTACAAACACGGAAAGGGGTCTATGGAGAGATGTTTTTAGTGTTGGTGTTAGGGGGTGGCAGGTGGGGGCTTTGTCTTTCTTGTCGTTCGCCTCATCCTCCCTTTCCATCCTCCAGCCCTCCTGGCTGATAAAAGATAGAAAATGGAGGCAGGGAGCAGACACGGTGGTGTCTGTCTGTGCTGTCTGCCCTCCTCTCCGCAGGGACCCCCCAGGTCAGGAGGTCCTGCCGCGGGACTTCTGCACGCCTGCGGCAAACCCCCCTCCCGATGCAAGCTCCCATCCCCGCCCTAACTCTTTGTCTCCCTCCCTTAGCAGGAAGCCTTTTTGTTAGGACGAGACAGCGGGCCTGCTGGGCCAGGCTGGGCTCGGGATAAGGATCAGGCTGGCTCGAGTAGGGCGGCAGATGGCGGCTTGAGCCCTTGCGAGACACACAAAAACACACTTGCGCACACATGCACGGAAGCCCACTCCCCACTTGAAAAGGGGAAACCAGGGGGGTTCATAAGCATTAGATGAGTATTAAAAAAAACAACACATAGTGCTGTTGAACCTTTTGTTGTTGTCTACCGAGCCATGCACATGCACGTTCATGAATTGGTAACAGTTTATTTATTATAACCATTTGATTTTAATATTGTTTTTTTTTTTTCAAAAGGAGTACTAACGCCACACAGAAAGTAAAAAATTCCTAACATGACGATAAAATTGCAAATATGTGAGATGCTGTCCAAATACATTGCAATTATATGTGAAAAACGACATAAATTTGTGATAAAATGGTTATCATTGGACCCTGGGTTTGTTGTAGACGAGTAGGAAAACAAGCAAATAGAAAACTTTTAATGTCATCATTTTCTCATATAGAGACAGTCTCAATATTACATGAATTTAAAGAGGAGATGTCATGTCAGGTAAAAGGTTGTGAACACTATGATCTCCTAAAGCCTGGTTATCCTGGAAGGGGGATTACCTCATGTGCAGTCCCTTCTCAAAGTTCCTTCATTTACCTCATGTTGAGGTTTTGAGTTTTTCCTTGCCCTCATGTAGGTTTTAGATCAGGGGATTGTGTAATAATAGTCTGTAGTTTGCAATAATCAGTGGTCTGTGAAGCCCTTTGAAACTCCTTATGATTAATGGCCATACAAGTAAACATGACTTGACTTGACTGAAGAGATGGGAGCAAGTTCAAATATTTTGCGAATGAATAGGTAAGTACATTTTGCAATGAAACATAACAACACCAAGGTCTTAATAGAGTTTTTGTTTTTTTTTAAATTCCAGGACACAAAAGTGAATCTACGTACTTTCCCCTTATATTTACACCTAACATGATATGTTTCATTGCTTTAAGAAAGCAGTTGTGTCGTAAGAATACATTAAATGGAATTGAAAGAACGTAATTTGAGATGTTTTAATCTACCTACCACTACGAAGATATTTGAGATTTTTTTAATCAGATGGCATAATTATATTGTTTTATGAGAAAACGCCTAATTTCAAAAAGGAAAAACATTGTCTATTGAAGTTAACAATAAGAGAAGAAGTTACACAACAAAAGAAAAATAGGTTAAATCAATATTATGAGTACTTGTCAAGTAGGATAGGTACTTTGAATATGAAGTCCAATTGTTAAGTCATAAGAAAAAATAGGGATTTTAAAACCATAACAGAAATATGAATTGAAAGATTCGGCAAATCTACATTTTAGTTTGCAAAATTACATACATAACCTGAGTACAATAAAGTCGTAATATGACAAAAAGCTTCAATATTGCAGGAAACGTGAGGATCAAACATGTCATGACATAATATTGCCGATATGTATTATTGAATCAGTCACTCATAGATAGGAATTTCATATTACAACCAAAATGTGTAGTTGAAATAAAAAATGTAAAATTAGAACTATCTTCCTATGTTGCGCAAAATGGTGAAACACAAAAATGTCAGAATTGTTCAAAAATAGAATTTGCCTATTCTCAGTAACTGTTATAGGAATGCAGTCATGATGTTGTGAAAAACTGAGAGGGATCAGGATCCACTATTCTCTCTTTTTTTAGTGTGGCGCTAATACTCCTTGGTGTACATTCATAATCCTTGTTTTGCATATTTTCAACATGTATATATGAGATGGGGTCGGACGGCGTTATTGCACACGTTTTGAGTTGTTTGCACCTTTGTGCGACGTTTGCTTTGGACAAACATCACACGAATAGGAAACCTCCCTGCAGTCAAAGGAAGCTATTGTTGAGCCTAGAAAAAATAACACTTTTGGGGCGGAAAGAATCTAGAACGGGGAAAAAAAAAACAATAGAAATGAAGTGTAGCTGACATTTACCCGCAGCCAACCTGAATATTTGACGTGTGTGACGGATTGACACTATTTGATCGTTTTATTGTGTTTGAGGAGTAATGACGTTTATTAACCTGTGTATTTTAAAAACCACATAGCCAAGACAAAATATTTCTATACACATATATGTAAAGCTAACTTATGCTATGATTGGCCCTGTGGCAAAGAATGGGCTCCCTGTAGTATGCTTTCAGTATATTAACTGTATTTTAAGTAATCAAATGAAATGTAATTGGGGGCAAAACAACAATATTTAACACAGCGGAGTTGCATATTTTGAAGGAACAGATAATGTGCCAGTTGCCACTGTGACCACGGATGTACAAAATGATGCCAGTTGGCTGTGTTTTGAATTTGAATTTCATGGCTTCAGGAACAAGTATGTTGCGCTTGAAACCCTGAAACTCTTAAGTCAGTGCTTTTTATTTAAAGGGGAAATCAACTCTGATATTTTTATCTCAACATTGTGTTTGTTGAGCTGGAAATATCATTTGGTTTGATAACAACAGATGGATTTTGTTTTTAACAATACAATTTTGTCAACATGTTGTAAATATATTAGAACCAATTATTGGGTGGCTTCCCCTATAAATGTTTTTTTCCATTATTATACCCTAAGGGCTGGCATGCAAACAATTTGGAGTAAGCAAGATCTACATCTTTAAGTCTTCTGCTTTAAAAAAAATCAATTAAGAAAATAAGCATCAAGACTTAAAATGTACAAATGTTCCGTGTTAAAATTTTACAGGGAAAAAAAGGTATTAGTTTTGACGATAAGCAGGAAATCAATTTAAACGAACTTTAAATATTACCTGGATTAAATTAAAAATAACAGGGAAAAACACGTCGGAATTGTGTAAACCAGAGCTACCAAATACTGAGAGTCTTCCGTAGTTTTCTACGCCAGTTTATAGCAAATTACGAAATACACATATTATTCGAAAACTAATAAAATTGAATAAAAATCTAGCTATGTTCATTTTTACCCCACTAGAGTCCGTTCTCGGTTTGAATACAAAGGCTAGTTCAGTGCATTCCCAGTGCATCTTTAAACAAAGGCCATCTGAAGCTTCTATATTATAGAAGAATCAGTAAATCTTGCTGTTTTTATTTGTAATAACATTGTCCAAAAACGATTTTCAACCTAAAATTTGCACTCTTAAATGCTACTAAGATTTTGTTCCCCCTTATGCAAAAATTCTTGCATACGACTTTTAATATTTGGCAGCTCTGTTATATAGCTACATTAGCTAATTTTACGATTAAAGTAGCAGTCGTGAAGTCCAAAAGCTATCAAGATTTTTATGATACAGCAAAAAAAGGGAAAATGAAACCATTTGTTTTGTCGTAAATTTTTTTTTGGGGGAATGTGATGAATTTTATTTTTATTCTACAGAGGAGTAGGTTGTATTAAAGTCACAATGTTACAAACCGCAAAAATGCAAAACTCATGAGGTTACCAGAATAAATGTGAACTTTAGAAAGAATAAAATAAACTTGGAAGTAGATAATATGGAAACATCACAACCTATTTTATGTGTAAGTATAGAGATATAAATATCAATTATTCACAAAGTTATGCTAGCACACAGTCATAGTGCGAGGTATAACATTTCTGTGAAATTGTTACAATCTGATTTTCAGAAAATACTTTACTGTAACAGTACCACAAATATCCTAATGTTAATGTTCCAATAAAATCCGTGAAAGTACACAAATCAAGTTGTAATATTCCTTTGAATTTTCATCGTGTTTGATTGTGATTGATGTCCACCTCGAACTTCAACCCAAAATGTGGCACCAGTCGAGGTTCTTTTTAGTGCCTTACAAGCAAACTGAACAGTGACGAGTACAGGGTTCGTACGGGTGCTTGAAATCCTAGAAAATGCTTAAATTTGGATGTGTTTTCAAGGTTTGAATTCTGGGTAAAGGTTGTAAATATTTGATGGCATGTTTCTCGTCTGACTGACTTGATTGACCACGCATTGAATGATGAAAAAAAAACAAGTGTGTTTAAAAATGACGCCAACACACGTTAGTTCACACATAAGTTAAACTTTAGAAGAATTGACTTTCACTCTACAATTTGATGTAAGAGTGCTGTCAGTAAGGAAAAGACCAAGAAAACTTGATACAATATGGACCAAACAGAGAAGGCAGCAAACACTCTTTGGGTCTAAGAAACTGTTTTATTTTCCATTTCCCCATTCAGTAAATGCTAGCTGCTGGTTTAGAATTTGGCTCCGGATTGATCAAATTTTCTTGTTCTTTTTCCTACAGTCAGCACTCAGTGATCTCAAACAACAGGGCTATGGATTGATTCACGTTGGATTTATTCTTTTAATGGCGTTGAAGAAATTGGAAAATTGGCTTTGAAAGTCTTTAAAAATGCTTGAATATAGCCATGATTAGTTGGAGGAACCCTGCGAGTAGCCCAAAAGCCAAATAAATCCGGCCTTATAGCTAGATTTAGCATTTAGCTTAGCATGTGACATTCAGCAACACTAACAACAGTGTACATGCTTGTTCTTACGCATAGTGTTTTTATATGTGTTATTGTTCTTATTTGTTCTGTCTTGCATCAAGAATTAAGATCATGTGTAATGGAGCAGTTGGACGATCATGACGATCGGTGACGTGTTTTTTGTCATGTTTTGTTATTTTATCAGCTTTCTATTTAATTTCAAATCATATGTAAAATGCGGTGAAACAGAACTTGTGAAGCAAATGTAATACCTAGCTTGAGTGGTGGGATTACTGTGGTTTAGTTACCCATGCAAGTTTTGTTATGCAAAAAGCAGAAGGGGGGTGGGGACCCCTCCCTGTTTGTGCTCATTGACCCACCTACCCGGTTTGCATATTGCCATGAATATTAAAAATGAGCTCCAGTCGGTGTTTGTTTTGCTCTTTCATCCAGAGTTTGTGGAATATAAAAACAGGACAAAAAGGACGCGGTGGAAACAAAACGTTGGGTTTTTTTCTTCCCTGAAGACAAAAAAAACTGGCAGACGCTCACATTGTTTGGAGGGTCATTAGAGGCAGAAGTGCGGCAGAAAGGCGGCACGGCGGTGGGTCTTCGCCATAACAATGCCGGCCTCATTTACATGCCGGCCGTTACTGCGTCGCACGTCAGCCACGCGACACTTGTGAGCGCTAATTCTTTACGCGGCCTTGGACTTTATCGCCCCTTTATGTAAAGCCCCGGGGCATGTTTGTGCCCAGCACAAAACTTTTTCAAGGAAACCTCCACTTCAGTTTTAAAAGGAGCTTCGTCCATTTGTATAATGACTCATTTACTGTCAGTCCACTTAAAACAGAAATCTCAAACTCAAATTTTGGCCCCCAAGCAGCAAGTTTGTAGCCCTTGCCTTGATATGAAGGATTCTGGTATGAAAATATCTCAACTTTAGTGTAAATTCACCATTTTCAAGTCAAAAAGTGTGATCTACGTGAATTGTATAGATCTGAGAAGAACATGTTTTGAGCTGGGGTGAGTGACGTTAGGTTTTAATATTAAAATGTATCGTTTACCAAATTGTTCGAATTAGTTATCTGACACCATTAACCAAACACAACTTACATTCACCCAACAATGCGCGCTCGTTTCTTGATGGAAAAGATGAACAAGAGACCGGCATTTCCACAAGGGGGCAGATTTAATTTCTTAAACAATTTAGCGAAGTGAACTCCATCGCTTATGGCCGAATTAGTGTTGTCTCTGTCAAGCCTCCTCTCTCGACCTTCTGCTTCCTTCTCTCCACACACGTTTTTTTCCGCAAGCTGGTGTGCCGGCTCCTCCCATGGGCGTGCCAGGAAAGCCCCCATGTGGGCCCCACCATCTCAGAGAAGAGTGCCGCGATGTCTGTAATTAACCAAATCAACACCGAGCGTTTCCATGTCATCAGGGCCTTGTTCTCAAAACATCGCCTGCCGTCCCCCGTCAGAGTCCTGTTATCAAAATTCTCCAGCCAAAACATTCTGCATTTGCTTCTTTGCACTCAATAAATGTAACTTGTATTCAATCGTATAAAATCCCTTATAGTCAAATGTACAAAATCCTTCACCTCGTGGGGTCTCAATGATTCTAAGAAAGTAAACCAGCACATGTCAAGTTAATGTCTCACAGTGGACATGCACCTACGATGAAAATGTCAGACCCCTCCATGATTTTTAATTGGGAGAAATAGCAAAATAGCAGGGTGCTCAAACACCTTGAGCCTGAAATGGGGACGGCAGTGCAGAGCACGATAATAAACAGTTCATCTGAAAACTCACATTGTGGGAGTTGCCACTCCTAACTTGATGTCTATTTTAAAGTGCTATGAAGTTCTGTTAATGGACTTGACACTCCTGTTCCTGGTCAACACACAATATGGGGGTGGGGACAAAAAGCGCACTCAGTTTTCTTAGTTGGAGGTCACTGAGGCCACAAGGCGCGGAAGAGAGTCGAGTTAAGAAGCTTCTCCCCAGATGTTGGCCTGCAGAAACACTCTTCTCTGAGAAAAATCAATAATCGTGGGCTCCCGGCAGCTTCCAGCTCGACCTTCTGGACCTCTCGCCTTCCCAGCCACGCCGCAAGACTTGTTATTTCAGAATCATTGTCCCGGAAAAGCTACGCATGTTTTCTTAGATACACGGAAGCATTTAAGGGATGCAAATTGCTGCAGCCTGAACTCTTAGCGAGGTACCGTAAATTTCAGACGGCAGACCGCTTCTTTTTTGTTGCATTTTAAACACTGTGGTTTAAGATATGGTGCGGTTTACTGGAGGGTTCATAAGGATGCTGAAATTCTTGAAAATGCTTGAATTATAAACTGGGTTTTCAGGGATTGCAAAGCGCTTGTATTTTGAGTGAAATGCTTGAAATTGTCTTCAAGGTTTCTCAACGAGTGCTTAAAAATGAACTGACAGCGCTCTCTGGTGGCTTAGTTTTGCCATTGCCTTTCTTTTTTCATGATTAACGGCAGCTGGCATTAGTTTGTATGGAATTGTCCTCTTACGGGTTGCGCCCAAAAGGACAGGAGCAAGCTGCACCTAACCAGGGCACTATAAATTGTATATCAGTGTAACGATTTCTCATTGATCATGGACATTGAGTAAGGGCCATTCAAAAAACGGAATGCTTTTATTGTCATTATACGAGAACAGACGCTCCCTTACTTACGACCATTCGACTAACGCAAAATGGTAGATTTTTTTCGGAATGACCAAAAATATCTGAACATTAGATTTTGTATTGTGTGCCTCTTTTTCTGAGTACAGGACGACACTGTAGTGCTTCTCTCTGCCGCTATAGCTGTGTGGCACTGTGAGAGGTCACCCAGCGTCCACCCCGAAGAAGAAATCCGGCATTTACTTCCTGGTTCGAGTGTAATCATAACAATATGTACTGTATCGCTACTGCGCAAAGAACTTTGACGTTTTTATTATTTAATATCTCGTGCATCCATACAATATGGTTGGTATAAAGTGAAAAGAAATGGCGAGCCGTTAATTTTGAAACAAAAGTGGAATAAGAAAGGTTGGTGCGGCTGAGGAAACGGTCGGACCGCTTTTTTTCGGCCTATTTTTACCACGGAGGAGGACCTCTTTGACGGCATCTCCAAAAAGTAAGTTAATCTCAACTTTATTTATCTTTACAGAGAATATTATTTCATGAAATTTTGATTTTTAGTACAAAACAATACAGGTTACTTATACAAGCCTTAAACATACAAAATATCCCACTGAAGCAACTTACGAACAAATCCAAATTATGAACGATCGTCCGGAACTCGTTCGCAGGTCGGGCAGCATCTGTATAACGAAATTTAAGCTTTACCACAAGTCCATGCATAAATAGGAATAAGAAAATCTGTACAATAAAAAAATAAAATAATATAAGGTAAGACAATTTGTGCAATAAAACCAGTATTGAGCTGTAGGTTATATATAAAATGTCAAAAACTTGTAAATTATTATTCCGTGCAAATATGCTGTCACATATTTGCATCTACATCAAAATAAGATGGTGGTATATTTTAACTCCATGCAACTGAAAATATAAGCTAAATGTGTTAACCCAATACCTATATGTGGGAAGATTTGTCTAAAAAAGATTTTCACATGCATTGTTCAGACCCACATATATATTTGTGATTAACTCGAGATTTAATAATCCTATGTCCTGATAAATAAACACTCAAGATTAGAAATCACATATGTAAATCACAGATGTAGCTTTGCAAAATGCATGATGTACACCGGATTTCTTCTTTTTTAATAAAAGATATTGGCTTTTACAGTCCTTAACAATCGCTAAAATTTTGCTTTGAAAAAGTAGTACAAACCCTGTTTTTTATTTTTGTGGCACCGAGGAAAATGACGAGCTGCTCTTTTTGAGAATGTATGGCTCTAAGTACAAAACATTTGGTAGAATTTATGATGCCATTAAACATAAATTAGTCTGATTTTGCAAACATTATTCATATAATATATAAACGGAGCAAAACCCTAACAACATACTCAAGGTAACTTTTTCACCCAAAAATCGGGTCCTCAATTTATGCATCAGAATTAAACAGCAGTGGATGTTAGATATCAAAAATGCTACACTTCTCTTAACTTAAAGGCATCACTGTCATATCCCTGGAGTGTCCTTTAAATCTCGAGGGACAATGACAAGTGAGTGCAATTTGGTCCATTGCAACCACCAACAAAACGAAAGGACAAATCTGTGTTGCAATCTGGCACTATTCTCCAAAGAACAGTTGCCCTGGTGCTGTCGTCTAGAAATTTAAGGCTCACATTTTACACAACGCAGCCCTCATTAGTGTTTTCTTTCCGTGCCTGTCTTTGCAATAACCATCTTGAATAGTCACATCATCCGAAAACAGGTGGCGTAAACAACTCAGCTGAACTGGAAAACATGTCTGTGCTAAATTCCCCACGCGGTTGGAACCAGGTTGTGCCGGGCTTAAAATGTAAGAAATGGACATGAATAAATTTGTTTTTATGGCTGATCAAGCCCGCCATTTTAAATCCGTTGTGGCTCTTACAAAGAGAAAAATAGAGTTTTGTTCTTGAATTTGAGCACGTGACTTAATCCGATGTGCTCTTTAATGTAGAATTTATGGTAGGTAACATGGAAACATTCTTTTGTACTAGTTCACCAAATAGGGTTAAAGTACCTTCAAAGAATGTTTTTGTCTTTATATAATAATCTTCATTTACTTTTTTATTGAGAAACAGCTGAATGTAATGATGCCATGACCACTTAATTTTTTTTTCAAAGATTTTTTTGCTGTAAAGTAGGGAAACTTTTCGGAGCTGATGTCAAGCCGAACAGAAAGTGAAAAGCGGTGTCGCCGTTTCCTGGCCTGGCAGCGCAGGAAATGATATCACGACCTCTACGCTTCCTGAATGAAGTGTCTCGGCGGCCCTTTTAGGGCGCAGGAACTCCTGTGTCAGTAAATCAAGCTTAAATAGAGCCAAAACGCTCGCCACACCCCCCCTCCCAGATGCTGCTGGACCTTCAAAGCCGTTCCGGTTCTTGCACCTAGAGACTGAAATAGGGACGGCCCTAACCCCGCAGTGGATGGTAACGATCTTCTGTTCAACAATCTTCCTCAAGAGATGAAAAGTGGCAACATTACTTACTTGTCAGCCTGTACGTTTTTGCCGTACAAAGTACGTTTATTATACATTTTAAGACGTGTACGACGTACAAGAAAATCTGTACGGAAAAACGCAAATTTGTTAATCATTGGTACCATCCGGTATACACCGACTATGATGAAACAGCAAGTCAATCAAGTCAAACGAGTTCGCCGCGGTAGCCTCTATCTCAGTATCGTTTTTTTTTTTTTTCGTTGCAAACGAAGCGAGCGGTTTGATGCCACTGTGCGCATGCATCTGCCGCCTCGGATTTTATGTGGTAGTTATGTAGTGAAAGGAAGTCCTTCTCTTTTTAGAGAACCGGCTTTTTCGGCTCAACTCATTAAAGAGAGCCGGCTCTCAAACGGCTCACTTGCTTTGATGCATTATATTACATATCATTATTGTTGTATAAAGAAGTTGAGAAAAAAAGGAAGTATAAAAGGAGAAAATGAAAAAAGACAGGTTTGTGGTTATCCCTTTAATCAGTAATTACCAACAATAATTTAATGCAGAAAATGAATTAATAATTTGAATAAGAAAATGTATTATTCTATTTAATTATATTTGCATGTATTTTTTCCTTCTACAGTGAACGTCCAAGCTCCTTCATTTTTGAACTTTTTTTATAATAAACCTCATTCATGTCGAGCAACTCAATATATCACAACAAAATGTTAATTAACGATATATATGATATAACGAAACACATGTACAATATAACATGTTAAACTACATAAATAAACACGTTTGAAAAAAAAAATATGGTGTAAGATTATTTTGTATTTTGTAAGGGAAAATACAACATTTTGTAAGGGCATGGAGCCCTGGAGGTTGACAGGTATGACATTATTCTATAGCAGGGGGCACCAACCTTTTGGAAGCTGAGAACTACTTTTGTGCAGCTATCAGTTTGGTAGGTTTTTCTAAAATAACATGTTATTACTAAGGTTCCGTGAAAAAGTATTGCCCCGTTCCCAAATTCTCTGTTTTTTTGCATATTTATCACTTACAAAGGATTCAGGTCATCAAACCAAATTTAAAACTGACGCTGCCCTACTTATGAACGATCGTTGGTAAGTTGAATTTGTTCGGAAGTTGCTTCAGTGCGATATTTTGTATATTTATGGTTTATATAAGTATGTTTAAGGCTTGTACAAGTAACTTGTATTGTTTTGTACCAAAAAAATAAAATTTCATGAAAAAATATGCTCTATAAAGATAAATAAAGTGAGGTTTAACTTACTTTTGGGAGATGCGCATCAAGAGGTCCAAGAGGTAAAAAGTGACAGAAAAAAGTGTTTCGACCATTTTCTCAACCGCATCAAGCTTTCTTATTCCACTTTCATTTCAAAAGAAACAGCTCGCCTCTTCTTTACATTTTACACCAACCACATTGAATGGATGCACGAGATATTAAACAATAAAAATATCAAAGTCCTTAGTGTGCTAGCGATACAGTACATGTTAGGTACACAAACTAGGAAGTAGAAGCCGGATTTCTTCTTCAGGGTGGATGCTGGGTGTCCTCTCACAGCGCCACCACCCGCCGGTAGCGGTGGAAAGAACTACAGTACTGTCCTGTATTCGGAAAAAGGTGCACACAATACAAGATCAATGTCCAGATATTTTTCGACAGACAGCCTGAACATTTTTTTTTCGTATCTACCGTTTTACGTAAGCCAAATGGTCTTAAGTAGGGGAGTGTCTGTATACAAAGTTATTCAGGGCATCAAGGTGTCCAAAGACGCTTATCACCTTGTAAGGGTGGATGCAAAATATTGGCAAACTATGAGGGAGTCAGAAACCCCGTACCAACTACACATAGAAATAGAGATAACGGTATATGAAAGGAATACTAATTTAAAAGTTTTTCTTTAATTACAAATGTTATGCTTATATTTTTTTTGTCAAATGCTAACGAGGGCGCAAGTGATAGAATAGAATAGAATAAAATATACATTTATTGTGATTGTTAAAAAATGGGTTGAACATATTGTGACAACGAAATTGGACGTGGCACTCCAGTTTCATATTTAACAGTGAGGATAAAAGAAAACAAAGAAGATAAAGGAACAAGAATATAAGGTTATAATTTACACAATATAAAGGAACAAAGAAGATAAAGGTTATAATTTACCCAATATTTACACAAGAAAAAAAAGTTATTTTGTTTTTGTGGTGTTCAGTATGAGGTGATTTTTCGAACACCACGTTGTCAGCGACTCCACCTCATCCCTGTACGCCGCCTCGTCCCCTTCAGAGATGAGGCCGACCGAGGTAGTATCGTCGGCGTACTTAACAATTGTGTTTGTGAGGTGGGTCGGTGAGGAGTCGGAGGTGTAGAGGGTGAAAAGCAGGGGGCTCAGTACACATCCTTGGGGGGAGCCAGTTCTCAGTGTTAGGGTGGTAGAGACGTGGTTGATAGGCTATACTCAAAGAAATTGCAAGTAAAGCGGCCGCAGTAACTTACAAACTTCTCTCACTGACATCTGAACCGACCCAACATCAGCGTCATAAAAATAAAACACTGTAGAACAAATAACTTAGTGCCCATCGATCCTTGATTGTTGTCTTGATTGTGCCATGCTTGTCTGTGATTCCAAAGGGGCCGGGCTGTCGTCGGCCTCGCGTTCTGATTGGCTGAAAACAAGCGCTGTCGGATCTATTAAGCCATGGAATGTTGTGCTAAGGGGAAAAACGCATGGAATGAGGAAATGGGAAGAGGTCTGGAATTCCTCTTTTGTGCGCCTTCTGGCTTGGATATTTAGAGGTGCGTGTGTGTACAACCAATGTTCCCTCTAATTTTCCACGGGTCTGAGCGTTCTCACAAAGTCGGTGAGAAACGCTTGAAACCACAGTGAGCAACAGCAATCCCAAGTGTGGCAACTAAATCATTATCAAACATGTCCAAAACTTGACTTCAAGTTACATTTTGCTGAGTTTCCGGCAATGCAAAAACATTTTTCACTTTTGAATGAATTGACTAGTGTACGATTGCAAAGGTTGTACGGCTTACAAACGTCGTTTGTTTTTACAATTCTTTCACAAGATATCCATTTCTTTTTATTTCCTGATATATTTTGTCGCATAATATTAACATTTTTGGGGGCTTATTTAGTCGGTTGTAAGATACAGAACTGTATTTAATTACATTTTTTAGTGGAAGTAAAATGTTGGCAACAAGATTCACTTGATATAATTGGAAATTATTTGAATGCAACACAAACTTTTTCTTCTTTTTCTTTTTTTTTCTACTTTTTAAAAAAAAATCATTTAAAAAAAATCTCATTGTGTTTTTTTTCCTAGCTGTTACTTTTTTCTTTTTGTTCTCTATTTACTTTTTTCCTTTGTTTCTTTTGTTTTTTTTCTGGCTTTTTTTGAATTTTTCCTTTTTTTCTCTTGTTTTTGTTTCTTTTCTTCTCACTTCTTCTTCACTACTTTTTGATTTTGGTATTTTTTCTTTTTTGTTCCATTCCCCCCTTCCTTTAAGTCATTTTGTGCATAATTTTACATATTATTTGGTCATGTTTGGATGAAGGAAGCAAAAACAACCTGAAGAGCCGTTTAAGACCCGAAAGAAACGCTCCTTTTAGTGAGCCGAGCCGAAGAAGCCGGTTCTCGAAAAACTCTACTGACTTTACTCAACTTCGTTCTACTTCGACCTTGACTTCAAAATACCGCATTTAGAACACAGCGTCAGGGGAACCCTTGTATTTTTACCTTCATGCACTGTAACTTTGACATAATTTGCTTCTTAATTAGCAATTTTGAGCCCTCATTTTTGTGAGCTGGCCAGATTTTCTTGTGCGCGGAAAAGCTCTGGGTAGTGCGCAGTTGCGCACACACGCAGCTTAGAGGGAACATTGTGTTCAACATGTTCTAAAATTAGCCAGGGAATGGTCCCAGTTTGCACGCGGGGGGTCCGCGCACCAAGTGCCACCTGATGTCTTTGTTGCTGAGCTCCTGCCAAGCCACTGTCGGGACTCTGTTGCCAGGCAACCGACATCATCCCCCTCCCCTCTTTCACGCCCAAAAAGTCAGGAAACAAGTTAAGCCTTCCCGAGGGAAGGCCTTGAACGCCGTCGTTACGAAAACATCTGTACGTCTCGGCCCTTTTTTAAGGACTCAAAGGCGTTTTCCCTGCGTCGATTCGCTTCAAAGAGGTGGGACGACACGCGGACAAGGTACTACTTTGTCCGAGAAGATCCCACCGCCCGTACGTGACTTACGAACCCAAGGAAAACTTATTTTTATTGCCATTTGTGAGGTTGTCACACATTTGGCTTGTTTTTACAAGCGAATGCTGTTGCTATAGCAACCACTTTTTAACTCGATATATAATTTAAACTCATTTCATCTTAATATAGGCCGTTTTCTTTCAACTCATTTTTTTGTTTATACAATGTGTCTTTATGTCGAAACTGAGGAGATAATTTCTTCCTCATGCCATGAAGCTCTTTAACTCCACCCAAGGGAGTAAAAGCCCACATTAAACCCCACCCCCACATTTACATATTACCCTATTTTTATTGCAGTGTGTATTTTCCGTAGCACTATTTGAATACTCTATATCAACACGTTATATTGGGTATTTTGTATTATTATTGTATTTTATTTTTCAACACAAGGATACTGCTGGAAGTGTGAATTTCCCTACTGGAATGAATAAATTCTATCTATCTATCTATCTATCTATCTATCTATCTATCTATCTATCTATCTATCTATCTATCTATCTATCTATCTATCTATCTATCTATCTATCTATCTATCTATCTATCTATCTATCTATCTATCTATCTATCTATCAAATGGAATATGCACCTGTTTTGTAAGCGTTTCACGGTTTGACACTGCCCGATGACTAACCATCCCAGTTGTTGACACAAATTGCCAACTAAATAAACATTTTGAATCTTTTAAGGGACAGTGTGTAATATTTAGTGCCTCCTGTTGGTATAAAAACTTTCATCCAGTAAAACAAAACATTGATTTTAATACTAGGCAAAAAAACATGAGCTATCATACCAATTTTAGATTTTATAAAAAATATCACAGGTCGAGAAATATTTATTTCTATTACTCAGTGGAATCACTATCGAAGGTCGCCACCATTTTTTATGGCAACTTACTGCTACGCTGTGCTCTGTGGCACTGTTTTTTTTCGCATTAGACAGTGACAACTAGTGGTCAAAAACTACACACTGCTGTTTAAAATACAAAAAAACACATTTCTGAGTGTTCTGATCATCTCGATTTAAACTTGTTGATTCCAACCCTATGTTTTACTTTATTTTTTCAAAAATGTTTGCAAAAACAAAATGAATGAATCAAAAAATTCCCTCTCAATTTATTTGATTCGTTGTCTGTATTTATAATTGTAAAGCATATTTATTCAATTTAGTCTAGACTTATTTATAAATCCCGATTTGTGTGTTTGTGTGAGTGCATGCATGTGTGGGACATTTAGGCTCTGAAATATGTTTGTTTCAAAATAAAAGCAAAAGTACCCATATTTTTTTGCTCTTAGTTTCACAATTTTTGATTGTTTGCTATTATTTCAACTCTAATATTTTAACTCCGGTCCTATGTCACATATTCTTAAGTAGGACTGCAAAATATAAAATGTATTAAATTGTAAAATATTGAAAATTGTCAAAATAAAAGAAAATACTTTTCAAAGCAGTTGTATTATTCAAACTTATTATTGCTCAGTTTATCTCTACCACAGCAGCATGTCAATTTAAAAAAATAATAATAAATTGAGATTTATCTGTGAATTTCATATTTTTAACCCTTCTACCTCTTATTTGCTGAATCGGTGGGTATTGGTTGGAATATTTTAGCACTTTGAGATTTGGTTTTGTCAAAATGATGTGCATATCATATTAAATGTATTATTATGAATTTTACCCATCCTTCCATTATCTGCAACGCCTATCCTCAGTGGGGTCGCGGGGGTGTTGGAGCCCATCCCAGCTATCTTCGAGGAGTGGACAAGGGACACCCTGAACTGGTTGCCAGCCAATCACAGGGCACACATTGACTCACTCACTCATTTACACCTAGGGACAATTTTGACCGGCCAATTAACCTGAAATGCATGTTTTTGGATGTGGAAGGAAACTGAAGTGCCCGGAGGAAACCCACGCAAGTACTGGGAGAACATGCAAACTCCTCACAGTAAGGTTTGATCCTATGACCTCAGAACTGTGCCGCGGGTGTGCTAACCACTGCACCGTTGTGCCGCCCTATTATGAATTTTATGATTGATGTGAAATACTCCTATCCCTTAATGGAGTCTGCTATTTCTATGGATGCTAGATAGCGAAAACATTTTTCTTGGTTTTTGACAATAGGCCCTGATCTCGGTTAAGGAATATGGACTGGCAAACCTGGGGAAGACCACATGCGTGCCTGAATCCCACCCCACCTAAGCCCCAATTCTTAAATGCATTTTTTTCCAGAATGCTAAGCTAATGAGGATGGAGTCTTGTAACACACTGCTGCATCTGTCTTTCACCTCCGCTGGTTTCCTGACTACTTAAGTCAGCTACGAGTAGAAAATATGAAGATTTATATTTCAAAAAAGGGGACAATGATGCTATGAGAAACAATCACTAAACTCCAGGGATGTCACGGTCGCCTTGGTGACCAGTCTGCCCCGCCCTCTGGGCAACAGCTGAAGCAGTTTCCACTAATTGTGTGTCTGATTTAAGGCTGCATTGTGGGCTCTGCGGTGGCGGGTTCATTAATACTACTCATTCTTCACAGTCCCGGTCTGTTATGCCTTGTCCTGTTTAGTCTGTTATGCCTTGTCCTGTTTTAGTCTGTTATGCCATGTCCCGTTAAGTTCGTGCCGGAGGAACTCTGTATTGTTCTGTTTTGCCTCGGAGTATTGGGCGACTTTTATTTTATTAAATAAAACCTATGGATCGTCAACGCATTTGAGTTCTCCCTTCATGCCTCCTGCCTCCGTTCTGGTCCGGTCACCTTCCACGCCACCACGCCATTCCGTGACAAGGGATGGGGCTAACCTTTGCCACATTGGGATCTACAATTGTGTAGAGGGGCCAGGCCAGGAGGATAACATATTGATTGATTTGTTAATTGACACTTGTCTAAAACGTATTTGGAACAAAAAAATTGACTGTTTACGGTCTGTTATAACAACCTACCATGTAATTGCTCGCTCCAATCCGAAGCAAAGGTGGGCCGTGCATTTTACCTTCGGTAGTGTTGCGTCTGAATCGATCTGCAATAACTATTTTATGGCTATAAAACATACAGTATACTGCACTTACTAAAGACAGGATTATTTCAGTAACTCTGTCGTACAGATTATTTCAGTTCAATCAAAAAGGGGTTTTCTAACGCCATCAAAGCTACTGCAGAAAATCTAGCCTGTCCTGCCGTTTTTATGGCACACATTTTTCTTTTTTCTCTATTTTGTGCTGAAAAGTGTGTTACTTCTGTCACCGCCGCCCAGCCAATCACTTTTTGTGAAACCTCTGATGTTCATTAGGCCCTCTAAAGGCTAGAGACAAAAGGCTCGAAAGGGCTACGAAGCAATTGCAAAGCAGCTTGGTGAAAAAGGGTCCACTGTTGGAGCAATCATTAGAAAATGAAGATATCACCTTGTGGGGGTCTCAATGATTCTAAGAAAGGTGAGGGATCAGCCCAGAACTTCATGACGGGAGTTGGTCAATGACCTGAAAAGAGCTGGGACCACCGTTTCAGAGGTTAATGAAGGTAATACACTAAGACGTCATGGTTAGAAATCATGCATGGTACGAAACGTTCCCCTGCTTAAACCAGCACATGTCAAGGCCCGTCTTAAGTTTGCGTATGACCATTTGCATAATACAGAGGAGTCATGGGGGAAAGTTTTGTGGTCAGATGAGACTAAAATAGAACTTTTTGGTCATAATTCCACTAAGCGTGTTTGGAGGAAGATGAACTAAGAGTACAATCCGAAGAACACAATCCCTACTCTGAAGCATGGGGGTGGTAGCATCATGCTTTGGGAGTGTTTTTCTGCACAGGGCACAGGGCGAGTGCACTGCATTAAAGAGAGGATGACTGGGGCCTTGAACCTCCTTTCCTCAGTCAGAGCATTGAAGATGGGCTGTGGCTGGGTCAACACAACAATGGTCCGAAGAACACAGCCAGGAAAAGCAAGGAGTGGCATGTCAAGGTTTTAGCATGGCCCAGCCAGGCTCGACCTGAACCCAATCAGAAATCTTTGGAAGGAGCTCAAATTCCATGTTTCTCAGCGACAACCCAGAAACCTGACTGATCTAGAGATGATCTGTGTGGAGGAGTGGGCAAAAATCCTGGTGAAAGACTACAGGAAAAGTTTGACCTTTGTAATAGCAAACAAGAGCTACTGTACCAAATATTAACATTCATTTTCTCAGGTGTTCAAATATGTATTTGCAGCTATATCACACAAACAAATCGTTAAAAAATCATGCATTTTGATTTTTCTTTTTAGTTTATCTCTCTCACAGTGCACATGCACCTACGATGAAAATGTCAGACCCCTCCATGATTTTCCATGGGAGAATTAGCAAAATAGCAGGGTGTTTAAATACTTATACTTAATTAGTTAAAATCCTAAATATGAATGCACATATCTGGATTCAGGGCAACCAGGTGAAAAGCGATCAAAGGAAGCCGACAGACAATGTGGAATTATTTAACAGACAATTCAAGTCAAGTCATTTTTATATGTATAAGAGTCTCAAAGGGCTTCACAGGTTATTACACAGACTATTTTTTTCAGTTTATTATTACACCATCCCCTGATCTAGAACCAACATGAGGGCAAGGAAAAACTCAAAAACCTCAACATGAGGAAAATTAAGAAACCTTGAGAAGGGACCGCACATGTGGCATCCCAAGAGAAATATAATTAGCATCACATGATTCTGATATTTTAGGCCAGCCGAGAAGGCCTTGCAGCCCACCACTGGTTAAGGTTGTCCTCTAAACTTTAAAGAATGTTGAATTTTCATTATCGCCACTCGAATGGCTTCATGACAACAATAACAAGCTTAATTATGTTGAGTCTGTTACACACTCACACAAGCAGAATGCGCATGTATTTAAATAACTACATTTTTCCTTTTTCATTTTGCCGCGGGTTGAGCCTTAGTATAATATATATGGTAATTATGGCGTGTGTGTGGGCTGGGAGCATCTCGCTCCTCTTTGGAGTCCTTTATTAGATCCATTTCCCCCCCCAGCGTCGTGTCATGTCTCGGCGTGCGCTACGACTGTAGTGGAGTCGCGAGGCAAACAGCAGACAAAGGAGCACTGAGGCGCCCTCGCCGTCACCCCGAGGCCGTCGCCGGCATAGCGGCAACAACAGTCGCCATTGTTTGATTTCGGCACCCTCCGGCTCGGAATATTAAACGCGCCGACACAAAAGGGCCGTTGGGGTGTACGTCCGTGGCCATGCAAATGCAAGGGTAGTTTTTATCGTGAGGATTGTTGCCACTGGTGGGGTTTTAGTGTGGGGGTTAGTTTGGAGAACAGCTGCTCATATCAGCAGTTTCTATGTTTTTGGGCTGGCTAAGTCAAGTCACTTTTTGTTGTATAGCCCTTAATCACAAAAAGTCTCATAAGGTCAAGTCAAGTCATTTTTATTCATATTGCCCTTAATCACTCTCAAGTCTCAAAGGGCTGGTTATTGCAAACCACAGACTATTATTACAGACTATTATTACACCATCCCCTGGTCTAAAACCTACATGAGAGCAAGGAAAACTAAAAAAAAACCTCAACATGAGGAAAACAAAGAAACCTTGAGAAGGGACAGCACATGGATGACCAGGCTGCAATGGATGTTGCAATAACAAATAATGCATATTGTCAACAAAAAATATAGGTTATTCATATGCTATCGAGTAGAAGTGTGTTTTAAGCCTAGATTTAAACATTTCCACTGAGGTTACAGATCGGATCTCAGGAGGAAGAGCATTCCACAGCACCGGGGCCCGGATGGAAAACGCTCTTGACTGCGCATCTCTTCTTGGCTTTTGGGATCACTAATAGACCAGGATTTTTAGAACGAAAGCTCCGCACTAGAACATAGGGGGAAATTAAATCTGAAAGATATAAGGGAGCAAGTCCATGCATGATTTTGTATAATACCAAGAGAATCTTAAAATCACATCTAAAGCTTACAGGGAGCCAATGCAGGTTAGCTAAAATCGGGGTAATGTAGATAGATAGATAGATAGATAGATAGATAGATACTTTATTCATCCCCTCAAACTTTAAGGCTGCACGGACTAACATTACACCATCCCCTGATCTGAAACCTATATGAAGGCAAGGAAAAACTCAAAAACCTCAGCATGAGGAAAACGAAGAAACCTTGGAAGGGGCAACAAGAGTTAACCCCCTTCCAGTGCAATGGATGTTGCAAGGGCATCAACAGACAATACAAAGAAACCATCCACATTATATTTATGTAACCGCGGTTTACCCGTCCCACCAAAGATCCACATTCAGGCTGGACTGGATGATGAGACTTTTATTACAGTCGCTGCAATGAGTGACACAACATATCCACAACGTGTGGTTAGCACCTCCGCTGGCTTTCAACACGTTAGCAGCGCGCTGGAGACTGCTCCAAACATATCAAATAGGTTTTTTTTTTCAGTTTACATAAAATACATCGTAGAATATCAAACATCACAATACATTTTTACATACATTTTAACAAGATACTTTTAACAAGTGATCATATAGTGTTTTTTTAATTCAACATTTTTTTCCTGAATTTTAACCAACATCATCCTTTTTATACATACGAGAAAATAGAAATAATTACAACAACAAGTGTAAAAACGGGAACAATTTACCTGCAATGAGTGACACAAAATATCCACAACATGTGGTTACAACCTCCGCTGGCTTTCAACACTATAAGGGGAATTAGCATTTCAGTACAACGTACGACAAGACTAACATAAATGGCGACAGAAACAAAACGAAAATAAATCCAAACAGCCTGACAACATCAACTACACCACTGTGCATGTTGCGAGATTTGTCAGCTGTGGTTTTAATGTTTACAACGAAAGTTATTACTACACCTGTTACATTTACAGGGATCGTACAGCTGCTTGAATTTGAATGTTTTGCCTTCAAGGATTGCAAAGAGCTTAAATTTTGGGTGAAGTGCTTGTAAATATCCTAAATTGATGCCATGTTTCAAAACAAGTCTGCTTAAAAATGATACGGACAATGATCTCTACTAGCTTCGCCATGTCATTGCATTTCTTACCACATGATCAACAGCAGCTGGAATTAAATTGTATGGCATCGTTTTATGACGTAACATCTCCCTTATTAGGGATAGGTCCAGTATATATAGTGAAGGATTTGATACATTTGACTATAAAGGATTTTATACGATTGAATACAAGTTACATTTATTGAGTGCAATGAAGATTTTCACCGAGTAAGCTTAAGTTCAATGAGCAGTGAAAGTTCAGGGCACCCTGGTCTGGTAGGAAATATTGTTTACAGGAATGGCGGGAACGGGACGGCAGGCAATGTTTTGGGAAACGCTCTGCTGTTTTGAGTTTTTCAGACATCGAGGCGAGGTGGTGGAGCCCACGTGGGGCTTCCCTGTCACGCCCATGGGAGGAGCCGGCACACTATCTTGCAGAAAGACGTGGTCCGAGAGGAGAAGCTAAAAAACGAGAGAGAGAAGGCTTTTAATTCATCTTAAATTTAATCTTATAAACCTACAAAAATCCACCCTTTGATTTCATTTGCGTCACATCACACTTTTATCTTATTCAACACAAAATAGTTTTTGTTTTTTTTCGTCACTTTAAATTTGGCTACAATGTCTTAGTCTTTTAATCCCGGCTTGTCAAACCTCCGGCCTGCCATAAATTTCAAATTTAGTCAAAAAAAACATTCTTAAGGTCATTTCTATCAAATGTTATGATAAATGATGATAAATACAAAACAAATGCTCCCTCTGGCCACTAGAGAGTAGTAAAGGATATATTCTCAGCTTTAGTAGCCCCAGCCTAGTAGTTTGATCTGATGTGCTTTAATCGATTTTCCCATGCACTGCTAAAACTTTTATTTTGTATTTATGTTTTAGGAATTTCAAATTTGTAAGACCATTAAGCCTTCCGCTTGAGTTTGCTTAGCATGGTGAGTTGGTTCAGATGTAAAAGAGCATTCAATCAACAGTCAAAATAAACCAGCTAACATTTTTAATGCCAAACCTGAAAATCATTTTTCCCTATTGTTTGTGATTACATGTGTTATGCTTGAAAAAGGTCCCTTGTCATTCATGATTTTAATATGTAAGGTACGCTACTAGGGGCAGCACGTCAGCTGAGTGGTTTGCGCGTCCGTGACACAGTCAAATCCAGCTAAAAGCCTTCCTGTGCAGAGTTTGCATGTTCTCCCCGTGCTTGAATGGGTTTCTTCTGGGAAATCCAGTTTCCTCCCACATTCCAAAAACATGCATGTCAGGTCTAAATTGTCTCTAGGGGTGAATGAGTGAGTGAGTTTGCAGGTTCTCTCCGTGCTTGCATTGGTTTCTTCTGGGAAATCCAGTTTCCTCCCAAATTCCAAAAACATGCATGTCTGGTCTTAATTGTCCCTAGTGGTGAATGAGTGAGTGAGTTTGCATGTTCTCCCCATGCTTGCATGGGTTTCCGCCTGGCACTCCGGTTTCCTCCCACATTCTAAAAACATGCATGTCTGGTTAATAAGCCAAATCCAAATTTTCCCTAGGGGTGAATGAGCAAGTTAGTGGTCTGTCCCTGTGTGCCCTGCGACTGGCTGCCAACCAGTGTCCCCTGCCCACTGCCCGAAGATGTCTGGGATGGGCTCCAGCACCCCCGCGACCCTACTGAGGATAAGCGATGAGATAATGGATGGATAGATAAGTAAACTACTAAAGTAGGCTGAATGACAACGCATAGTACTGAAAAATTATGCTAAATTCAGAATTTTAATGTGACGTTCTTCTTCTGATCAGGCCCACCTGAGAACAGAAAGTCTGTATCGGGCCACAGAACCAAACCCAGTTTGACATCCCTGTTGTCATCTCATTACATTGATGACATTATTGAAAAAAGAAAAACAAGTTGTGGGCTAGAAATAATAACTGTCCTAGTTTGCTTTTCTCTTATTGTCACTTAAACAATAAAGAGAGGAGAGAAAACATCGAGCCCGCGCAGCTAATGAGCCGCTAATTGGTTTGAGAACGTCTCGCATTGAACAAAATCAAGTCGACATGAAAGCGTCCAATCAACTCATCGACAAACTTGTTAGGAAATCCGATCAAACTCATTGATTTCCCTCTTGGAACTGATTTGTGACAGACGACATTATCGGGCACGTTATAATTTTACCGGATGGATTTTCTTATCGATCGGGGGTGACGGTGAGTCGCCGAAAAACAGTAATTAGTCACGGTTACAAGTTACTTCATTTAAAAAGTTATGGAATAACTCCTGGGTTTACAGACAGCAAAAAATAGCGTGTTACTATGAAAGTAACTGTTATTAAAAATTACTTTATATACTTTATAAACTAGCTACATAATCAATTCAAGGTACTGTCCAAGACTTTTTGTTTAGTTTTTCTGCAGGCATGGTGTATTTTACAAATACAAATACCGTAAATTCTGTGCTCACGTTTGCCCCATTGATTTCTTTGTTCCTGGATAGGCCACGCCCCCTCCTCCCACACGGCTTACCATTCGCTACTGGTTAAACACGACAAATTATGCGGTTTTAAACTGAAGTTCTGATTTCAATATTTATCACATGCAAGGAAATTGAGGATTGTGATAATGTTTTTGTTTTGGTATGTATCCATTTGTTTTGGTTTGTTTTTGTTGTTGTTTTGTTTCTTTGTGCTTAAGTCAACCTAAGAAAAGGTGGAAGGAGTCAGGTAGGTTACCCTAGTTGTTAAAAAAAAAGCCAAAACATAGATGCTGACTCACTACTTTTGGTTTGCTAACTCAGCATTGTGTTTGTTTGACTGTGCGTCCATCCAAGAAATGGGAAGTCGTTTGGATATGACCACAATGTTTTACAGGAAGTCAGATAGGTTACCCTAGATGTGAAAAATGCTCCCAAAAATGAGTCAGTACTTTTGGTAACTCAGCAGGTAATCCCAGAAAGACATTCCACTCTCTCAGGGAAAATAATCACATTGAATAGCAAAACCATCTTTCACAGGCAGTAGTTAGCTTACCCCAAATGTGAAAACTTCCCAAAAAAGCTGACTCGACATTATCGTTTTTGCTGACTCAACCTTCAGACAGACATCACATTCTTCCAGGCCAGAATGGCATTAAATATCGACACCATCTTTTAGAGGCAGTCAGATAGGTTACCCTTAATGTGACAAATTTCAATAACAGCTGACTCAGCACTCCTAGTTTTGTTGACCAAGCATTTTCCCAGTAAGACACTCCACTCTCTTAGAACAAAACAACATTTAATATCAGCACCATCTTTCACAGGAAGTCAGATAGGTTAACCAAGATGTGAAAATGCCTCAAAAAATTAACTTTTGGATTTTTTTGACTGCATTTTTTTCCCCAAAAACACATTCTAAGCTCTCAAGTTAGGCCAGGATCACTATCTTTCACAAGACATCAAGTAGGTCACTCTTAAGGTAAGTATGACCCTTGCCCAAAAAAGAAACCCACCCAGAAAAGATTTCAAGTCTCAACATGGGTGATGCTCTAAAGGCACACAGCCCCTCTAGTTTATATCATAATTGTTGATTCAGCGAATGCGAGTATATCCGGTGGGAAATTCTGCATCTTTGTCACTGTAAATGTGTTCAGTTGTGCTTTGTAGGTTAACATTACAACACGCGCACCCTAAACTGTTGTTGGTGGAATCAGGGTTGCATATTACATCGTGAGTGAAGGAACAGTTAGCAATCGGAGGACGTTGTCATTAACTGATTTTACCAAGTAGCCGGGTAACCAAATGTTATTAATTATTTGTTACAGTACTCCTTACAAAAATCAATAATTGCACTAAACATTTCATAATTTTGGACTGCAACTAACGAATATTAGAATAATTGATGATTCAGTTGATTATTTTTTTTTAATTGATGGATGAATCACATTTTTCTAAAAAAAAAAATGTATTTCCTCCTTTAGTCAAATATTTAAGTTTCGGATGGCAAGAAAAATAGTCTAGTCCAAAAGAAGAGTTTTTGCTCTCGTCTGTCTCCGGCTACGGCGTATTTTGATCCTGACCACGTCTGCTCTCCCGTCCCGGCTTACGACCTCTTTTTGATCCAGACTACGTCTACTCTCCCGTTCTGGCTTACGACTCGTTTCCGACCCCGACCACGCCTTGCTCTCCCAGTCCGGGCTACCGACCAGTTTTCCGTTCCTGACATTGCCATCGCTTGCTACGGAAGATCCACTTCCATGTTCGGATCACAATCCGAGTACGAGAGCGACTTGCTCCCCGCGTCCAGCGAACACCGGATCGTGGGGGCAGCCCTTCCTCTTTCTTTCAATAAAACTTGTGGTAAACCTTACGCAATTGGGTCCTGTTTCTGTTCTGATCCTGACAGTGTGTAATAATGCAATGGTTAATAAAAAAAAATATTCAATAATGTAAATACATTATTTATAAGAACAGCCTCAATGTGGCCTCTGCCAGACCAAAGTGGTACTACAACCCTCAACTTCACAAAAAAATTCAACGCAATCATACTGATTTAACGAGCCTATTGGCTCACGACGAATCGATGATGAAATTAGTTGCCAACGCTCTTAATAATCAATTGTATCGACGAGTTGCTGCAGCCCTAATTAATGCCTTCTTCTTGTTGTAGGAAAATGTTGCACGGTTCGAATGATCACGCAGGTGTTAGCAACCTGCCCCGGGCGGCCCATGTGAAGGGGACCAAACAGGGCCTACGTGTGTTTAAGTGTTTATATTTTTTTTTCCGAAAAGAAAAAGAAAAAGCGCGACTGGATGCTGACCCCGAAAGAAATACATGAGCTGACCACAATGTTAGCTTAAAACCTTAAAATATACCGCGCCGACACAAATTTAGCGACACCTGCACGGGCGTTTCACGCCCAGTTCGGGAAAAAGTTTGACCTCAACGTGACTTTTTTTACACGGTTTTATTTTCAAAAGGTGGTTAAAAGTCAAAGTAGAAAAATAACCAATGATTCGAATAAGCACATTTATTAAAACCACCTAACCAAACAGCATTCTGTTCTCTTAAAGGGACAGTGTGGCGTAGCAATCGTTTCACTAAATGACTGTTTCTCTTCTCTTCTGTTTTTGAGCTAAGGCACACTTTGTTTAATCGAATAAATCTCAAAGTTGCACTACTCGTAGAGAATACTTTTTCAAAGGTGGCGTCCATAAAAATATTCCTTAAACTGACGCCATCTTCTGGCTAAAATCCTCATTGCAGCCTCTGTCAAGCTATTTGTCTGGCACGTGCATGTACGTGTCTCTCTTAGAAGCGCTCGAATAAACTCTTTCTCTTTCTTTTTAGGTGTTTGGGTTGGCTTTTGGACTGTATTTGAAACAGTCCTTCTCTTACTTTCACCATTTTCATCCTAGAATAATAAAGAAACGCGAGCACTCGCATGAAATCAACATCCTCCCACTTCCTTTTCTCCAGCGTAATGCACTCCGTGGCTAGAACACCGATGGTAAAATTAAGATAGGCGCAGTGAAAAAGAATATATATAAAGGCTCTTTGAACTCAGTTGAAGCATTGTTAACACATACTTAATAGAGGAAAAAAGTCGAACATTTCTGAATGTATTAATATTTTAGAATTTAGATTGTCCATAAAGGTTAAGTAGCATACATTTAAAATACACATTTTAAAATGTATTTGGGGTTTGTACAGGAGCTTGAAATCCTTGAAAATAATTGAATTATAATGTTTTCAAAGTTTATAAAAATGCTTGAATTTGGGTTAATTTCTTGTAAATGCTTAAAAGTAATGTAATATAATGCTTCTGACTCGATGGACTACTCATTAAATGAAGAAAAATACAACTTTAGAATAAAGGACCTTAAAACATCGTTAGTGTTGTGGGGATTAATATACATAATGATAACAATGATTAATCAATTATTGATTACAATAAGATAGTGTAGGATTTCCTCTTTAAATGGTTCTTGGAGAGGTTGAAAAACTGGCTTTGAAAGTTCATGTATTTTTGCTTGTTATTCAAATCAATATTGTTTTATTTTGGGAATTACGGTAAAACAAAAATTACAGCAAGGAAGCACAAAATAATAAACAATATCCCTTTAAACTTTGGGCTTAGAAACCACTCATTCATATGGTGAAACTCTAGAATAGTAGCCTGTACTGGTTCTGAAAATGAGGGAGTAGAACAGAAGTTTTTATTTTGAGTTATTCATTTACGGTACTTATTTTTTTGGTCCTTTCTTGTGCTTAAAACCCTCTTATTTTCCTTTAGAATAGAATAGACTTGTCACTCTTATGGGTGGCACCCTGGATGACTGGTTTGCTTGTCTGCCTCACGTTTCAGAGATCTCGGGTTCAATTCCAGTCTCCTGCCTCTCTGTGTTGAAGTTTGCATGTTCTCCCCGTGCCTATGTGGGGTTTTCGGTTTCTTCCCACATTACAAAAGCATGCAGGGCAGGTGAATTGTTGTCTCCAAATTGTTCTTAAGAATGAAAGCATATGTGAATGCTTGTCTGTGTATGTGTTGCCTGTGATTGGCTGGTAATTAGTCCAGGGTGTCCCCAGCCTACTCCCTGATGTTAGTTGGCGTGACTTCCAGCATCCAGTCAGGATTAAGCGTTTTGGATAAAGAATGAATGATAAGTCTTTTTTTGTGCAAAGATTCAATTAGATAAATGTACCATAAAATTATATATAGATCCTATACCTTTTTACACTGTTGGGTGCTTGTGTGTATTTTCACAAGAAATTACATTTACGGCTTCAAGTTTCAAGGGTTCTCGTCTTGGGACCGAGAGGTCACAGGTTCGATTTCCGGTTCCTTCCAGTTAAATGGTGAAGGGTCCTTGGGTAGGTAGGTAGATAGATAGATAGATAGATAGATAGATAGATAGATAGATAGATAGATAGATAGATAGATAGATAGATAGATAGATAGATAGATAGATAGATAGATAGATAGATAGATAGATAGATAGATAGATAGATAGATAGATAGATAGATAGATAGATAGATAGATAGATAGATAGATAGATAGATAGATAGATAGATAGATACTTTATTCATCCCCGTAGGGAAATTCACACTTCCAGCAGTAGCCTTGTGTTGAAAATAAAACAATAATAAAGTAAAAGGAATATAATACATAAATACCCAATGTAACGTGTTGATATAGAGTATTTAAATAGTGCTACATAAAATACACACTGGAATAAAAATAGGGTAATATACAAGTGTGTGGGTGTGGTTTAATGTGGGCTTTTACTCCCCCGGGTGGAGTTAAAGAGCCTCATGGCATGAGGAAGAAATGATCTCCTCAGTCTGTCAGTGGAACAAGACTGTGACAGCAGGGTAAGACACAATAAGCAGGTAGGCCTTGCATGGCTGCACTGCTACCGGTGTGTGACTGTGTGTGTGAAGGGGTAAGTGTGAAGCACATTGTAAAGCATTGGGTTGCGAAAAACGTGAGCCCTATATTCGTTGATCCGGCTCTCTGAAGTGAACAAAGGCTTCCTACAAATCAACAGCTGTTTCCCTTTGAGATGTAAAATAATTAGCTATTGCTTTAAATCTACCTGGCAACCCAGCGCGCACACGTGCATTTGGTAGGTCTTCATTGACTTGAAAAGCGCTAAACTCTATAAACACAGACCAATTACCACTTGCGAAAAATCACTACTTACTGAATCAATATTTTTTATTCTGTGTTTATTGATATTTGAGCTTGAACTGTTTAATTTAATATGTTTTGGGGGTTATATGTGTACATCTTCCCTGTAATTTGCTGGAAATCAGACCAGGGATTTCCCTGTCCAATGTCTGATGTCAGCCAGGATGGAGTGGGTGACCACGTGGCCTGCCGAGCGGTAAGCTTAAAGCAAGGGTTGGAACCCTTTTTGACTCAAAGAGCCATAAAAGCAAAATATGTTGATTTGATTTTGGGAAAGAGCCACACCATATATTTCAAGACCAAATTCAACAAAACCGCTAAACCTGCGCTCTAGACAAATGCTTCTTCTTCAACAAATTTCTATTTACTGTGTGACGTGCTTTGATAACATTTAAAAAAAAAGGATGATGCCACAGCCTGTGTCCCAAAATATCAAAAAATTTACCACTTTAACAAGGTGCAAGCAGAGTTCTTTTATAAAAATGTCACCAAATTCTGCAAACAAAGTGCACAACGTACTTAAATTCGGCACAGAGGGAGTGCTTGCTCTCTTTGCATAGGTCCACCCGTTCCTACTGCTCACCAAATCAAATTGTTGTGGGTGCTCTCCTGGCATGTTGGTGTTGTTACAGTTTGTTACGTGGATTTTTATAGTAAAGTGTCTCAATGATGATCATAGATTGTTGGGCGGCATTAGCTCAGGAGGTAGAGCGCTCGTCTTGGGATCAAGTGATCGCAGGTCTGAATCCCGGCTCCTCCGTGTTACATGTCGAAGTGTCCTTGGGTAATACACTGAGTGTGAGTGTGTGTGAATGGGTAAATGTGAAGCGCTTTAGGAAGCCTTCATTGACTTGAAAAGCGTTATATAAATGCAGACCATTTAATTGAGCTTCCGTAAAAAGGATTCATTAGCAATTTACAGCCGGAATGAGATTTTTTTAGTGTGTGTGACACCTTAACTGCAAACTGTAGTTTAAAATGTGCCTTATATAAACTGAGTACTACCTTAAAAAAAGAAATTCTGATTTTGTTCGGCTTTGTGTGCACAGCTATAGCTTTCCTTTGCTTAAATTTGGAACAACATGCAGTAAATTTGTGGTGAGCCAATTTTGTCTCCATGCCAAAAAAGATCCATAAATGGCTCGTGAGCCATAGGTTACCCACCCCTGTCTTAGAGCATAATTTAAACGGTTAATCTGACAAATTATCATTTTGTTTATAAATCCCATACAGGAATAGCCATTTGTAGGGATTCAACATTTATCATTTTTAACAGTTGCTATCATCCTGGCAAAAATCGTTACTTTTTTGTTATCTTGAAGTTTCAATCTTTGCAGTGCCGGACGATGTAAATCCCCACAGACTCCGAACGCGTCATTCTCCCATTGCCTCGTCCTTGTCCCACCGCCTTGGAACCACTCAGGAGGAAGGGATGGCGGCTTCTCCTTGACCCCCTACTAAGAGTCTGGGTGACCTTCCGGTGATGCTAAAGGTCAAGTTCTTCTATATGTTGGGGGTTGGGGGTCAAAGCCTGCGGCGATGTATTCGCTGGCGTAGGAAATTTGCAGTCCACACGATGCGTCTCTCACTCTTTCTTTTAGTTCTTATTTTTCGTGTTTTTTTTTTGTGGTTGTTTTCAAGGCAGTGGGGGTGAGGTGGGGTGGGGGAGGCAGTGTGACTGGGGGGGCCTGATAATGCAAGGCGACAGACGTGCAAGTTCAAACACAAACGTGTCTGACACGTTTTCTGCCCATACCAGACAAAAGATGGAAAAACATTTTCAGGAGATACATTATACATGATTTATTTGAGTTTATTAAATAATCTATCTATCTATCTATCTATCTATCTATCTATCTATCTATCTATCTATCTATTATAAGTTTACAAAAGCAGATCCGCCCTAAAGAGTGTGGGAATCAAAGAACAGCGACACGATTGGCCGAAAGTGACAAAGATGGAAACAGTTGGCATCCAATGCAATCTCTTTTGCAGGTGTCCATTATTAAAAACAGAATAAACATGGCAGTAAAACTCAAATCAAATGTAAACAAACTACCTATTGCTTTAAATCTGCCTGGCAACCCACTGCGCACGCGTGCTCCCAGCATGCTCTTCTTGTCTCTGTGACAATTCACAGTTAAGAGACGAGGAGGATTTCCGGCCAGATATTGGGGAGGAGGACGCAGTTATCATCAGCCCAAATTAAAGACATTTAAGCAAAATTCCATGAAGTCTCGGAATTCGTGGAATAGAATCACGCGGCAAAAGTGTTAACAAGTTGGGCTATTGCTTATCATGATGTCTGCCTCGGGCATTTCCAACAGATTGTCAAAAGCTGGAAAAAGTAGACATCATTGGATCAGTTTTTCAATGAACATCAGGCAAAAAGGTATATGAATATTTTCATGATTTCCTTTGTTCATTGTTTTTGTTGTGCCTCTCATTTTATATGTATTGTGAGGTAATATAGCTTTCACATTTGTTTCATGTTCTGATGCTGTCACGAACCAGGTCAGGAAACAGGAATGAGAACCCAGTCGCGTAACATTACTCACAGTTTATTGGGGAGAGAAGGAAAGCGCGTACACTCGATCCAGGGATCGATGGTCGCGGAAGTAGATTGAAATCAAACAGATCGGGCCAAAAATAAAACAGGATCAAAACACAGGCAAAAACGGAGATTCACAGGACTAGGGATATCACACAGAGTCTAGCAGAAGTTTTGCAGACGGTCTGACACCAGGCAACTCACAAGGTCGCATTTAAGTAGTCCGGCAGCAATCTGTCAACGCGTTTCAGTTGGTGTCAATGGGCGGGGCCAATTGGGCGCCGTGGCAACTGTGACAGAACCTGGCGCCACACAGCAGGGACCAATTGGGCGCCATGGCAACCATGACAGATGCTCTTTTATGATTTATTGAAAAAATAACATACTGTCCTTTTGCAAATCTAGGAACGGATTAGCGCATTTACATTCAGAACGCGTCTCTACTTACGACATTTTCAGGTTACGAAGCTACTACTACAGTAAAGGTACCACTGTACATCAAGTCAGCAGAACCTATCTACACGTAGTGGATTACTGTCATGAAAGTTCTTCTAGGTAAGATATTTCCAATGTTTCGAAACATGAAAGGGAAGTCAGAAAATGGTGAACCCTCCCCCTATAACTCAGAAGAACAATTGCGCGGGGAAAAGGATGGATCCCCGCGCTATATGGCGTGCTTCTATTTCCGTGCAGCCGCTCTCTGAGCCGCGTCTGCTCCCTGGAGGCTCGATGAGCTATAGGTGAATCTCATGTAAGTTTCCTTTTGATGAGGAAACCAATTGATGACGTCTGGCTGAGTGACGTGCTTGTTATCTGGCGACTGTTAACTAAACGTTTCTGCACGCGAATGTAGTAGGGAAGAGTCAGATGCTCGTGGTTGTTATCTCCGTCAATGTCATCCTGCAAAATATATCCCTTTCTTTGTGTTTTTAAGCTATGTGTTTCCTGCCTCTGATGTTTTTTGTTGAATATTTAACAAGGGGGGTTGCTTAAGAAATGCAGTCGGGTCCCAAAGGAATGACCACGTGTTCGGATTGTCAAATTTTTTGCCTACTCTCAACATTTTTCATTGGTGTTCACGGTCCACGGATCCCTTAACTCAGGGGTGTCCACATTTTTCAGAAAGCGGGACAGATTTGGTGAGCTGAAAACATACCTGTCAACCTCCAGGGCTCCATGCCCTTTCGCTTACAAAATACAAAATAATCGGACACCATATATATATTTTTTCAAACGTGTTTATTTATGTAGTTTAACATGTTGTATTGTACATGTGTTTCGTTATATCATATATATTGTTAATTAACATTTTGTCGTGAGATACTGAGTTGCTGGACATGAAACAGGAATGTAGAACCCAATCGTCTTGCAGATGCTCTGACCACTAACAACTCAAAGGACCACATTTAAGTACTCCCAGTGAGCAATCTGACAATGCCTTTCAGCCGGTGTCCGTGGGCTGGGCCAATTGGGCGGCGAGGCAACCGTGACAGAACCTGGTGCCACACGGCTAGGACTAATTGGCCGCCATCGCAACCGTGACAGAATGAGGTTTATTATAAAAAAAGTTCAAAAAATAAGTAGCTCGGACGTTCACTGTAGAAGGAAAAAATACATGCAAATATATCTAAGTAGAATAATAAATTTTAATTGAAATTATGAAGTCATTTTCTGCATTAAATTATTGTTGGTAATATACTGATTAAAGGGATAACTACAAACCTCATTTTCTCCTTTTATACCTCCTTTTTTTCTCAACTTCTTCATACAACATAATTCGTAATATAATGCTTCAAAGCAAGTTAGCCGTATGAGAGCCGGCTCTCTTTACTGAGATGAGCTGAAAAATCCGGTTCTCTAAAAAGAGACGGAATTTCTTTCACTACACAACTACCAAATGTAATCCAATGTTTGTTAAGACCACGTCTATTTCAAATTTACTCAATCAACCCCGCCTGTTGTTTTCAGATCAGAATGACTTACGGCGTTTCAATTCAGGTTCGGCCTTTGTAAATTGATGATTGTATCCAAAGAAAATTCAAAACTATGTTGTAATGTAGACCTACTGCTATGATGCATGATGGGAAATCCCCAGGCGGCAGACGCATGCGCACAGTAGCATCAAACCGCTCGCTTAGTTTGCAACGAAAAAAAAAACGATATTGAGATGGATGATACCACGGCAAACTCGTTTGACTTCATTGATTTGCCGTTTTGTGAGAGTCGGTGTATACCGGATGGTACTCATAATTTACAAATTTGCGGTTTTCTGTACAGATTTCCTTATACGTCGTACACACTTTAAAATGCATTAGAAACGTATTTTCTACGGCAAAAACGTACTGGTTGACAGGTATGTGAAAATGTGTCAGGTGATGGCCGACATTCTTTGAAAAATCTGAAATGAAATCACCCTCTGTGAAAGGTTTGCAGTGCTTGGCGATGGGCGTCACAACCTCATAGCTCGCATTTGTAGCATTTTCATTTGACTCGGAAGGTCTGCTGCAAAAGCGCTGCTGTGCCGTTAAAACACCTTACAGTTGCTCCACCTTTTCACAGTGTTCGTTTCCAGGAAACTCTTAGGGGCCCCCTAGTGGTCGCTTATGCCTCTGAGTGTTTGGATCCCTTAACCACACGGGTCGTAGGGGCATCATTTCCTGGTGTGTCTTGGGCATGTACAGTCTTGTGGCACCCATCTCTCCTCAGGCCTTGTTAAAAAACAGATGGAGCTTTGAGAAAATCAATCGAACCCTATAACATTCCGGAACAGTTACAGTTAAGTTGTATCAAATACGTTTCAGTCATGAATTTTAAAATGTACTTGATTATAATCTGGATGAAAGAAAATTATAGGTTTCGTTCATATCACCAAAAATTAGATAACGTGTCATGGTTGCCATGACGCCCACTTGGCCGCGCCTGTGTGTGTCCCGGTTGCCGTGGTGCCCAATTGGCCGTGTTGTGCCAGCTGCGGCTCGTTTAGAGATTGACTTTCTGTGTATATAAAGCTCAGCGCTCGCTTGCTTCAGTGTAAGCCCGTCAATGAACGTCAGCCCCACAAGAGGTGGGTTCTGTCCTGTTTTCCTGTGATCTCTGCAGTCCGGTATTGTTCCCGTTTATTTTTCTACTGTTTAATTTCGGGTTCCATTTTTGTTTTCTGTCTATTCTTGTCCTGTCGGTTAGTTTCCCCAGTTTTGGTTCCCGTCCAGTTTCTCCTGTTTATTTCTGTTACCCTGATTCGTTATTGATCTCGTCAGTCTCTGGCGTCCTGTCTTTCCACGCCAGACCGGCTTCCTAACGTGCATGACTTCCCATTTCCCATAAAATAAAAAGCTTGTGATAGAACGTCACGCGATTGGGTCCTGTATCTGTTCTGGTTCTGACATAACGGTTATTAACTAGTAGTTTATGGCATTTAATCAAGGTAGTCATGAGTGGTTAAAAAAACGACATTTATTCAAAAGCAATATTGTTTTAAATACAGGTATAAACAAAAATACATTAAGTATCATAAAAACGTGCATTTTTAAAATAATACTCATAAGTAGGAGTCATTTTTTATTCATTTTACATCACATATGTCTCACCCAGGGGGCGCTGAGATGATTGTCCACCATCTTTCCTCTCCAGGTACCCTGAAAATCCAAAGAACCTAGAAAAAAACGTGAGATAAAATGATGCCTGTTTAGTCTCTTTGAAACTCCGTAATTTTTATTCTTCCTTATGCTTTTTAACACTCGTTTTCGGTGGCACGACACAATACGGGGAGATCTAGAGGTCACACACTGTCCCTTTAAATGGGAGCGGGTGCAAACGGCTGGCACCTGGGTTCACACATGCGTTTCAGTGCGCTCATGCGAGGTGCCGCCAGTCAACACAATGAGTCACTCCAAGCTTTTTTTTCCTTATTTTCTTTTTTTCTTCCCTCTTTTCTCTTTTTTACTTTTAAAATGCGCAGATCGCGCCACGGTGCAGTTTAGCACTTAGCATCAAAGTGTCAGCATCCGGAGGGGCTTTTAAAGGTCATGTCTGCACTCATCTGTGCATGAGCAGAAAATGATGGGCAGGTCCCGAGAGGTTTTTGTGTACATTTTACCATCGATACGTTTTTACTGAAAAAAAAAAAAAAAACATTTTTTTGAGCATCAATATAGAACAGAGGTGTCAAACATGCGGGCCGGATCAGGCCCGCCAGGGTAGGGAATCTGGCCCAGGAGACAAACGGTGTGAAAAGCGCAAGAGAAAAATGAGCTGCACTTTTCCATATGTTTAATTTCTGTCTGTCTGTCTTGCTTGCTTACTCTCTTTCTTGCTTTCTTGCTTACTCTCTTTCTTGTTTTCTTTCTTGCTTGCTTACTCTTTCATTCTGTCTTGCTTCCTTACTCTCTTTCTTTCTTTCTGTCTTTCTTGCTTGCTTACTCTCTTTCTTTCTTTTTCTGTCTTTCTTGCTTGCTTACTCTCTTTCTCACTCTCTTTCTTTTTTTCTTTCTTGCTTGCTTACTCTCTTTCTCACTCTCTTTCTTTCTTTTTCCTTTCTTTCTTAGTTGAATTTGTTCATAAGTTGCTTTAGTGCTATATTTTGTATGTTTAAGGTTTTATAAGTATGTTTAAGGCTTGTATAAGCAACCTGTATGGTTTTGATATGAAAAATAAACATTTGATAAAATAATATGCTCCATAAAGATAGATAAAGTTAAGTTTAAATTACTTTTGGAAGATGAGCTTCAAGAGTTAGGCGACTTCCCCCTCCGTGGTAGAAAGCGGCCGACAAAAAGCGATCCAACCATTTTCTCAACCGCATCAAGCTTTCTTATTCCACTTTCATTTAAAAAGAAATGGCTTACCTCTCCTTTACACTTTACACCAACCATATCAGATGGATACACGAGATATTAAACAATAAAAATGTCAAAGTTCTTGGGGCACTGGAGATACAGTATAGAATGTTTGCACAGGAACTAGGAAGAGAAAGCTGGATTTCTTCTTCAGGGTGGATGCTGGGTGACTTCTCACAGCGCGATCACATGCCGGCACTACAGTACTGTCCTGTACTCGGAAAAAGATGCACAATACAAAATCTAACTCACAGCAATTTCCAGATATTTTTCATCATCCTCCAAAAAATGTTCGTCTGTACTGTTGTTTGTTACTCGAACTTTAGTAAGTAGGGGAGCATCTGAACTCAAAACTCAGGATTAGGAGTTTGCAGGATACCAACGCCAGATCCATTACAAATGAAAAGGATGACATGGAGATACAACTCGTGGGAAAACGCTACATTTGGGCGGATTGTATTTTAATCATTAGTATCCCTGGCTCATCCCAAGGATACCCGATGCTAACGTGCAGCTACTCAGCTGCTCCCTAAATCACTTTCGTACATTGAAAGGGGATTTTGTATCGCAACTGTGAAGACTATTCATTCAACTGCGATTCCGTTTTTGTCACGAACCAGGGCAGGAAAGAGGAATGAGAACCCAATCGCGTAACGTTACTCACAGTTTATTGGGGAGAAGATGAATGAGTGCACACTTAATCCGAAGATCGAGGGTCGCGGAAGTCGCTTGAAAGGAACAGGGTCAAAGTGGTCAAAATCAAACAGATCAGGCCGACAATAAAACAGGATCGAAACACAGGCAAAAACCGAGATTCAGAAGACTTGGCATATCTCAACAGAGTCTAGCAGGAGTTTCGCAGACGCTCTGACACCAGGCGACTCACAAGATAGCATTTAAGTAGTCCGACAGCAATCTATCAACGCTTTTCAGCTGGTGTCAATGGGTAGGGCCAATTGGGCGCAGTGGCAACCGTGACAGAACCTGGCGCCACACTGCGGGGACCAATTGGGCGCCATGGCAACCGTGACAGTTTTTAGTGTTTGTAATTGTTATTTTGCCCCAGTTATATACTCTCAGTTAGTAAGGACATCATCTTTAGGTAAGTTTGACCCTTGGAAGCTTTTATGAAGGGTCTTGGCTACTTTGCGGATTTTCCCATTTCATGGGGGGGGGTCTTCCCCCGATAAACCGCTATACCTGAGGTAATACTGTGTGCGGCACATGTGTCAAACAGGCAGCCCGCTAAGGGATTGAATTTGGCCCGCGAGACAACACTCAGAGAAGTGCAAGAGAAAAACAAGCTGCAGGTTGAAATATGTCAACCTGATGTTGCCAAAGCCAGGTGCCTCTCACAAAGACACTGTACTTGTATTTATTTCTCCCCCACCCTCTCTCTCTCTCTCTCTCTCTCTCTTTTCCACCCCTTTTCTCCCACTCTGTCTCTGTCTCTTTCACTTTCTGTGTCTTTTAACCTATTTTGCTCTAACTTCTTTTTTTCCTTTTCTCTTTTCTCTTTCTCTTTTCATACCCTTCACGCTTTCTTTTCTCTTTTCTCTCCTTCTGTCTTTCTATTTCTCTTTGGATTTCTTTCTTCTCCTCCCTTTCTTTTCCCCCTCTCTCACGACTTTTTATCTTTTGTTTCTCACGCTCTCTCCCTCTCTCTCTCTTTTTCTTTCATTGTCCTGCCCTCTCTCCTTTTCCCTCCCTCTTTCTCCTAATTCTTTATGAAATGAAATTAAATGATGAATGAAATGATCTGCATTTATATAGCGCTTTTCAAGTCAATGACTTCCCAAAGAGCTTTACATTGTGCTTCACATTTCCCAATAGCGGCTGTGATCTGTGCAGCAATGTAAGGCGTTTACCCGCTTATTGGGGGTAGTTGGGGGTTCAATGTCTTATCCAAGGACACTTCGACATGTAACACGGACAAGCCGGGATTCGAACTGGGATCCCTTAATCCTAAAACGATCGCTCAACCTCCTGAGCTACTGCCGCCCCCTTATCTCTCTTTTTCTTTTTCTTTCTCTTTAATCTATTAGTCCGGCCCCCGACAGAATGGTTGTTCTATGGTGTGGCCCCCGAGTTAAAATGAGTTTGACACCCCTGTTGTATAATGACTATTCAACCGCAATTCCGTTTTTGGTGTTTTTAATCGTTATTTTGTCCCAGTTGTATACTCTCAGTCAGTGAGGACGTCATCTCTAGGTAGATCTGACCCTTGGGAGCTTTTAGGAAGGGTCTTGGCTACTTTGTGGATTTTCGAGTTTCATGGGGAGGGGGGAAGGGGGTCTTCCCCCCGATAAACCGCTATACCTGAGGTAATACTGTGTACAGTATGTTTGAATCTCACGTTTAGAGACAATGAATATTGCAGGCGCCATACGCTTGTACCCTGCTTCCTGTCGTCTGGCTGTCACACTCTCAGGTAGCGCCGCAAAAAGAGGAGGTGACGAGCACACACAAATACACGAGTGCACAAACCACTTGGTCTCTTTTCCCCTACGAAGCGCCCACACCTCCTCTCCGTCTCGCACCATTCGTGCGAGCGTGCCCCCGTGCACGCGTTTGTGTGTGTCACCGGCAGAGTTCACCGGCGGGTGAACTGGCAGCGCCTCCGTGTTACCGTATTCGGCGTTCCATTCCGACTGTTGACTCACTTTGAGGTTTGTTTTTGTGTATTTCTGGCCGGGCTTTGGCGCCCCTGGCGCGAGAGGAAGCGCCATATGGTTGAGACGGCCTGCTATCGTTCATCATGCTGTTGTCATGATAGCCTGACGTGTGCATCGTGAGATTTTGGCTGAGGTTGTATTCGGATACGTTTTTTACAATATACAATAAGAATCGGGTAATCTGGATTCGAATGGACCGGGAAAACTATCCGGATTATCCCAGTACAGGTTCCCTCAGTGTCGTCTTGCAGGCCATGATTACATACCTGTCAACCTCCAGGGCTCCATGCCCTTTTACAAACTGTCGTATTTTCCCTTAAAAAATACAAAATAATCTTACACCATAATTTTTTTCAAACGAGTTTATTTATGTAGTTTAACATGTTATATTGTACATGTGTTTCGATATATCATATATATTGTTAATTAACATGTTGTTGTGAGATACTGAGTTGCTCGACATGAATGAGGTTTATTATAAAAAAAAGTTCAAAAATTAAGTAGCTTGGACGTTCACTGTAGAAGGAAAAGAATACATGCAAATACATTTTCTTATTCAAATTATCATTCATTCATTTTCTGCATTAAAATATCGATGGTAATATACTGATTAAAGGGATAACCACAAACTTGTCTTTTTTAATTTTCTCCTTGTATACTTCCTTTTTTTCTTAACTTCTTTATACAACATAATATTTCGTAATAGAATGCATCAAAGCAAGTGAGCCGTTTGAGAGCCGGCTCTCTTTAATGAGTTGAGCCGAAAAAGCTGGTTCTCTAAAAAGAGACGGACTTTCTTTCACTACATCAAACCGCTCGCTTTCGGAAAAAACAATACCGAGATAGAGGCTTCCGCGGCGAACTTGTTTGACTTGATTGATTTGCCGTTTTGTGAGAGTCGGTGTATACCGATGGTACCCATAATTGACAAATTTGCGTTTTTCCGTACAGATTTTCTTATACGTTGTACACGTCTTAAAATGCACAATAAACGTACTTTGTACGGTAAAACCGTACAAGTTGACAGGTATGTGATTAAAACTCTTGGCGGGCCTAATTTGGCCCACAGACCGCCTGTTTAACACCTGCGTGCTAAACTGTAGGAACTTGCAAATCTTACCTTACTGCGCAGTGTTGTACGTTTTGGTATTTTGTCGTATTTATTATTTGATGATACTTTTTTTAGCAAATGTAGAAAAAGTGTTCTGTCTTTTAATAACAAATAGACAAAAAATGAAGTCACTTGTTTTCTTCCCCTTTATCTTTTTATTTTTACTAAGATCTGAATAACAATACTGAAAATATGAGAAATGCTATGCCATGTTTTGTCTTGCAATGGCGTGCACGAATAGACACTCGCTGGTGCCGGAGCAGCTGCTAATCTGCTTTCACTCTGAAGTTTTCCCTTTTTGTAAACCTCTATTATTTATATGGACAAAAAGCATTTTTTAAAAATACTTGTGAGCTGAGAAATTTGTATTTAATTTACATAACATGGCCTGGAGCGGGATGGCCACCACCAGGCTGAAATTGCCCAAGACACACCACAGGAAATGGTGCCCCTACGACATTAGTGATTAAGGGATCCAACCAACCAACCAAACAACATGAGCCTCACCTAGACTTAAAAAGTGGTCGGCGGCGCCCTCTGTTGGCTGCGGCTGCATCGGCTCGCTACAACGGGTCAGGTGCAATCGACATTTCGTTCTGTGTACATTGTTACACAGAATGACAATACAAGGAAATTATTATTATTAAGGGAATTGACCTAATTATCCGTCATCTTGCTACTACGGGTACCCCTAAAAACCCCAAAACCTTGTAAAAAGCTAGGCAAAAAAAAGAGAAAAAAAAATAATGCTGTGTGTACTTTGAGTTTCCATAGTCTTCCTTGTGCTTTGACATTGGGGTAAGATAGGTTTTGATTATTTTTCAAAACCCTAAATATTGGAATAAACGTTTAAAAACTGCATTTTATACTTTCATGGTTTGACTTTGTGTTTTATTCAAAATTGGTTTGATGGTCCGAAACCTTTGTGAACAATGAATATGCAATAACGAGGCGAATACTTTTTCATGGCACTGAATCTGTTGAGGCAGCACGGTAGATGAGTGGTTAGCACGTGTGTGACACAGTTCTGAGGTCATGGGTCCAAATCCAGCTACCAGCCTTTTCTGTGTGGAGTTTGCATGTTATCCCATTGCTTGCGTAGGTTTCCTCCGGGCACACCGGTTTCCTCCCACATTTCAAAAACATGCCTGTCAGGTTAATCGGTGACTCCAAATTATCCCGAGGTGTGAATGAGTGAGTGAGCTGTTTGTCCCCTGCCCACTGTCTGAAGAGAGCTGGGATGGGCTCCGGCACCCCCACGACCCTAGTGAGGATAAGCGATGCAGAAAATGGATGGATGAAACACAATTTATTATTTTATTTGCTCTGCCAATGAAATGATGAATAGGTTTATTTATTCATATACCCGACTGTGCCTCGCCATACACAAACCTCACCAGATGCCACTGAGTAAAAATAAAAACGTGAAAAGCATAGTTTTTTCTTATTTCATTTAACTCTATTACTTTCTTAACAAATGATTGACAGCTTTTTGTCTTCTTTTTTTTAATTGGAGAGAAAAAAAATCAGCTTGCTACAGCTTAAGCGCAGGCGGACATCAAGTCGGTCTAAATAAAGCCCGTGCATGCCCGCCCACTGCCGGACCGATCATATTATATAAACACTTTAATGACATACATCAGCGCAGTGCTACGTTTTTCCTATTTACTATACTTTTTTGACTGTTTTTCTTGTGAATGAAAAAGAAATGAACGAGTATCAATACAAATAATATCTCTTCTCTTCTTCTCTTCTCTTCTCTTCTCTTCTCTTCTCTTCTCTTCTCTTCTCTTCTCTTATCCAAGCAAGAATTTCTGTCAAAGGGTAAGAATTAATTCATTTTTTTCAGCCTAATCGATACACGTGTACAATTTTTCGGTCGCAAGTATGCAGTACGATAGTCCGGTGCCATCTTTATGTGTTTTTCATAATAGCCACCTTCATTCTGTTAATGTGGATGTCAATGAATAATTACACGAGAAAAGAACAGAACATGAAACTGACAAATTGGGCAGCAACAGAAACCAAAAACAATGTGAGTGTTTATTGTACAGTATATACTATTTTTCAAATTTGATTCTAATTGTGTTATTTTTATGCAATGTTATCATTGAACTCATTACACTGCAGAGTATTATCATTACAAGTACAAGTATCATTAACAGTACGATTTCAATCTGTCTTGAAATACATTATGGCTACAGCAAAACATATAAGGATCGTAAAAAGCAACTCCTAACTTCCTGGTTTTCATCTGATAGTTATTGTGTTATTTAAATTTTATGTAAGCAGTATATTCAGCTGAATATACTGTATTAATATTGATTACTCCATATCATTTGCAGTGTTACAATTTTGAACAATCGTGAAAAACAGTGAGGTTATAAAGGTGGAACATACAATGATTATGAATTAATCTCCTTACTTCCTGGTTTTTTTTATTGTACGTACAGACGCTACCCTACTTACGAACAGGATAGGTTCTGGACGATCGTTCATAAGTTGAATTTGTTCGTAAGTCGCCTCAGTGCTATATTTTGTATGTTTAAGGTTTGTATAAGTATGTTTAAGGCTCGTATAATTGACATGTATTGTTTTATTCTAAAAGTCAACATTTCATAGAATAATATGATCTATAAAGATATATAAAGTTGAGTTCAACTTACCTTTGGGAGATGCTCTTCAAGATGTCCTCCTCCGTGGTTAAAAGTGGCCGAAAAAAAGCGTTCCGACCATTTTCTCAACCGCATCCAGCTTTCTTATTCCACTTTCATTTCAAAAGAAACGGCTCGCCTCCTCTTTACACTTTACACCAACCATACTCAATGGATGCACGAGATATTAAACAATAAAAATGTAAAAGTTCTTAGCGCGCTGGAGATAGTATAGACACAGTATAGACAGTATAGAATGTTTACACACGAACTAAAAAGAGGAAGCAAATTTTTTCACTTTCGGGTGAATGCTGGGTGACCTCTCACAGCACCACCACATCCCGGTAGCGGTGGAAAGAAGCACTACAGTACTGTCCTGTCCTCAGAAAAAGGTGGACACAATACAAAATCGAACTTACAGCAATGTCCGGATATTTTTTGACATCCCGAAATGTTTTTTCGTATTCACCGTTTTACTTAAGTCGAATGCTCGTAAGTAGGGAAGCGTCTGTACTGCGCTGGAATGCAGAGTGAGGCATGCAATTCACTTGCCTCATGGCAGAGAGCGATGGTGAGACCAGTGATTTTGATTTAGTGCACCAAACAATTGAATTATTGACAGTAAAATCAAGCTAACAGCAAGTCAAGCCATTCCGTCGTTATTACTCGTTGCACGGACTTTTTTTACGTAAGTAGTATATACCACTCATTCGCGGTGATATGATTTTGAAGTCCTGAAAAACGTTGAGGGATGAACATTCATCTCCATAATTCCTGTTTTCATTTGATCGTTATATAAAGTATTTCAATACTATGTAGGCAGTATGTTGAGGTCATCATACTGATAGAGATAATAATCAGTATTGGTAACAACGGTATAATCACCGACGTCCCTGGGACTCAACCGCCCGTCGCTTGTTTTCGTCTGAGTAAATAAAACACATGAACAAATGATTCGATCCAAATGTACTCAATCGTGTTAAATTCCAAGTTAGATCGTTGTCACAAAGTAAAGCTTAGAAAAATGTGGAAATAATGTCTTTAAAACGAGGTCATTGTCATGAAATGTAAACAGAACTTTGTCGCTGAAACAAACTCCCTGAGCTGCGCTTTTCACAAAGGTGCATCAAGTTTCCACTGTAGCATCTACCTAATAAATTGCTCCAGATGTTCCATTTCGTCTTGCAGTCGATTGGAAAACGGTACAGCACGATGGAGAACACCAACGGCTCAGCTTCTATTCCCGCGGGCCACTTAGCGAACTAGCGGGCGCTAGCAAAACCAAAGCGACGCAAATGCGAGCAGCTGGCTGCCGCAAAAGCCCACGAAGGCGGCTTTCCCTCTCCTTGCTTAATCTCCTTCAAATCTGCCCGCTAATGCTAGCCTGCACCCAAACACGGTTGGCGAATCCCAACAGGTAAGCCGAAACGCCGACGGCCAGGGAAATCGATCTTTGCGGGCGGGCTCTGTACACACCTGGAAAGGAAAAGCAACGATACAAGAGAACATACCGAAGTGTTGTCCCCCCGGTAACATTTTGTCAATTTGCCAGATTTCAGGCTTCGAACTTAAAGCTAAAGAACTGAAAATATTTTCTAGGAATCAATAATATGCTAGACAAAAATATTAGCCCCTGTGTTCTCACCTCAGCCAACTGACTCCATAATTTCCTGATGACTACTGAGTACACATATGTTTCATTAAGCCTTAGTTTTAACGCACCTGGACAGACAGCAGTACGAACCATTATGAGAACTCACAAGGCAGATCAGGGATACAGTTGTGGAGAAGTTAAAAGCAGCAGTGAAATACAAGAAGGTTTCACAACATTTACACATCTCCTGGAGCACTGTACGAACAATAATATCAAAATGGCGAGAGCATAAAACCATTGAAAACTTACCAAGACCTAGCCGTCCCTCTAAACGTTTGGCACAAAGGAGAAAACTAATCAGAGAAACAACCAAGAGTAACCATGATCACACTCAAGGACCTGGAGGTATACACAGCTGATGTGATACATAGGACATCTACTCTGCATGAATCTGCACTTTATGGAAGTGGCAATAAGAGAGCAAACACCATAAAAAGGACTCTTTGGCATTGCAAGAAGTTACTTGGAAGACAAAGATAAAATGTGGAACAAGGTGCTGTTGTCAAATGAGACCAAAATTGAACTTTATGGGGCCAATGCAAAGCATTAAGTTTGGTGTTGGAGTAACACTGCACAACACCATCCCCACTGTCAAACATGGTGACGGCAGCATCATGCTCTAGAGTTGCTTTTCTTCAGCAGGGACTGGGAAGATTGTTAGAGTTGATGAAAAAATGAATGGAGCCAAATACAGGGCGACTCTGGTAGAAAATCTGTTGGAATCTGCAAGAGACCTGAGAACGGGGTGCAGGTTCACCCTACAACAGGGCAATGACCCTAAACATAAAGCAAAATTTTGAATGGAATGGTTTAACACTATAAGACAAGTATGTCCAAAGTCCGGCCCAGGGCCCAGTTACAGCCCATGATCAAATTTTTAATGGCCCGCCGCCTCTGTCATAAAATTAATCATATGTAGCCCGCCAGTAATGTCGACCACAGTATAAAATAAAGCCCTTTGGCCACCTTGCCACTGGCTTTCTGTAAAGATTTTAGCTCTCTCCATTTCCGACATGGCGACTGAAAACAAAAAAGGAAAGTTGACTGTGAGGGCCGCCGCTTCCGGGACAAGTGGAAATTGGAGTATTTTTTAACCAAAATCCTAAACAACTGCATCTTCCTAATTTTCAAGGAGATGTGGATGTTTTCAAAGGATAAAAAATATAGAGGCACTGGCGGACGAAACATGCTGACTACGAAAAGCTAACTGGAAACTAACGCTGTGAATAGGTGAAACAACTGGAAGTTGTTTTAACGACGCATCAGCTCTTTTTCACGAGACCCTGCGAGTCAAATGAAAATGCTACAAAGGCAAGCTACGAGGCCGTGACACGAATAGCCAAGCACTGCAAACCTTTCACGAAGGTTGAATTCATTAAAGACTGCTCAAAGAATGCCAAGATCAATAATCGGCTCTCCCACATTTTCAGCTTACCAAATTTGGCCTGCTTTCTGAAAGGTTTGGACACCCCTGCTAGAGAGCATTAGTGGAAAGATCTGATAAATACTGTGCACAAACTATCACTGTTAAACCTTAAAGAAAAATGGGCAAATATTTCTCTTTCTAGACGTGCAAAACTAATAAAGACATTCTCCAAATGACTTGTGGCCGTGTTCGCAGCCAAAGGAGGATCTACAAAGTATTAAATAAAGGGGGTGAATATTTTTGCAACCCCTTCTTTTCAATGTTTTTATATGTTAGCACAATGTCAAACGGTGACAAAATTTGGTTTCTTTTCACGAATGTGTCTCAAATGTTGTTGATTCTTACAAAGTATTTGGAATTTTTTATCTTTGGGTTTAAAGTCTTATTTAGTGCCTCCTAGTGGTGCAAAAAAAACTTGTCGGTAAACAGTAAAGTGTCTGCATTTATATAGAGCTTTTCAAGTCAAGGTAGATCTCCCATAGCGCTTTACAATGTGCTTTACGCTTACCCATTCACACACACACTCACACACCAATAGGGAGTCAGCCATGCATAGCGCCTACCTGCTTATCGGGGGCATTAGGGGTTCAATGTCTTGCCCAAGGACACTTCGATATTTAACAGGGAGTGGGCAGGAATCGAACCTGCGACTTCTCAATTCCAAGACAAGTTAACGAAATCATTGATTTAAACACAAGGCAAAAATACATGAGCTATTCTACCAATGTAAAATTTTATTTTAAAAAGAAAATCATGGGTCGAGAAATGTATACTTATTTTACATAACATGGGGCGGCAGTAGCTCAGGAAGTAAAGCGCTCGTCTTGGGACCAAGGGATCCCAGTTCGAATCCCGGCTCGTCCGTGTTACATGTCGAAGTGTCCTTGGGTAAGACACTGAACCCCTAATACCCCCAATAAGCAGGTTAGCGCCTTACATGGCTGCAAGGCCGCTATTGGGAAATGTGGAGCACATTGTAAAGCGCTTTGGGAAGTCATTGACTTGGAAAGCGCTATATAAATGCAGATCATTTCATTTTCATTTCATTTCATAGTAATGCATACCTAAAGGTCGCCACCGTGTTTGTCTGGCATCTTGCAAACAATAACCAGTGCCACGTAGCACAGCGTAGAAGCATTCGACAACAGCGCCATCTACTGTTCAACCATTACACACTGGAGCTTTAAATATGGCAATATATTAACCACACGGGTTGTCAGGGCACCCATTCCCTGTAGTGTGTCTTGGGCTAGTACAGCCTGGTCGCGCCCATCCCTCCCCAGGCCTACGCATGTTATCAAATAGCATTTAATAACATTTGTGTTTTTTATTTTGAAAAGTATTCCAATACAGTAATATTTTTTGAAGCTCATATTAAGTTTGAGAACTTCTTTAGTACGTAACACGATTTACTTTATAGTCTTGTTTACTGTTTTGAAGTACCAGTAATAGGATTAGTCGGGTAATCCAGTTGACGAATCCAAGATGGCTGACATTGTGATGTCACAAAGGAGCAGTGGAATGGTTATACCTTTGATTCATTATAATTTTTTGCTCTACACCAGGACAAAAGATCTTATCCAATTGGCAGCAAAGGTTGCTAATTTTAAGTGTATTATTTATTTATTTATTTATTTTTTAAATAAAGTACAAAAAAAAATACTTAATATGAACAAAATTGTCTACTGTGACAGGTGGTAGATAGCTTTCTTATTCATAAGTATTACTCTCTCTAGTCTTGGTATGAAATCATTCTTGATAATGAGAAAAAACTTGAATGAATGAAAACTATTTCAAACATAAAAACCCTTTTTTTTAAATCTGGACATTATTAAAAAATAGGAAAAAAACAATGACTCAACAACAAAAATGTTAACATAACATGTTCGAAAAGGGATAGTAAGAAGCTAAGAAGCAGACGCTTATTTTCCCTATCCTTTCATCTTCCCCATCAATTACATTTTACAGCTAGCTCCTCTTTTGTGCCTAAATATAACAAAATCTACCTACATAGGTCAGATATCAGTGTTCATTTTACCTGTGAAAAGTGACGGGTCCCAGGTACTCGCATGCTCAAAAATCTATGGGTCCCAACAGAGATCTATGGGTCCCCAAAATTTAGTGTTATCGCGGTTGAAATTGTAAATCGGAGACAAATATATCATATAAATCTATATATTCATTCAGTTTTAATCATCACAGTTTATTGGTAATACAAATCAGTTATCACTTCAAGATTTTTCAGTTCACAACAATATTGTACATTATACAAAATATTATCGCTGAAATAATTATATGAATCTATGTTTTCATTCATTTTTAATCATCACAGTTAATTGGTAATACAAAGCAGTTATCACTTCAGATTTTTCAGTTGACAATATTGTACACTATACAAAATAATATTGCTGAAATATTTATACATTAATGCAGTTTTAATCATCACAATTAATTGGTAATACAAAGCAGTTATCACTTCAAATTTTTCAGTTCAGATATTCTTCGTGGTTTGCTGTCCCGCCATAGTTGTAATGCCTTCTCAAGGTCCAATCCATTATCATCCTCCTCATAGCGTAACCAGGAATATAATTTAGTCCATTTGGGCAGAAAAGTCCTTTTCTTGCTAGTATTCTTAAAAAAAAAAGTATCGGGTAATAATGACAATTTGGTGACAAAAACGTTGCGTCCCGGGGATGCACGTTGATTTCACCAATGCGTCTCCAGCAAAAATGATGCATCTAGGACTCAGGGACGCGGGCAAACGAGAACACTGAGATATCAATAATTATAAGCGGACATATTTAAAACCGCAGCCTTTTTCTCTTGTGCTTCTCAGTATTGTCACGCCGGCTTGGATGAAAACCCCTGGCGGCCTGATCCTGCTCGTGGGCCGCATGTTTCACACCCCCGTTCTAGGCCGTCTACATCGAGTTAACAAATTGAGTTCCGTTTTTGCGCATGATTGTGTGTGTCTTTAGCACGGGCACTTATTTACTGTATTCATTTTTTTTAATATAAATATTTTTGTCGCATCCAAATCGATTACCCGTTTGGCCTCTCTCTTTTCCCGAGTTAGGTTCACTTTCACCCCCACTCGCGTTCACGCTGCAGATAAACACGCGCGCCTTGTCGCGCACACTTACCAGTACACACTACTTGTGCGCCGTTAAAACGGGTCCCCGGGAAAATTGGATCTCTTCCACGGCTTAAATTCCACTGACTTGGAGGCATGCAGTTACCTAGCAACAGCAGCGCTGTATCCACTTTTTTGATGTTTTCGCATATGATGTTCTCTTTTAAATCCTTCAAAAGTTAAACACTCATGAAAGGCCGAAACGTATACACAATATTAATTGACCACCAAAATGGACGATCAAAATTAGAGAACAACTCATAAAAATTGGAATCATTTTGGAATAATAACATTAGTGAAAATATTCTTTACAGTATTGTGTCTATATCATGGTACTGCAGCCTTTTTTTATTTCTTACAAAATGACTAAAGGCATTTTACTAAAAACATTTTTCAGAAACCGCAATCAAAATTAGAGAACAACAATGATTTTGGTGTGGGGAAAAATCTGCAGGTTACAACAGTAAGCAATTAGTAAGAAGTGTACAGGCCTCTGCTGTGAATGACTTCAGCTTATCTGTGGCCACAGGATAGCAATAGTCTCATACTGCCCTAGTCTGATTTTGGTCCATTCTTCTTCCAGCCTATTCCGCAGCTCGGTGATTGCTGTGGGTTTCTTGACCATAACTTTGACACCAAGGATTTTCCAGAAGGTTCTCTATTCGGTTGAGATAAGGATTCTGTGCAGGCTGTGCCAGTAATTCAATGTATTACCCGTTTTGCTGTGTGACATGAAGCATTGTCCTGCAAGAAGACTGCAGGGATGATTGGGCGATGAACACCAGTAAGGAATCATGTGCTGTTGAAGAAAGTTCTGGTACAAAGTTGCATTCACTCAGCCATGTACAAGATGCCCAACTCCTGATGCAGAAAACATGCCCCAAACCATGACACTTCCTCCTCTCCCTTTCACTGACTTTTTTACACACTTTGGGTTTAGTCCTTCTTCTATGTGTCGCCGAAGATACTGCTTCCCATCAGACCTAAACAAATTAGAATTGCTTTTTTCACCAAAGTGAATGCTGGACCAGTTCTCCTCTGTCCACACGACATGCTCCGCAGCAAAGCTTAGACTATATTTTTGATGATATATTTTTTTTCCTTATAAAAGTTTTGGTCATGACAGTTTGGGCTCTCAGTCCAAATGCTCTTAAACTGCGAGACACTGTATGGTGAGACGCTGTATGGCGAGACAGATCCTTACCATGTTCAGCACTGAATTGGCGAGCAATTGCAGCTGCAGTGTGGAAACCATAACCCATTGATTTACTCCGCAGTGACCTGTCCTCCCTTGCATTTGTCTTCCGTGGACATCCGCCTTCTTAGGCGACGTAATTGCATTTGTAGTTTCAATTTTCAAGTTTCAATATTCTTGAAATCACAGATTTGGAACGATCAACTTGTCTTGCTACGGCTGAAAAGGTCATACCTTTTGTTTTTATCCGAACAGCCTGCTTCTAGAGGCTTTCAGTCACTTTAGAACAGGCCAAGATCTTGCAAGTCAGTTTGTTTGGTGCACTAAATCAGAATCACTGGTCTCACCATTGCTCTTTGCCATGAGGCAAGAGAATTGCGTGCCTCACTCTGCAGCCCCAGAAGCTCACCGCAGTACAGATGCTCCCCTACTTACGACCATTTGACTTACGTAAAACAGTGAATACAAAAAAAAAATTCGGGATGTCAAAAAATATCCGGACATTGCTGTAAGAACGATTTTGTATTGTGTCCACCTTTTTCCGAGTACAGGACAGTACTGTAGTGCTTCTTTCGCCGCTAGCGGCGTGTGGTGGTGCTGTAAGAGGTCACCCAGCATTCACCCGAAAGTAAAAAATCTGCTTCCTCTTCCTAGTTCGTGTGTAAACATTCTATACTGTCTATACTATGTCTATATCTATTTCTCCAGCACTTTGAACTTTGACATTTTTATTGTTTAATATCTCGTGCATCCTTTGAATATGCTTGGTGTAAAGTGTAAAGAAGAGGCGAGCCTTTCTTTTGAAATGAAAGTGGAATAAGAAAGCTTGATGCGGTTGAGAAAATGGTCGGAACGCTTTTTTTCGGCCACTTTTAACCACGGAGGAGGACATCTTGAAGCGCATCTCCCAAGGAGAGTTAAACTCAACTTTATTTATCTTTATAGATCATATTATTTTATGAAATGTTGACTTTTAGAACAAAACGATACAGGTCAATTATACGAGCCTTAAACTTACTTATACAAACCTTAAACATACAAAATATAGCACTGGAGCAACTTACAAACAAATTCAACCTACAAACGATCGTCCGGAACCTATCTTGTTCGTAAGTAGGGCAGCGTTTGTAATACTTTTCTTACTACCGGTGATTATATTAATAATATTCATACTCGATTGTAGAATTTCAGTGATTTTTAAAGAATGAAATCCTCAAACTGTCAGGTTAAATGAGAAAGAACTTTAACACTGAATAAATATCAACATTTAATGATCTTTTTAAAATTTTATAATATCTTGATGATACCTCATCTGCCTCCCCTGACATCACGGCTCCAAAATGTGGCAACTTCGCCATTTTTGGCGGCCAGCTCTCCCAGATATCAAAACGTCAAATAATGCTAACATTTTTACAACAATTCACAATGCGCCAGAGGAAGATTCCAGAAAACTATTATACTGGTGTTGGGAGACCGAACAAAATGTGTTTTACTGAACTGCTCAAAGAGGTGCCAATTGTCTGCCTTTACTGGCCAGGTGTATCGGCGCCAGTAGACTTTTTGTTTTATTTCATTTATGTCTGCATGGAACGATTCCAGTATTTAAGAGATTTGTGTTAGTGAAGGTCAAAAAACCATTCCAACGAGTAAAGCCACACAGTAGTGACTGTGCAATTGGGAGTTTGATAATAGTTTAATAAAAGTATGTGAAATGCTTATAAAACACCTAATTAGAAAATCACGTTGGTGAAAAGGCTTATTACACTTGTACAGAAAGCAGACATCTGGTTGATTTTTCAGATGTTTTATGATGCAAAGTAATTTTTATGTAAAATATATGTAAAAAGCCGCTAGCTTAGAGTGGTAAGACAATAAATGCGGAATGTGAGGACTATAGAAGGGAAGGAAAACAGTAGACTGCAAAAATAATCTGAAAGTGTTCTATTAGGGGACACCCTGAACTGGTTACCAGCCAGTCGCAGTGCACACAGAGACAGACAACTCACTCGCTCATTCACACCTAGGGACAATTTGGACCAGCCAATCAACCTAACTGTCAGAACTTAGGTAGTGGAAAACTCGTCTAACCTAGGGTACAGGTTACCAAAAAAAACCAGGGTCCTGAAAAAATGAAAAGAAAAAATGTGTGGCTTTGCGTCTCCGCAGTTTGTAATCTCCTTAGTGCTTTGTAGCACTCGTTTTCAGTTGCAAGGCTCAATACAGTGACATCTAGTAGTAGTTAAATGGTACACAGTGTCCCTTTAAGATCAAACCAAAAGGATATACCGTATTTTCCAGAGTATAAGGCGCATCTAAAAAGCCTAAATTTGTTTGAACATCTTTAAACATTTCATAAAAAAAACTGAGATCACAAGATTTCTGAATTCACCATTAGTATTTTCATATTATTAATAGTTTCCGAGATATCCGATGTCAAAACGTGCTCGTAACAAAAGACTATTTTAGGGGGTACGCTTGTCATGATTACTGATGTGACTCAGCTGTGCCCGCTCATCTGGCGCCAACTGCCGTGGGTTCTGATTGGCTCCCGGTCAGTATTTAAACCCAGTCCTGTCTGTCCCCTTTTGTCAGTCCGTCTGCGAACCTAAGTGTATACTAGGCAAGCCTTTTCCGACCCCTTTCCCACCTGTCCCGTTTTTGCTCCCGTCTGTCTCCGTCTACGACCCATTTTGATTCTGACCACGTCTGCTCTCCTGTCCCGACTTACGACCCATTTTTAATCCCGACCGCGTCTGCTCTCAAGTCCCGGTTTACGACCCATTTTTGATCCCGACCACGTTTTTGCTCTCCTGTCCCGGCTATCAAACTGTTTTTCCATCCTTGACACTGCCAACGCTCGCTACGGAAGATCCACTTACTTCCCGCGCCTAGCAATCGCCGGATCGTGGGCGCAGCCCTTCCTCTTTCCTTCAATAAAACTAGAAACGTAACGCAATTGGGTCCTGTTTCCGTTCTGGTCCTGACAGTGCCTTATAATCCGGTACGGAAAATACGGTAAATATCAGATATATCCAAGAACTTCATATTGTACCAAAGTTGACGTCAGTGTGAGAGATGTCACCTAAGCAAGAATAACTATTGTAGACTTCACATATTTAGCGAGATCTCACTCGCGCACTCTGAATAAACATTTTTTTCTCTTTCTTCTTCTTCCTGACGCTTTCCAAGGATAGAAGCCAGATAATTAAAGTCAAAGTTGCCTTCTTCTTCCTCTCTGCTTATCGCTTTCTTCCTTCTTTGATCGAGTTCCTCGTATAACAAGGCCCCGGGGCCCGGCGTTACCAGAAAGTACAAAAATCCTAATAGTGCTTGTGTGGGAGTGTTGTGCGTTTGCGGGCCGTGGAACACTCTCACATGTAAACGTGTTAAAAGTATGTGCTGATTATCCTCTTAATTATGCCAGACACCAAATTTGGCCTCGGGGATTCATTTTTCACATTTGTGTGAGTGTGTGTGTTGCTGGAAAGCTTTTTGCACTCTAATTTAGGAAGACACAGTATTGCTCGAGTGCTTTGCGATGGCTGTTTAATTAGCGTCAAAATGTTTGTAGTTTGAGCGGCACGGCGGTGCAGAGGTTCAGGGTTCAAGTCCAGTTACCGCAGCCTCCCCGTGCGGAGTTTGCATGTTCTCCATGTTTCCCCAAGGCACTCCACTTGTCTTCCACATACCAAAGACAAGCATGTCAGGGAAATTGGCCGGTTCAAATTGTCCCTAGGTGTGAACGAGTGAGTGGTCTGTCTCTGTGTGCCCTGCGACTGGCTGGCAACCAGTTCAGGGTGTACCCTGCCCACTAGCACAAAGATGGTTGGAATTGGCTCCATCACCCCCGCAACCCTACTGAGGATAAGCAATACATATAATGGATAGATGAGCAGTTTGAGAGGCACGGCGGCTCGGTGGTTAGCCTGTAGCCCCACATTGCAGAGGTTCAGGGTTCAAATCCAACTACTGCAGCCTCCCCGTGCGGAGTTTGCATGTTCTCCATGTTTCCCCAAGGCACTCCACTTGTCTTCCACATATCAAAGACAAGCATGTCAGGGAAATTGGCTGGTTCAAATTGTCCCTAGGTGTGAACGAGTGAGTGGTCTGTCTCTGTGTGCCCTGCGACTGGCTGGCAACCAGTTCAGGGTGTCCCCTGCCCACCAGCCCAAAGATGGCTGGAATTGGCTCCAGCACCCCCGCAACCCTACTGAGGATAAGCAATACACATAATGGATAGATGAACAGTTTTAGAGGCACGGCGGCTCGGTTCAAATTGTCCCTAGGTGTGAACGAGTGAGTGGTCTGTCTCTGTGTGCCCTGCGACTGGCTGGCAACCAGTTCAGGGTGTCCCCTGCCCACCAGCCCAAAGATGGCTGGAATTGGCTCCAGCACCCCCGCTACCCTACTGAGGATAAGCAATACACATAATGGATAGATGAACAGTTTTAGAGGCACGGTGGCTCTGTGGTTAGCGCGTAGCCCCACGGTGCAGAGGTTCAGGGTTCAAGTCCAGCTACTGCAGCCTCCCCGTGCGGAGTTTGCATGTCAGGTCACCTCATGAAAGCAACAGTCATTGGATGAGGGAGCCTGTTTCAGAAGTAAAATGTACTTGCTCTCAAATGTAACATACTCTCACAAATTTGCAACTACTGTATACCTTCTCACAGACACAGTCACACCCATGCAAAAACATGATTCTCTCTCACACATACTTCTATACTCCCTCACGCATACTACTATACTCTCATACACACACTACTACACTCTCTCACCAGTGTTGCGAATAACCGCGTTATAAATAATGGCGTTATATTTTCAGTATACTAGGATACTAAATCCTAAAGAAATATGACACAAATACCACTAGGGAAATACTACAAAAATTCTAGGAAAATACTACTTAAGTACTGCTTTGGAAATACATCAATTATATTTCTATTGAAATACTAAAAAAATACCAATACATAAAACTATAATATAAAAAACTACTAGAGAAATGTTACTGCAAAATGCTACTACAAGAGGTGGACAACAGAAATACTGCAAATTACACCTATTGCGATAATACAAAAATTATCCTATGGAAATATCTCCGAAATACTACAAAAATGAAACTACAGTAACATTGTACTACAAGAATACTACATAAATACTACAGATATACAACACACTTTCTTATATGGAAATACTACAAATACAATTAAGATAGTACAAAAATACGAAAACAAATAATACTACAGTTATACTACAAAAATACTATAGTCCTAAAACTAATAAAATTACCACAGAAACACAACAACAACAAAATCTGCTTTCGATATACAACAGAAATAGTACAGAAATACTAAAAAAATACTACTATGGAAGTACTAAATAAAAATTAATTACTATAAAATAGTACAAAAATGAAAATACAATCAAACTATAAAAATCTACATAACTTCAATAAAAATTGACTTCAGAAATACTCAAAAACACTTTAAAAAACCCTACAGTAATACATTACAACTAAATAACAAATGAAGTGCTCAAAACAGGGAACTAATATACTATTTTGTTCTAATTGTGGTCGTTTCAAAACAAATTTGATGAAATCTATTTAAAAATAAGTATAACATGCCATATGCAGCACCTGACTCCAAATAGTTGCCCACCCCTAGGGTAAAACATGGAATGAGATCTAGTATGTATTTGTTTGCGGATATAGTGGTACAGTGCCGTAAGCAGGGTTGGGTAGGGTTACTTTAAATGGATTACTTTCAATTACTTTTGGATTACTCCAATACCAAATATGCTAATAAGAGACAAAAGAAACTAAATATGAATAAAATGATGACTCACAACATGTGGTAAGCTTTCTCTCCTGGCTTTGATCTCTTTGATATCCGGCAAAACTAACATAAAATGCGACAGAAACAAAATGAAAATCAATCCAAACAGCTTGCCGTTCCATGCATTTCATAACTCCCCAAGCCTGCACAAAATTTAGTAATATCATTCATATTTAGTTTATTTTGTCTTTTATTAGCATATTTGGTATTGGAGTAATCCAAAAGTAATTGAAAGTATTCAAGTTAAAGTAACCCTACCCAACCCTGCCCGTAAAAATGTATTTGTTCTGTGCCGATTTCTGTGTTTTTTCCATATTTATCGCTCACAAAGATCTCAGATCATCAAACCAGTTTTATTATATAACACACAAACAAGGTAATAGATATTTCCTCTTGAAATGTTGATTCCATTTATTAAGTCCCAAGAAAATCAAAACCTTTCTGGCCTCATGTGAAAAAGTAATTACCCTTGAACCTAAGAGTGAGTAGGGCCAACTTTTGGCAGCGATAACAGAAATCAAACGGTTACGATAATTGGTAATTAGTCTTTCACAACCCTATGGAGGAATTCTGGCCCACTCTTCTTTGCAAAACTCTTTCAAACTGCCATATTGAAGGGTTTTCCGGCATGAACTGATAACCACAAGGCTCCTTATGAACGGCTTGTGTGAATACACAACACAAAGCTTGATAGTGATCTGGCCACTGGGTCGAGCCAAGGGGGGGCCGGGGGGACCCAGGGCCCCGGGGGTCCTAGCCTGAGCGTCTCCTTGGGGAGGTGGTGAATCCACGCTGTGCTTTTCCTGTTCCTCTGAAGTGGGCCAGCTGCTATCTGGTTACCCCTTGAAGACCCGTCCTGATTAGTCCGTGTTAGCAATCCTCGGTTTCCGTTTACTGTACTGCAATCCGCCAGAACAAAATAAAAAAATTACCCACACTCAGCCATCAATTTCTAAAAACGCTCGCAACGTGAGCACACACCTAAGTGAAATTGCCCCCATAATAAGCAGCGTTGGGAGTAACGCGTTACAAAGCAAACATGTACTGTAACACGTTATTGATAACGTTACAACGTTAAGCCTCTACTTTTTAAATTCACATGTGATTTACAACATTTACTGGGGAAAAAAGAAAACGTCTTGGACATTCCCCAGAAATTGAGATAGAAATATTCGAGTGGTTTGCAGACAAAAGACAAAATGGATATGGAGTTTCTCGGCTATGTTAGTACGCAAGCTTTTGAAATTTAATTGTAAAGCACTTTGCATTGCCACTAAAGTGCTGTGTAAACACATTCTGCGTACAATAAAATAATACAATCCACTTGTTTATCCCCATCCAACAACCCAAAACATCTGATAAACAGACACACAATGGTTATAATACAATAAAAATAAAACAAATAGCAATTGAAATAAAATATAATTATGGCAAAGCACAGACTAACCATAAGAGGAAATTGACCTGAAGGAGGCTTATCCACACCGATAGGGATGGCACTATGTGGGCTCAGGATTTTCAGTCATTGAACTACACCCTACCAAGATTGTACCGGGCCTAAAACTGATCCTTGGGGAACTCCACATTTAACTTCTTGGGTTATGGAGGAACATGCATCCATACTGACTGAGAAATTGTGGTCTGTGAGGTAGGAATAGATGCAGTTTATTTTTACTAGTATCTGTTTTTGTTGATTGGTTTGTTTTATTTTTGTTGTTTTGTTGGTTTTTTGGAGGTTTTGATTTTTCACGTTTGCTTTTTATACTTGATATTTGTTGTTTTGTTTTATTTTATATCCTCTTGTTTTGCTTTATTTATAGCTTTTTTTTGTATTCAATTGTATTTAATTTTCCTGTCGATGACAGGACCAGGACAGGAAACAGGAAGCAGAACCCACTCGCGTAACATTACTTACTCACAGTTTATTGGGGAGAAGAGGAATGAGCGCACATTCGATCCGGGGATCGTTGGTCGCGGAAGTAGATCGATCGGAACGAGGAAGTGGTTAAAATCAAACAAATCATAGCAAGAACAAAACAGGAGCAAAACACAGGCAAAAACAGAGATTCACATGGCTTGGCAAAACAAGAGCAAAAAACACAGGGAAAACGGGGATTCACAGGGCTTGACCTATCCTAACAGAGTTTAGCAGGAGTTTCGCAGAAGCTCCGACACCAGGCGACTCACAAGACAGCGTTTAAATAGTCAGGGCGCAATCTGTCAACACGTTTCAGCTGATGTCCATGGGCAGGGCCTATTGGGCGCCGTGGCAACCGTGACAGAACCTGGCGCCACACGGCGGGGACCAATTGGGTGCCATGGCAACCGTGACATTTGATTGTTTTATTTGGTTTCGTTTTCTCTTGTATTGTATTTTTCTTGTTTTTTTATTGTCTTTTCCTATTCTATTTAGTCGAGTTTCTCTTGTCAATTTCGTTGGGTTTTTCTTAGCGTGGTCATGTTTAATTCAATTTTGTTTCATGTTACCAGCAAGCCAAGACTTTGTCACATATAACTCAAGGTTTATCCTGCGGTTAGGTTTGTTGTAGGCGTTGCGGCGTTACGGGCAAACGGGTGTCATCCGCACGTACGTGTAAGTCACCTCGCACAAAACTGTGAGGGCCGAGCGATCGCCCCCTCTTCACCGATACCAGACCCGATACTAATCGTCTTCTGACGATCCAGGCCACTGGGGAGTAGAAAAAAAACATAGTTTTTCCCGTAACCTTGTCGAAGAAGGATATTGTCGTCTGTCGGGTGGCGATATTGCCGCCGTCCATCACATTTGCTAGGCCGTGCTCACTGACATTTCTCTTGAGTTATCCTGCTAATAACACCGAACATGCATGCAGTCATAGAAACGTAAGGGGCAAACAGAAGAAGGAGGTGACGATAATGGCACATGACGCAAACATGCATGGAATATATCATCGGGATTATGATAGAAGCATCAAAAGTAGCCTGCGGGGGGAAAAGCTTTGCACTGAACAAGAAGCCTGTTACATGAATGGAATAACGTTTGCAATTCACGTCAAGCTCACAAAACGGAAGACAAGCAGACTCCAATTTTGACTTTGCTTTATATATGCGTTCATTCAGGAAGGAACTTAGGTTTGAATTTTGGATTAGAAAAATGATATTTAAAAAAATCCAGGAAAAAAAGAGAAATAAGTCAAATATATGTCGTTTTGCCCTTACAGCAACTGTTTTTTTTTAAATAAAGGCTAAAAACGGATCTAAATTGATTAAGACGTGTTCTACATAGATATGTTGTATTTATTCGAGCTCTAAAATGGAAAATATAGCGAATTAAGACTCCTTTCAGGGTTTCCAAGTCACTTCCGGTTCTGCATGTCTAATCCATCTCCATCCATGTTGAAGAATTGACTGATTGCTATTTAACATTTTTTCCACTGATGATCATATACAAGGTTATAATGCGTTTAAGCTTTGATCGACAATTTACAAAACAGAAGGGGAAAAAAATGGTTGACGGGAAAAAGTCAGGACTTATTTGTTCCCGTGCCCTTGACAATCAAAACACTTTTCACGTTAATCATGTCACGTAATCTGATTTGTATAACAAGGCAATTAATGAAGCATAAATCATGTCTCATCATCACACAAGAGAAATAATCATGAACACTTTAGGAAAAAAACATCAGCATTATCATGTGCAGTATAATAGGAAGATTTTAGGAAATAGATATAATTTATTTTCTTTTCATTGACGCTCTTACTTTTTCCGCCTTGACATCTTCCCCTCAATTTTGATCATGTCTCATTTAGTATTCGATTTGTTTCTATCAAAAGAGTCAACATAACAAAAGATGAGAAAATGAATTAAAAAAATCAAATCTTGATCAGTCAGAAGTTTCCATTAACAAAGCAATACCGTAAGTTTCTAAAAGTGTTTATATGATGTATCAACAACTCTATCTTGAGCAGACAGATGTAAAGTTTATGCAGTTTATTTTTTTTAGTTATTGGCACCTTATCTGAATGCATTGTAATGTACTTTTACCGTCTTCACCATCCGAAGAGGGAATTAAAGCTTCAATTACACATCCCCTATGGCGGCTATGTCCAACGTCTGGCCGGGCGGGTCAGTAACAACCCGTGATCAAATTTTTACTGGCCCATGGCCTCTGTCATAAAATTTATAAAATGTCGCCCACTAGGAATGATGACACAGAAAAATTCGCCATTTCACCAGATGATGGCAGTAGCCCTTTGGCCAGAATGCCCTTGGCTTTCTGTGAGAATTTTCGCCCACCCCATTTCCGATGTTGGAAACGTGACTGCGAGGGCCGCCAAAATTAGAGTACTTTTTTCATCGAAATTTGAAACAACTGCCTAATTTTCCAAGAGACTGTGGTTGTTTTCAAAGAGTATAGTATCAAGAGGCACTGCCAGACGAAACATGCTGACTAAAAAAAGGTCAATGAACGCTGTGAAAAGGTGAAGCAACTAGAAGTTGTTTTAACGGTGCAACAGCGCTTTGTCACGAGACCCTGCGAGTCAAATGAAAATGAAACAAAGGCTAGCTACCAGGTTGTGACGCTGATTGCCAAGCATCACGAGCCTTTCCCGGAGGCTCAGGCACTCCAAAAAATTATAGCATTTTTAAAACTCTCTTTACCTTGATACGCGTAAATATGATGAAAAATGCTACATAAAACATAATAAGTTAAAAGAAACCAAAAAGTAAATAATGTAACTGCCTTAAAATGGTTCAGTCCGTTTGATTCAGAGCACCATTCTCGCCCCCTCCCTGCTCTTCTTTCGCTCAGCCAATCTAACTTGCGGCATAGCGGCAGAGTCTGTGGAGGCTCCGGTGTTTGTTATAGTATAGTATGTTATACAGTGGTTATATTGAACAAATATTTTACCAACTAATACCATGACTTTGTTATCATCAAAGGATATTAGTCATTAATTTAGCTGCATTGAATAGAATGCAACAATGATGAGCCTAGCTTATTTGAATTATCCTAAATAACTTTCAGTGAAAAAAAAAGCCTAACCCTATGTCTATGATTACTGATAAGCTTCACCTGTGCCCGCTCCTTTGGCGCCAACTGTCCCGGACTCTGATTGGCTCTCTGTCCCTTTTCAAACCACCTCCTATCTGTCACCTGTTGTCAGTCCATCTGCAAACTGCAGTTTACTCTAAGGCAAGCATTTCGACCCTGACTCACTACTGTTTTTGACTTCCGTCTGTTTACCGGCTTCGACCCGTTGCTGATCCCGACCACGTTTTTGCTCTCCTGTCCTACTAACCCATTTTTTTCCGTTTCCGACACCGCCATCGCTCGCCACGGAAGTGCCACTTCCGTGTTCAGAGCGACCTGCCTCCCGCGACCAGCGATCACCGTGTCGTGTGTGCAATCCTTTCCTTTCTTCCCAATGAAACTGAGAGAAATGTTCTGGTCCTGGCAACCTAACCCTAACCCTAACTCTAACCCTAATCCTAACCCAAAGCTCTGAACCTAAAATGGCATTGCCAATATTGGCTGCCCTCCCTTGGCCTTTTAAATGCAGCAACAGAAATTGTAGGAATATTGTTTTGTCACTTATTGCTTTGCCATTTTTATGTTGACAAATGAATGCTTTTAGAAGAAATAGATTTCTGTCATTTTTGGTAAAACAGAGAGTCGGAATTTTAAGCACTCAGTGATTATCAGTAATTGATATAAATATCAATGACAATTTAAAAAATTAGCACAGGTATTAGACTGGGAAACAAATCATCAAAAATCCTTAATCATGTATAGCAATTTGAGATTAGATTTAGAAATTAAATTTAGGAAACTGTTTTTTTACTCAAATTATGAACAGGAGGAAAGAATTTATTCGTAAATCCGACTATCAGACATGAACCTCGCTGCATGTCATTACAGGTACCGTAAGAATGATCAGATTTTATCCCCACTGCATCTCTTTTCTCGAATTCTCGTCAACCCCCCAGTAGCTTGGAGTAGACAGCCTGTCTTGTGCCACCCCCACTGTGCCACGACCATCCCCCTTTTCGAATTTGAGTCTATAGGCACAGACATCCATGCATGCATGTACAGTACTCTTACACGTGTTGAGTGGCCATTAGGGAAGTACATCATGAGCACTCTCACATTAACATTATACACATGACAACTATACTTTCATATAGACACAGTCATACTCACTAACACTACCATTCTCCCTTACATAATACTATACTCGTATACACATACTATGACACTCTCTCACTCATACTACTATATGATCATACACATGCACAACTATACTCTCATATAGTCAGTCATACACATGCACAGACACTACTCTCCCCCTCACACATAGTGCTATACTCACATACACACTACTGTACTCTCTCACTTATACAGTGCAACCTCGCTAGTTCGCGGTTCCACTTTTGCGGGTTCAGAGCTTATTGTGAAGGGGCGGGGGAGGCCCTGACACAATGCTTAGTCATTGCCGCTTCGCACATCCCCCCCCCTCCTTCAACTCCTCCCACCTCACCCCTTTCTTATGTGGCGCTCAGTTTATCAAGGGGGGAACTCGGCGACGCGACGTAAGTATATTCTCTTCTGTCACATTTGATCTCAAGTTTGACTTTATTATACCAAAAGCGAGCGGTTGTTTGTACTACCTAAACACGGCTAATTTCGTGTGGTTTCGTGTATTTGTTGTAAAAGCCGTTAGCTAAAGTATGTTGTTATTGTCAGAAGGTAGCTTTTTTACTTTCATTAAAATGAACACAGACCATTTTTAACTGTTGTTTCACAAAACGCTTCTCAAACACTCATCAAATATCACATTTTCACTGTTTTTATTTTCAATATGTAACCGGTAGTGTTAACAAGCGAAATAAAGCGAAATAGCTGCATGTGGTTGAGAGCGGTTAATGCAATCATACTGAATGGTTCGTAGTGGTTTCGCCGCAGTCCTATTCCGTGTACATACAACATATTTTACAGTTTTTTTTTTTTGTTATAACATGAATTTCACTTTCTCTCTCTCTCTACCCGTATTCTATATGGTGTACTGTATACAGGGGGGGTATATAGTATACCTGTATACGGTTTTTAAGCATTTTTAAAGGGGCGCCGCTGCTTTGCGGATTTTCAGTTTTCGCGGGTGGTCTTGGTCCCCATTAACCGCGAAAACAGAGGGATTACTGTACTACTTTACGATCATACACATGCACAAATACTGCTATTCACCCTTACACATACTACTATACTCTCATACACACACTACTATACTCTCTCACTCATACTACTAGATGATCATACACACACAACTCTGCCTACACACACACATAATACTAGACTCTAAATGTGTGTGAGAGTATTGTTGTGTATGTATGAGAGTTTAGTAACATGTGTGCAAGAAAATACTAGTATATGCGTATGAGAGTATAGTAGTGTGTGTATGCGAGTATGGTAGTATATGTGAGAGAGAGTATTATAGTACGTGTGTGACAGCATAGTAGTGTGTGTACTATGCCGCAATACACACACTACTATACTCCCTCACACTTACTACAATACTCTCAAACACACATTACTATGTTTTTACACACATACAACTATACTCTCTGTATGTCTCTATTCTTTCACACACATAATACAATGCTCTCTCACATATACTACTACACTCACTCATTCACACAGGTTACATCCCTTGGCCAGTGTATAAGAGAGTATTATAGTGTGTTTGAGAGTATAGTACGATTTGTGATAGAATATAGTAATATATGTGACAGAGTATTGTAGTAGTTTTTGAGTTTTTCCTTGCCCTCATGTAGTTTTAGATCAAGGGAAGGTGTAATGATCGTCTGTAGTCTGCCATTGTCTGTGTTCGGTGTAGCCCTTCGAGACTCCTTGTGATTAAGGGTGTCACAAATAAACATGACTTGATTTGACTTGACATGTTACACATTACATGGGACAATATTGAAGTCCGGTGAGTGTTTTTAACTCTTTTTATTCTTTTCATCATATGTATTAGCTTCGTTTATGTTCGCTCCGCTCTCTATCGGTGGTCTTATTCACATACAGAGCACTCTTTGGACCCCTCCCCAGGTGACTGACTTCAAAAAAGGGCTGTATAATTGAAAACGTCAAAAAACTAACAGAAAAGAACCCTGTAATCAAAGTGCAACTAATGAGACAACATCAACAAACAAGTATGAAGAAATGAAATAACATGAAATGATATGATGAATGCGATTTAATGCCCGGAAGCATGTGCCCTCTTTCACAGCATCCTTTCAAGCATCCATTCATTCACTTAATGCACTCATTCATATCTGTCTTACAGTTACAAACACATAAGGCACTCATGGATGAATTGTGTATATTATATTTTCAAAAGCTGTCACTAGAGTGGCAGAGAGGGATGATAAGAAGTCCCAGAGTCTATCCCAAATTTAAAAAGTAACACTTGTTTAAAAGGATATTAGATTCTTCATGTGCCATTAGTGTGAACCAAAACAAAGCATATCATCCATGTTGAAGAGAAAGTTTCATTTTTGCTCAATACACTAAAATACGTGGTTGGAATTTAGTAAGTATATTTATATTGAGTTGATTTTGTCTTTTATCAGCATATTTGGTATTGGAGTAATCAAAAAATAATCGAAAGCAATCGAGTCACATTACTTTAATATTAGGGTATTTGGATTACATCACTGATTACATTTTTACAACAGCTAATTAGTAACTGTATTGTATTACGTTTTTAGAGCAATCCCCCCAATCTTGATGCTGGAATACTTGAGGGCTGCTTTGGCACAACACCAGTGCCTCTGTACAATTTGCAGATAAACATTGCCCTCCTTTTTCTTTCTCAAAAAGGATACAATTCCAAATCGGGCTTAAAACCTTTCCCCCCCGCACAGCGATAAACCAACATCGGAAAAAGTGGTGGTTATTGAGATTTGTTGTCGTGGTTATTGACATTTGTTTTCACTCAAATGCTTATTCAAAGTGCTTCTTTCCGTCCGTCATGGCTCTCATTCTGCCAGGGAAGACAAAGTCACGTGCAAAGGGTCAACAGTAGCTTTTGTGCATGGGTATGGCCGTGTCTGTATGAGATTAGCAATTTTAATGGTGTATGTGAGAGTCTATAACAGGGGTCTCCAACCTTTTTCAAGCATCAATCTACTTTTTGTTAGTAATTAGCGCAAGGGGCACCCAGTTTGGTATGCATTTTTAAAAAATGCAATATTCAGATTCAGATTCAGATTTACTTTATTGTCATTCGTGTACACGTGTATACAGAACGAAATGTCGATACATCTGACCCGCACAGTTTCTTTGAACGTCAGCCGGGATAGATAAGATTAACCATGTCTTCGTCAGAATTTTAGCGCAGCAGTTCGTCATCTCGCGGTTCGATGCCTCTTCCAGTTGTTAAATGGTCCAGTTTATTGTCCAGAGAGCGAATGTTAGAGGGGTTAGCCTTTAGCCTAGCTGTTAGCCCGGCCCGCTTCGTCGAGGGGTTAGCCTTTAGCCTAGCTGTTAGCCCGGCCCGCTTCTTCGTCGCGCCGCTGTCTTGCCACTCTGCTTCGCTGCTTTGTAGGCCGCTGGTCTTGTAGGTCTTGTTGACATAGCAGCAATATAGCTGGATGGCTTGCTAAATAGCTAAAAAACTGCTTGACAGTTAGCTAGAATGACCCAACACTGTTGAGTTATTTTCAGAACAAGTCCACGAGCACCTCAACTGTCCTTAGGGGGCAGTCTGGTCTTTGTGGGCACCAGGTTGGAGACCAATGGTCTGTAGTGTACTCTCTTACATGTAATACTATACTCTCGTACATACACTACTATGATTTTACACACATACTACTGTGCAATGATACACATTCCGCTATACCCCTACAAAAACTACAATAGACTCTCACACATACTATTGTACTCTCTCACATACACTGCTAGTGTGAATATGAGAGTATAATGTAAGGGCGACAAAGTATAGTAGTGTGTATGAGAGCATATAATAGTGTTTGTGCATACGTATGACTGTGTATGAGAGTATATAGTTGTGCACATGTGAGAGTACCATGTAGTTCTCAAATGGCTTCTTATGCACGTGTGCGAGTATTCTCACACACGTATGGACTGTATTTACACGTATGACGCACAGCAGGCCCATGCAAGGCCGCAGCAAGAGCGCTTGATCTAAAAACAGCCCGAAGACCTCCAAACAAAAATCAACTTTTAAGGGATGACTCACATTCCGCGTTCAAACAATCGAGAGGATGTTTAGATCGGGCTGGAGGTCGCATGTGAGTACGCACCCTAAAGCACTTTCACACAAAAACGACACCAGGAATGTCCACCATTAACACCACCTAGACAAGATTTCTTGACTCCAACTAGTAACTGAACACACCACAACATGTATTATAAACACTTTGGAGTGATAAAAGAATTAGTAACAAAAAAAGAACCAGTATTGATTGAAATAATGAGCACAAATACATGAACTATCACACGAACTGAATTTCTAAATACCGGTAGGTCAAATAATTAGAATGTATTTGACATACAATGCGCTTCACCTAATGGGAGATGCTGACATAATTCTCTGCCATCTTGCTGCTACAGTTACCCAAAACCCTCATAAAGTCCGGGTTTAAAAAAAAAAACAAGAAGTTAAATGGTGTATTTTGGTCACTGACTCTTGTCAAATCCCTAACTATTGATAATTTTGGGATTGTAGATAAAAGGTAAATCTCCTCTGAGTTTATAATATTTCATTTCAAATTCTAAGTAAAAATTCTTTGAGGGATGCAAAGATATGTTTCTGAAAGGAAGAAATGTGCATATCTCTATCTTTAATGATAATTATTTAAAATAATTGTGATGACCAAACTACAATAACAGAACTTGTTTTATAATTATTATTTCTTTTACTTGATTTATTTTATTTATTTACTCTCTTTTTCTGCTTCCCTTAATATTGATGGATTTGTATTGTTAATCGGGTGGTCCGTGAAGATTTCAGTTGGAATGTTGAAATGTTCAATTTTAAAAAAGCATTTTAAAATGTTACAATTCTTCCTTGTGCATTGTAGCACTCCTTTTCAGTTGCCCTACAAAATACAGGGACATCTAGTGGTCAAATATAACAAAGTGACTCTTTAACAAAAGACCGTAGTGCAAAATATCCTTATAATATTTTAGGGTGTGTTGTCTTATTTCCAGTCATGTTTGGCCTTTTCTGTTCTATTTAGTATTTTAACATTTTTTAAAATATCAAAAGAATAATCCATGGTTTGTATTTTTCCTTCTGCTTTATAGTTTTTATTTTCAGTTGCAGAAGACCATACAGCGACATCAAATGGTCAAATAATACACACTGTCTCAAAGTTGTCATTATACAGACGCTCCCCTACTTACGATCATTCGACTTACGAAAAAGGGTAGGTATGAAGATTTTTTTCAGGATGTCGAAAAAAATCCGGGCATTGCTGTAGGTTAGATTTTGGATTGTGCGCACTTTTTTCCGAGTACATGACAGTACTGTAGTCCTTCTTTCCACCACTACCGGTGTGTGGCGCTGTGAGAGGTCACCCAGCATCCACCCTGAAGAAGAACTCCGGCTTCTACTTCCTAGTTCGCGTAAACATGACAAAGTGTACTATATCGCTAGTGTGCTGAGAACTTTGACGTTTTTATTGTTTAATATCTCGTGCATCCATTCAATATAGTTGGTGTAAAGTGTAAGGAAGAGGCGAGCCGTTTCATTTGAAACGGAAGTGGATTAAGAAAGCTTGATGCGGCTGAGAAAATGTCATCGAGGCACCACTTCCTGTGGTGTGTCTTAGCAAGTACAGGCTGGTGGCGCCCATCCTTCTCCAGGCCATTTTTTCTGGCTTGGGGTTTACTCCCCTACATCAAACAGTACTGGTTTCTATGGTTGCAATAAGCAGGAAGAGCATGGAAGAACATGAGTTAAATTTCATCATCTGGTCAATGTTGTTTTTCAGTGTAAAGTGTCATCCTGCTCTTCAGAGATAAGCAGGACTTTGGCATTAATGGAAAAGAATGTGTGAAAATACTGATACTAGATCCTAAATTACTGTAGAAAAAAATTTCATAGTAAACCTAAAAATGAGATGATGCAAAGACTGAAAAAAACGTGATGGCTGAAAAAAATGACAGAAAACCTAAAAAGTGACATGATTATGTCATGATTACTCATTAAACTCACCTGTGCCCGCTCATTTGGCGCCAGCTGATGCTGGTTATCTGGTTGGTTTCCCGTCCTACTTAAGCTCTGTCCATTCACTCACCTGTTGTCAGTCCGTCAGCGAACCACAAGGCAAGCATTTTTGACTCTGACTCCCATCTGTCCCGTTTTGTCACCCGTTTTCCCCTCGTCCGTTCCTGATTTCCTCGTTTGTCTCCTAATACGACCCGTTTTTCGACCCCGACCACGTTTTGATGTCCCGTCCCGGCTAACGACCCGTTTTTTGACCCCGACCACGTTCTCATCTCCCGTCCCAGCTACTGACCTAACTACACTACGATCTCCCGCTCCAGAAGATCCACATCCGCATTCGGGACACGCTCCAATCCCACTTGCACTTCATTTTTACGTGTAAGTCAGAAACCGACAGCAGACTACAGAAAAAATAAATACAGATAAGGCTTGTTTAAACTTGGATGTGGCAAAGTTTTATAAAAATGGAAATCTCAAGCAATTGTTGGACCGTAGACCGAAATACTATTATCGAGTCAAGTTTTTTTGTTATCGTTTAAATGTAAAAATTGGCTGGCATTTTTAAGAGAAGAAAAATGGTAATCTAATCAAAAACAGGCGCGTTGGCAGGTAGGGTGCCTTAAGAAAGAATTTTCTCTGCTAAAAAAAACGGATTCAGCCAGCAACAACAAGTATCCTGATAAATGTATCGAGTGTTAGGCCGATGTTACTTGGATAAACATCATTAAGTAGGGAAGTCATGGATATGCCAACATGCACACACACGAAAACACACAAATATACACACGGTGCTTTGGTTGTACTCTGCCGTATTAGCGTAGTCAAGGATTATCGCTGCGAGGGCACGCCGTCCATTACAAGGTCTGCGACTTTAAGGAATCGGGGTCCGTCACATGACTGCCCATCTCCATCTCCGGCATTCACGCCAACTATCATAATATTCTGACACGCTGTCATGGTTACGCAACCTCCCTGAATATTTTCACTCCTCCAAACAATGTCGCCAAAAGTAGGCCTTGCGAATGTAGGCCTTGGAGACGCTGGAAGTGGGTAAAGCAGGCTTACTGTAGTAATCCGCTTCACAGACGCCCATCTGACAGGACGAGATGAGGCCCAGACAGGCGATGGCCGCACACAAACGCATACAGACACAACTCCAAATACACTTACCGTTCAAAACTTTGGGGTCACTCGGAATATTTTCTTATCAAATGAGTTGTTAATGTCTGTGTTCTTTTGCCCATCTTTTCCGTTTGTTGACCCGTCTCAGGCTTTTAACTTTGCCACTCTGCCTTGAGGGCCAGCATCTCGGAGTCTCCTCTTCACTGTAGATGTTGACACTGGGGCTTTGCAGGTGCTATTTAAAGAGACTCAAAAAGACCAATTTTGTTTTCCAATTAGGCAAAGAACATGTAGTGTTCCTACCCACAATTACGCAGGTATGTTGCAAAATATTTCATAAGAACTCGAGAAATTTGCTCATACACTCCAGAACTGTGACATCATCGGATAAACACAAGTCATTTAAAAGGGTGAATCCACTTAACACAACGTATAGGGCAGCTCCGAAACAGACGGCGATTGTAGTGAACAGCTAACGCATACAGCTCTTTTCTGCTTGGAGAAATTGAACCTTTGCCTATCCTGACGCTGGGGTATTGTGACTGTTTTGGTGAGTTGTGTGCTTTGACCTCCAAAAGCGGCGTGAGGTAAGTTTACCTTCCGCCATTACAGCATGCGTTCTTTCTTTGCCCTCACCTCCTTTTAGATAGGCAATTGCTTTTCATTTGTGTTTTATATATATGTGTATAATATTGTCCAGTTAGCTTCCCATTAGTATCGTGGCTCCCGAAGGCTTCCAGTTTTGGTTGCTCCAGGTAAGCTCCCATTGGCGGCCAGCTAGCCTGCCGTGTCCATTGGTTTATTCCTGGCTGGGTTTGTGTTTGTTGCAGTAGCTGTTTTTTGTTGTTGGTTCCCAGTTAGCCTGACTGTTTACTGCGTGTTTTTTTGGCAGGCAAGCCTCGCGTTTTTCCGCCAGGGCTGCGGCCCCCTCTCATTGATCATTCAGTTAGCCCTGTCAGCTATCTGTGTTTTATTTTTGCCAGTTAGCCCCATTTTGGCTGCTCTCCATTCGTTGTACCATTACTGTATCCACTTGCGACACAACGCCTAGGCATTCTCCACAAAAACTACCAAAATTTGACTTATCCGCTTTGACTAATTAACTCGTAAACCAATATGGTGAGTAAGTTGATCAGGTGCCGTTGTTCTCGAGATGATGTCACAGCTCAGGAAGTCAAAGACGGGACAGGTTTTCTTCAATATGTATTATCTCGGATAATATTTGGAATATATCAATGAAATAGAAAATATATATATTGAGAGAGGGAGCGAGAGAGAGAGATTTCCTACAAAAACCATGTACTATTTTTTTCTCATTTTCCACTATTAAGAATTTGGGTATACAAAGCTGCTAGTTAAGGAATTAAAGTCGTCTTTTTCTCAAACCAAAGACTCTTATGTAATTATCCTCTTACTTTGGTTGTGCAGTAGGGCCTACCGCTCCTCTACTCTAATCGGAGCCTGTATGTGCTGTTCTCTGGAAGGAGTATAATACACCGATGTAGGATATCTTCAGTTTCTTGGCAATTCCTTGCATGGATAAGCCTTAAAGTCTAAGAACAAGAATAAACTGTAGCCTTTCACACAAAAGTTCTCTTTTTCTGACAATTCTTAAAGTAAAATTACACCCACAAATATGATGCTCCAGATACTGGACTAGCTCAAAGGAAGGTCAGTTTGAGCTTCTCTAACCAGCTAAACTGTTTTCAGCAATGCTAACTTGACTATCCGTTAGCCCTCAAAGACAATTGAAAAATGAAATGTACTATTAGGACACTGGGTCTCTATGCACCCACTCTAAGTACTGTATATATACACGATTAAAAACAGTTATTTGCACCTATAGTAGTAATTTCCTACATTAGCAATGTAAGGGGTGTATTTCTGAGCAACCCCAAACGTTTGAACGGTAGTATACACACACAATCACAAACATTCCGGCACGTTCGTTTCCAAAGGCGTGCCGCCGAAACTCCAGCAAGGAAGACGGGCACGTCTGTTGACTTGGGGGGGCTTCCTGATGTGCGGCGCCGCTTCCTGCCAGTGATGTCATCGGTCATCAAGGACATCCTTGCCAAAATAACTCCGAGCAAGGAGACCCTTTAAGAAGGAATTACGAGCCTTCTGGATGAGATGACAAAAATAGTCGCGTTCAACAATGAAGGGTCGATTAGTCACGTCTTGAAGTTAATCGGGTCAAACGGAATGCCCTGGTAAGTCATTCTTGTGTCGTTTGTGGAAAAGAACAAAAAGTTGGGACAGTAATTTGACGTTAAGGTATGTTTAGAAGAGTCAGGTAAATAAAAAGTTTGCCACATTACAAAGGGAAAGAGGGACAACAGCAGTTGTGATGAGAAAATAGAAGATAATTTGTTAGGAATAAGACTTACTCTTAATAATTAATTTCAATGCTGTGGGGATGGTTAGGGGGTGAGATGCAAAGTGAGAAAGAGAAGAGAGTGATGCAAAGAAGGGAGAGAGAGAGAGAGGTAAATAGAGGGAGAAAGAGGTAAGAGACAGAGCTTGGGAGTGAGGGGCAGAGATATAGAGAGACAGAAAGACAGAGAGAGAGACAGAGAGAGAGACAGAGAGAGAGAGAGAGACAGCGAGAGAGAGAGGAAGGGGGAGCGAATAAGAAGTGAGATTGAGGGATACAGGGTGTCAGAGAAATAAAGAAAAAGAGACTCACAGATAGGGGAGAAAGATAAAGAAAGGGCAAAGAGAGAAACATAGATAAAATGAGAAGTGAGAGAAAGAGGTAGGAGCAGAAAGACAAAAAGACGGAGGGAGAGACTTGGAGGGATGAAGAGATAAAGATGAAGCAGGAGAGGGGGATGACAGATGAAGGAGAGAGACAATGAAAGAGAAGTGACGGATAAAGAAAAGAGGAGAGAAAGCAAGCGATAAAGGTAGAAAGATGGTCAGAGAGATAAGGTAGGGACAGATTGAAAGACAATGGACAAAGAAAGAGGGAGAAAAACCAGGAGAGAGGGTAGATAAATAGAGAAAGATCAAGAGAGGAGGAGGTGGGGGGGAGAAAGAGGCCAAGAGAATGAAAGAAAAGTGACGGAGAAAAGGGAGATAAAGCAAAAGACAGACAAATGATAGACAGAGAAAGAGAAGGTGAGACTTAGATGGGGACAGAAAGCAAGAAAGAGAAAGAAAAAAAGACGGAGATGTGGGGGAGAGATGGGAGAAAGAGAGAATGAAGAAAATTAACAGAGAAAAAGGAAGACAACGCAAGTGAGAGATAGACAGTTGGAGAGAGAGAAGGTGAGAGTGAGATGCAGAGATTAAGAATCAAAGAAATGAGACAGAGAGAGAGAGCTAAAGTGTGGAAGAGATTGAGCGATGGGGGAGAAAGGATATAACCAACACATATCGAAATAATTGCATATCTGTCAATCCTTATCTGGCAACTGAATATAAAAAAAATGATCAAAGGAATCAAATCACAAGACCAAAACTTAAAAAAAAATAAAACGATCTCCGTTCTATTTTCTGTCCCTCACATGGTGAACATGACACAAGTTCCAAGAAACCAACATGAAGCAGAGGATATTAGTATTTTTATTTTTATTTTTTTGTTTTGGCATTTGTTTGTTTTGCATTTATATTAAGCAAAGTGCATCTTATTTTCTTTTTTTCTCATCAACACATTGCACAATACATAAATAATGATGCATATAAAACGTCTTCGTATTTACAATTAATAATATATTTATATATAACATAAAATACATTTCTCGCTTCTTTATTTATTAACTCTTGAGTCACTTTTTTCACGGAGGTCTCGTGTTTCTCCTTCCGCGTTAACTTTCTCCGTTTTAGACCTCTGGAACAAAAACAAACAAAAAAAGGATAGGGGCGGGGCTTAGTGTCCGAGGGAGGGGCCGCTGCTACCGGGTGTTGAAGATAACCTCCAGCCAGCAGGGGCAGCTGCTGATGAACTGTCGCGTGTAGCACTGTCCCCAACCCTTCACGAAGCTGATCTGCACCGTGAAACCCGTTCGCGGCTGCTGCGTGAACTCGTGGTCGTTGGGCCGCCGCAGGCTGCTGGCTTTGTCGTAGTCAAAAGCCTTGATGGAAAACCCGGGGAACACCTTGTGCACCAGCAACGTACGCGAGTCCGGGTTGTCCAGTGTGGCCGACTTGATGAAAATGGGGTAGCAGCTCCGGTTGTAGACCCACACGCCGTCGGGCTCGCGCGTTAGCTGGATGCCGTAGCCGATCTTGGCCCGCACCATCTGCACCAGTTGCGACTTGTTGTCCGAGCAGAGCTGGCCTAGGCAAAAGCCGTTGCCCTGAGGTAGATCATAGAAGATGTCCAGGGAGGACTCCTGGACCGAGTAGAGGCGCCCTACGCGGGTTTTCTCCTCCCAGTAGGCCACCACGCACCAGTGGGACCGTTCCCCCGACTCCTGCATGGCCAGGGAATCTAAACAGAGGGCAGAAAAAAAACACAATTGTTAAAAGTTGGACATAGATTCAAAAAGCACCGCATTATTTACCATTTAAGTCTAGGTTGGAAGACCCGAACAATGGAAAGTTGAAGGTGAGAGAGCAGTGGGGTAACCAAACCAGGAAAATCTCGACCCAACCTTCTGCCCCAAACTCTTAAACAACTACAACAACGATATACTACTTACACCTTAACCGGTGTTGCCCTATGATCATATCAACATATGAAAGCATAACAGTTCTAAGAGCTTATTAAGGCCGAAGTGACATTCGGTCTTTGGTAGGAATGATTGGACCTCAAGAGCCACCCACGTGTACACACAATTATTTACGTGCCCCTGCCCGAGGAACAGAGTCCTGTCTATTTTCATGTCTACCTGCTCCAGGAACCCTATTCCCAAGAGCAATAGTCCTGCCCGTTTTCAATGTTTTTTGGCCCTTGCACTATGAGAACCAATGTTCCCTACGTCTAGATTAGACAAACTAGGTCTAGCTTATCCAATAATACCTCATAACACTGGAACCTCCAAGGCAGGCATCTGATTCTCTGGCTTGTGTTAACGTTAAGTTACAGAGAATTGGTCTTGAGAAAATAGGTTGAATTTCTCGGAAAGAGTATGAATAGTGCCTACTTGTGGTGGAATGCCAAACAAAGTCTATCACACAATGATGGAAAAACTAAGTGAGGTGTGGTGTGGTGTGCATTTCAACTCTAGACACCAGACCAACTGCCAGGTCAATAGTTTCCATAACTAAGGTAAATGATTACTCTATCCATGTCGCACAACTCCTTGGTTGCTAGCATTGCTTTCTATATTCTGTCGTCAATTTCTACTGAACCCAAAAGAAACTTTGCAAGATTACACACTGAAGCACAAGTTTGGTTGGCTTTATGTACGTCAACCATAGAACAAAACCAGTAAACTATTAGGAATGGTTTCAAAAAGGTTTGTCCTTGAGCTTAGTACTAATACCCAAGATGGTGGTGACCCTACATAAATTAGGAGTAGCGCATCCCATAATTTCAGTCTCTAGTACTGAGCAACCACAACAACCCAGCGTTCTTTAGACCAACTCTGCTTTTTTTGGATGCATGACCTGCTGAAGACACACTACACCATATGCTAGCAATAGCATTAGCACAGTGTGGCAACATAAGCCTACTTGGTTACTAAAGGAAAACACAAAAAAACTGACAATAAAAATGTTCCCTACGAAGACAAGCTTTGATTGACCTGCTTGACCAGATTATCCGAGGAATCCTAGTGTTGATCTTTCAGACAAATACTTAAGAAAAAATAGCAGAAGCATGTTTTCAAGCAGAATACACCAAAATCTACCCTTGTAGGAAGAGAAACTGCAAAAAAGTTCTTAAGACTGTCTAAAAAAAAGCTTCAAATGTACACACTGCCTGCGGGCAGGGAAGACTGGAGGATGACCACATGTCTTTAAAAGGAAACTGAGTCCACCAAATTCCTTGATTGAACCGCATAACGGCGCTCTCCGCCCTGCATTTTGCCATGCGGCATAAAGCCACGTTTTAAATTCCTCTAGGCCAAAACGGCAACGAAGAGACGTTGGTGGGCAAGCGTCCGCATGCACAACACTATTTGTCGAGGCATTAAAGCGCTTATCTCCAGTCTGGTTCACCGTGTTTTCGTTTATGGTGACGTCAGCGCCTGGTCGGCCCGCGCCGCTATCGTCCAACCTCGTGCTGCGGGAAATCATTCCGCAAAACAGACAGGGCGGAGACATGGGGGGTCGTCTTGTCGAGTTGAGTAACGTTCCCATAAACATTCCCTCCTCAGTTGGGGGGGGCACACGTGCGGTAAGAGCGACAGGACCTAGCCGGTCTAAAGTTTCCCAGAGCGTAGAAAAGAAGCGTAGCATTGGCCGCGCTCCAATTTCCAGCACCCTCTCTCCTTGTATCACCATCCTGCAGAAATGTGGCTCCAAGCCACCAACCCCTGAAAAGGTGGGAGCCAGTGAGGCGCGAGGAAGTGGAGAGGGGGCTTTCAGGAGTGGGGGAAGTGTCAGAGTTGGACTGCAACTTTTGTGTCCTTGACTGATTGCGGCGTCCTCTGTTAGACATATGTTTACTTCCGAAAGCAAAAGAAGGCCTTCCGTCAGATCCCTGAGCCCTGGAGTCCCCCCTCAGCCCTACAGTTCTTCCGTTTCATCTACCGCTTGGCCCTCATGTAAGCTGTCATTTGGAAAGTCTCGCCACAGACAAACTGCGAGGCTAATGCGGCAGGATCCGTGGCGGTCCTAGCCAGCCTCGCCGCAGCCTATCATTAGCCTTCATTAGACGGCACCGGCAGACGGAATCAGGGAGAGGAACAGGGGGGACTTTAGGCAAGAGGTGGTGGGGGTAGGGAGGTAGGCGGCGACTGAAAGCCTTCTATAAAACAAGCAGAGCTGTGTTCTTTGAAGTTGGTCGGAGCCGGGCCTCGGGGGGAGTTTATCGTAAATCCATCCTGGTGGGGCGCAGGCAAGGGGGGGTGGGACGTCTAAGTACCCAACTATCTACCTTAGACTAAACGCAAGGGGGAAAAGGCATTTATCTTCTAGATAAGACACGGCAAACGTCTCTGACCCCTAATGACGGCCTGGCGGTGGCTCTCACCTGCGATGGGAGGGCGGTTGTGTTGTGTTTGTGTGTACGCGTGGGGGCCAATGGGTGGGCATAGACCTGGAAAGCGCGTCTGTTTGTTATTGCTCGGAGAGACGAGGCCTGGCGTCAGAGGTCATTAGAGCCGGGCCGCCTGTCTGAGCGTGTCAGAAAACACCCCGCTATTCATGACGACAGCAGTCGGCCCGTCCGACCCCCTCCTCCACCCACGCTTGCTATAGCCCCGGGCAGGAAGAAGCATTAAATGACACAAAGATTGAAGATAAACACATAGGGGCGGATAAACAACTATAACAAAAACAAGATAAAATTGAGAAAACTAGTTTACCGCACATGCAGCAGTTTCAGAGACCGCAGCAACAATAAGGGCAATGTCGTATTTAGGGAAAAGGTTATATTATACTAAGCAAAATAAGTTATTGAGTTCATCAGTTAAGATTTTTATTTAATTATAAAAAAATCCATTTGAAATCAAATGGTTTAATCAAGGCAATTAATTTCATCCACAATTCATGGAATTTGATCACAGTTGAATTGATCGGGTGATTATTTATAATATATTCAGAATTTTGTTAAAGGGACATTGTGTATTATTAAGAGCCCCCTTGAGGTAAACCCTTTTTCATTAACCAATAAAAAACAATATTGATTTTAATGACAAACTAAAAATCATGAACTACCACGCAAACAAGCCTTTTTTTTTAATACTTCGAGGTCAAAAAATTTGTATTTCTTTTACATAACATGAAGCTCATCTAGAGGGAGCTGACATGATTATCCGCCTTCCTGCTGCTCCGGGGACCAAAAACCTCAAAACGGCTGGGCAAAAAAAAAAAAAAAGAGAATTAAATTTAAGTCGCTGTAGTTTGTATACCTCCTTTGTGCTTTTTAGCACTAGATTTTGGTTGCACTACACCATAAAGCGACGTCGAGTGGGCAAACAATACACAGGTTTTTTTTTTTGCAAAAGCCAAGTTTCTGCTCTAATTTATCTTAAATCGTTTTCATTTTCTGTATATTTTGTAAGGAATGCTTTCTCTAGTCTAGCTTTTTTGTTGAGTTATTAAAATTGATAAAAACAACAATTTCTTTCCCTATTTCCCAGCGTGGCGCTACCGCTATGATAAACGAAATGATAAACATAGCACTATGATGAAGAAAGTAATAATAAACAAGACGTACTGTTGAAAAGAAACTTGTATTTCTATTAGAAAAGTGCTGTCCTGAAAATATTGTTATGAATACAAACCAACTATTTTGTGATATATTCAGAGAAGATACTACTAAGAGTAGCAATAGTACCACAAAACAGTCATCATTTTCTCAAATTGAGGAGAAAATGTAATCATACAACTAATCAAAGAAAATGTGATGGAAAAAAAAGAAGCAAACATGACTTTAGTTCCAGGGCAAACAACATTTCTGGCAAGAGTAGAGCGTAGGTAAGCTGTAACCTCCAAGGTATTTCTTAGCAATGCGCAAGCTAGCTCTACAAGTGCTCGTCTGCCTTGTCAGGAGCTTGTTCACAGCTTGTCCTGACAGCGCGTTGGCTACGACTTCATACGCGGGAAGAAAGAGCGCGTCTCGTTGCCGATTTTGGACGGGCCTCCTCGGCTTTCAGACTGATGCTATTTGCGGCGCCCGCCATAGGTGCTGTCTGCCTGCGCCTCCGGGCCTTGGCGGGCATAGACAGTGGTACCTCTTAATAGGAGCACCTCTAAACACGAGGATTTGGTATACGACTTTTATATGTAGCAAAATCTTGCTTGCGAAGAAAATCCAGGTCACGAGCAGTCCCAGAGGCTACCACTAGAGACCGTTTGAGACCGCTCACCACTCGTGACCGCTCACCGTTTGTATCCAGTTTTCTCATGCAAACTACTAGGGGCATAAATAATTTTAAAATGTGCTGTAAATATTTTGGGTGTGTACGTTCATTTAAAATTACAGTAACTTTAATTCTAAGTGTACAGTAAGTGTTTACGGATCATCAACAGTCTCTCGATCATACCTGTCAACCTCCACATTTGCTTCCCTTAATAATGATTGCAATTCCTTCCAATTAACCTTACAAACAAATTGCGGCACCTACGGACAGCAAGACAGACTATGTAGAATCAAGGTTCACAAAGCCCATTAACCACCAGGGTCGTAGGAGCACCACTACTTGTGGTGTGACTTTGGCAAGTACGGCCTAGTGGTGCCCATCCAACTCAAGGATGGTTATTAAGGGTGGGGCCCGCTCAACCACATGAAACAAATAGTACTGGTTTCCATGGTTAGCAGTAGCAATAGAGGCCTTCTTATCTGACTCGTATACAGCTCCCTCATCATCTGATCGCTGTCATTTTCAGTGAAAAGCGTCATCTCGCTCTCCAGAGCTGAGCGGGACCTCTGCATTGAAGGGCAGCAATACTGATACTAGATCCTAAATCACGGGGGGTAATACTATTTAGTCCTGAAATTTTTAGTATCGAATACCCCAAAATTTTTAGAAATTTTCGACGACTTTGTCGTCTGCTACCAGGACAAGAGATGATACGGATTAAAGCCGAAGGGGGACAGGATGAGATTTGTCCTGTATCTGTGCCCTGATGGTAGTGGGATGAAGTATTGGTGTAGTAAATCTATGGCTTACGAGCCATTTATGCCTCTTTTCATTGAGTACATATGGCTCGGTGATAAAATGCTACCTGTGCAAATTCTTCCGTAGCATTCTAATCCTGGTAAAGGTTTGGTGCATGCATAACCGGAGCTACTCTGATAAAGCAATTGTCTGGTCCAGTATAAAAAGGGCACAGTTTTACCTACAATCTATAGTCAAGGTCTCACACCAACCGACCCCATATTGGCTGCCCATCTCTAAAGAATATTTTATGCAGAAGCTCATTAAAAATGTGTGTTCACTGTTGAGACACTTTATAATAAAAACCTACACAACAAACTGTAATTTCCCAAAGATGCTGGCCAAGCACACAGAACAATTTGATTTGTTGAGGGTTAAGCTTGGGCGAAGCTATGCAGCCTAATGTGCTGAAGGGAAATAAAGCCATAAACCTTTTGTTTGCAGTTTTTGGTGACATGGTTACAAAAGAACTCTGCTTACACCTTGTTTTGAAACCATTATTTACGAAAAAATGAAGGTAAAAAGCAACCTCAATTATCGTAAGTAACTGAGTGAGGGAGACAAATTTAAAGTGGTATTTTTACTGACATGGGACACAGAATCTGGCATTATTATTATTTCATGGATTTAATAGTTTACTGGGTTTGTTCTATGGTTGACGTACTTAAAGCCAACCAAATTTACACAGTAAAATAGAGTGCGCTGAAAAAATAAATATATGGTGTGGCTTTTTATGGTTCTTTGGGTAAAAACAGTTCCCATCCCCTGGTGTAGTGGGTGAATGATATCCTGGACTATTGTGTTTGCCAGTTCATTATTTCATAATGGGAAAAGTCGATACACAAGCAATTCGAACCACGAACAAATTAAACTCAAATGAAGAGGTACCGCTGTACATCCGTCTGGATGTCGGATGTCTGCCCCGTCCGTCTGTCTGTGACGGCCGGCAACTTTATGCCCGCAGCGTTTGTCCTCTCTAAGGATAATCTGGCTAGCCAGCAGTCTCAAGGCCATCTGTCGGCCCTGGCTTTTGCGCCTGCGTCATTCTGGCCCGCGGCCTCGAATGCAACGCCACTGAGGCGGGGTTCAGGGTGGGGAACAACAACTTTCCCTTGAGGACGCAGAAAACGAGGCAGCGACTCTATGGTACGTTGGTTGAATCCGAGGCCTTTTACCAAGTCACGCAGCAGAAGGTGACTAATTATTGGATGTATTTTTCCTAATATAACGTCGCAGTTTTTGGCCCGATAGGACAGATTCAAACCCTTTATGTAAAATATTTTTTGTCACACTCGTGTGTGTATACGTTAATGCCATTTTAACTCACTTTGGAAGCCTTCAGAAGATTTAGTTCCGAAATTATGATGACATAGGACATATCAAAATAAAGTGTTAACCCTCATCTTTCATTAGAAAAATATGTTTCTAGCTTCATCCATTTTTTTGTTAAACAACAGTTGAACATTGCCAAGTTTCTTGAAAATACTTCTTTTGTTGTGCTTCTTTTTTTGCATTTTGCAAGTTCTAAACAATGCATTCCATAAACACAAGGGCACTTTGCTTTCAAATGGTAAATAGTCTGAATTTATATAACGCTTTTCAAGTCAATGAAGACCTCCCAAAGCGCTTTACAATGTGCTTCACACTTACCCGTTCACACATACACTCACACACCAATAAGGAGTCAGCCATGCAAGGCGCCTACCTGCTTATTGGGGGCATTAGGGATTCAGTGTCTTGCCTAAGGACACCTCGACATATAACACGAAGGAGCCGGGAATCGAACCTGCGACCTCTTGATCCCAAGACGAGCGCTCTACCTCCGGAGCTAATGCCGCCACTTGTGTGTTTACATTTTGACAAATTAAAAGACAATTTAATTAATCTCACCATCAATAAAGTATGCTGCTGCGCGTGATAATGCCTACATATTTTGCAGCCTCAGTGTGTTAAAATAATATAGAGTAAATTTGGTTTGGCCTGGCGGTTAGTTTTTGCCGTTTTTCCCCGAACTATTATCCCTAATTGCTGCGAGTCGGGACCGAAAGATAGCACCTTTGACTGGCGGCAAATAACAGCAAACAAACAGCAAATAACTGTTTATGTATTTCTGCTGAAAATGTACTGCGCCTGTGCGGTTGCGATCCATTATCCCTCATCCCATATTGCTGCAAGCGGGGACCAGCGGAGGGTACTCTGGAGGCGTGCCATTCCAGCAAATAACATTTTTATCGCAAGAAAACTGAACTCACACATGAATAATGCATGAACTCTGCACACTTTTTAGCGCCCGATGTCTCCAGTGACATGATCACACAATTTCGGTCACCATGGTGATTGCCATCCTGTAGATGTGCACAAAACATCATCCCTCTCTGAACCTACGATGACGAAGGGACTTTGTCACTTCTTTTGAAAAGAAAAAAGGTCTGTACTTATACATATATTTGCTTCTCTCGCAAAACGCTTCACATATGGGGCATCTTACACACTTAAATCACTGGGTAAAGGAAGAAGCACCAGGATGTGGGGGCTCCCGCAATGTGTGGACAAAGATCTGATCAAAGCTAATCCTGCCATCTAATGGTGATTTTTTTAATACGATATATACATTTTTTATGTATATATTTTTATGTTTTGGCACTCAGGGACAATGCTTTTGAAATTGTATTTATAGGTTATGCTACTGAATGAGTTAAGGAGACGACAGCAATATTATTAACTGTGTATTTACAAAACGATGATTAACCTAAGTACACTGGGGAGCTATGTTAGCATCCTTGCTAACTTATCTCTGAGTTGTACTAGAAGGGAAGGGGGGGTTGTCAACTGACTGGAATCTCGCAGTCTAAAAAGGTTAATCATTACCTCAGTCTGTCTCCGCGCTTACAAAAAACATAAAACACACAGCAGCTAAAGGCAGGAATGGGGAAGACGTGAAGGAAATGAACTCTTGGCGGAGGCGCCTTATTTTCTAAGTCAACACCCTCTCCCGGGCTAGCAGGGAGGAGGCGAAAGCAGAGGTGGGGGGTTCGAACAGTGACGGGGGTCTATTCCAAAGGTTCAAAGGTCACAACGCCAAAGCATTCCTTTTGTTCTGTTACGAAGCAGACGTCTCACTCGTCTTATGCACACAAAGGCACGTAAAACGGAAAGTACTTGGAGACGTTGGCGGGTGAAAAATAAAAATAAAAAATAGTACTGTGAGACAAAAAGTCAATGGAGTTCTCCCAAAAAATTTCAGCTTTTTTCCACCGAATGTTTAAGTGGACAGTGTTATTTAGCGCCTCCTAGTAGTGAAAAAACAACAACCTTTATTCATTTAAAACAAATATTGATTCAAAGCAAAAATACATATACTTTAAAATCAACATGCGTTTCTAAAAACATTTATAGGTTGAATTTTTTTTATTTATTTTACATAAATATCAACTAGAGGGAGCTGACTTGATTGTTCCCATCTTGTTGCTACGGATACCCAAAATACAAGGACTTCACAAAAGGCTGGGCAAAAACATTAGAATAAGTGTTGTGGTTTGGTTACTTAGTGTCTCCGTAGTTTTTCTTTATCCTTGTGCTTTACATTTATGCTACTTGTTCTCCGGTGGATTACACAATACATTTATCGGTCAAATATTACACAGTGTCCCTATAATGTTTAGAAAGACAACATGAACTCAATCTAAAATGAATATTTTATTTGTAAAATGTGAGTTTAGAGGCAAGTTTCACACGTTTCTATCCATCTCTTGGGGTAGCCATTGAATGCTAACAACCAATTACAACAGCCAACAAGTTTGCTGTGGTAAAATTGAAGTTGTAAGAGTAATGTTGTATTTTGTTCCCAAAATGTGGTTAGGGAATGTCTTTGATATAACAAGAGGTCATTTTTGGTTTACAAAAACTATTACCGAATTTTCTGCACTATAAGGCGCACTTAAAAAACAGATTTGCCAGGAATTAGAAAGTGCGCTTTATAATCTGGTGCGCCTTACAGAGAGGAAATACAGTAAATAAAATTACAAATGCATAACAATAAAATGCTAATACATACGGTTACCATTTAAAGCTAAGGTAACTTATATGCAAAATTAGATTTATTTGTATTCTATGATATACATATATATTTATTAGCTTATCTATTTTAATGCAACCCTGTAGTTTTAATGTCATGCCTTTTGATTATGTGCTAACAGAGCTCACATAGCAATAATTTGAGGGTCCGGCTTGTAATTAGGTGCACCTTATACTACAGAAAATATGGTAATACTAGATCTTTATATTGCAAGGTTATTGTGGTAACACTCAAGTGTGAATGCTGTAATCATATTTTGCTGATAGACAAACTTTAACAAGTTATCTATAGTTGTAAAGGGACACTTTGTGATCACAAGGTGTTGTCGTATTGTGTAGTGCAACCAAAAACGAGTGCTACCAAGTGACTTTTACAATTTTTGGGGGGTTTTGGTGGGTATCCGTAGTAGCAAGATTGTGTCAAGTCAGCTCCCTTGAGTGAGACACACGTAATGTAAAATAAATTCAAATATTTTGATCTGAAATAAAAATGTTTAAATGATAGTGGGTGCAGTAATAGATAGTAATAATAGTATTTTAAATTATTGGAATTAATATTTTTTTCTTATGACTTACAAAGGGTTTTTACCCTTAGGTGGCAGTAAACAATACACACTGGCTCTTTAAGTCAGGTGAATAGTCTCTAAAAAAAGAAGTCTGTTAATTGTGTTGGCAAGGAAAGAGAAACACCATTTGGTCCTTCCAAATATTCGTTCTCACAATGGAAGAGAATCCGAGCGGGCCCCTATGGCAGGAAAAGCCTGGCATGGGAGTTGCTCACTTTGGTTATCTCAACATCTTGGACAACCACTCGCAGACATGCGATTTCTTCCCAGAAGCATCCGGGCTGGAAGATAAGGGCTGGAATGTTTGGCTGACATAATCACATGATCTCCACGTCTGGACCGCCACAAGAAGAAACATCATCATCATCAGAAGAACATTCTGTTCTTGTGGAACGCCTCCTACCTCCTCATGCTGACTGACTTTTTATTTTTGCAACAGTTCATCAGGCTGACCACACACACATACCACCGTCATCATCATCATCCCCGATGGCCAGATTTCCCAGGACGACAGGACAAATAAACACACCGCGTTGCCCGGTGAGAAGTGCCAGGCGAGCGCTGATGATGTCATCACGCGAGCGCCAGAGGAAATTATATTGTTCTGACTAATGCAAATGGATGGTGGGACACACCCACTCAGTTTTCTGTATTCCATACTCGCCAACACTACCATTTTATGCGTGAGACTACCACTTTTCTCCCCTTCGATTGGAAAAATACATTTTTAAATCAACCCTTTTTTTTCAAATTTAAACAAAAAAAATATTGCCTCTAGACTTGTTTCTTACTCTATGTCTGTTTTATTTGGAAGTAAAACTAACCTAAACTTTGAATTTTATTGTCAAATATGCTATATACACAACATACAGCATAGATAAAATGACTTTCTCTGCCCTACGTGCAAACAAACAATAAATAAGACACAATACAAATAACAAATAACAGTAAGGTAAAGAAGGTATGCAAATAAAATTATAAAAATACATAAGAATCAGAATACAAAAATGTGTAAAGTATAGCTAAAATTTAAGTAGAAATGTTTTGAATTAAGTTGGCAGAAGGCAGGGAGAAAGGGAGTCCTAAAACCCTGAAGAAATAAGTTGTCCTTGAGCCTGCTGGTTCTGGTTTTGAGACTCTGCAATCTTTTTGTAGACAGCAGCATGATTGAAGAGGCTGTGAGATAACTGATTAAAGCTAGGTTTGCACTGCGGAAAAAATGGGAAGCCAATGGAGGGATTTAAATCAATTAACATAACTACAAAAATATAAAGATGCATTTTTAACACACTTGAGGTATTATCATTTATTCAACATATTTTTGACTACAGTGTTCACCATCCTGCTGCCAAGGGTACTTAAAAACTCAAAAAAGCTGGGAAAAAAAGTAAAACTGCGTTTTTTTTTAGTTCACGTAGTTTGTATTCTTTCTTGCGTTTTTTGACACTCGTTTTCGGTAGCAGTACACAAAACAGCGGATTCTAGTGGTCAGATAGTACACACTGTTCCTTAAAGGGGCAGTGCGTAATATTTAGTGCCTCTTAATGGTACAAAAAAACTTAAACACTTTCCACACTTTTTTCCCTTTAGTGGACTCCTACCCCTGATTGCTGCCACGTTTGTCTTGCAACTTGCTGCTACGCTATGCTCAATGGCACTGCTTTTCGTTTGCATTGGACAGTACAGTGCCATCTAGTGGCCAAATATTACACACTTCTCCTCTATGTAACATATTGTTTGTTGACACAAAAAGGTACAACACAATATTAAATACAGATCGCCTTCTGATGAAGTGAATTGGGTAGAAGAACTAAAATGATAATAATCATAAAATGTTTAAAAACAAAAAACAAAAAAAAAGCACAACTATTACATGAGGAACCTTAAAAAGGTCTTCTTTGTTTGATGAAGCCAAAAACTATAACCGATAAAATCAACACCCAAACAATCATGGGTCAAGCTGGTCACGTCCACTTGCTCCCCCCGTGGCGTTTGTGTATCATGGGAAAAAAAAGACTCCACAGAGCCAGCCTGGCCTTTTGTTGTGTTTTTCCTAAACACCTATTCTGTGCGCATGATTACGCAATATGCTGTTTTCATTACACAATCTGGAGCCTCGGGGCCATTATCAAAATTGACCTCTGCCCAGTTGATTTCATACGCGAATGAATGAGACTTGCAGGAATCGAACACATGCACGGGAATGCGTAGGCATGTATTTCCACTTCACCCCCCCCTTTTTTTTTTCAGAATGCGTTTCCACTGCAACAATGTTCAACTTGTTCTGGGCTCCCCTCCAAAAAAATCTCTGCTCTCCCACCGGCTTAAAGGTAACCCTAAACGCCTCGGAAAGGGAGAAGATTCAGTATAAAGCAGGCAAAGCTAGGGGCCCCGCATTTAGTGATGGGAATTCCGGCTCTTTTTAGAGAACGGGCTCTTTCGGCTCTCAAAGGGCTCTTCGGATTGGATTTGTTACTTTAATCCGAATATTACCAATGATTATGTGATAATTTGCACAAGGTAACTTAATATAAAGCAGAAAAGAGAATAAGACAAAAAAGGAAAAGACGAAACAATGGAAAAAGAGAAAAAGGGGTAAAATGGAGAGAAAAGAAAGAAGATAAAGGCAAGAAAAAAAAGTAATAAGATAGGAAAGTAAAGGAGAAAAAGATAAAATAAGAGGGGTAAAAGAGAGAAACGGAAGAAAAACGACAGAAGTAAAAAACTAGGGAAAAAGAAACAATAGGAAAAAAACAAAAGAATAAAGTACTGTAACAAACAAACAAAAGAGGACAAAATAGAAGCAAAAACGTAACAAGTGAGAAAAAAGAAGAAAAAGGTGAGAAAAAAGCTAGGAAAAAATAAATAAAAGAAGAAAAGGACATTTTTTGCTTCAATCAGTATACTGTTTTACCAATAATAATGTGGCCCTATGCCCAAAATGAATACATATTTTAATATATTTTAATCTTTTATTCTACTAAATTGTAATAGCATTATTTTTTCACTCTACAGTGAACTACGAACTTATCTAAACTTTTCATACAACGCAACTTGAAGTCAGGCAACTCGGATTCCCTGAAAAACACGCGAAACCAGCAAAATGTAAAGTACGAAGATGTTCTTTTCAGTGCAACAACAAATAAACTATGAAACACAAAAATAAAATACTTTTTTTTTAAAAAGCCAATCGGGAAATATACTCAAGAAACACAGGAAACAAAAAATAAATTAAAATCCTCCAGAAAAACAAACAGATAAACCACAACCAATGTTTTTTATAAACTCAACAAATTTAAAGTCAACAACTTAGAATCCCTAAAGAAAAAATAATATTGACCTATTGAAAGAGAAAAAAGCACCTCGAAGGGATTCGGCTCCTGATGGGCGGGAAGCCGGCTCCCTTCGTACGGTCGAAAGAGTCGGCCCATCATGTCTTTTCGTTCGCGAGTGACACATCACTACCCGCATTCCGTTCCCCTCCCCCTCCGATCCCTAACCTCGCTGTTTTTTCGATTTGCTCGGCGTAATGACACAGGGTGGAGAGAAGAGAGGACGGCCAAAACCCAAAATGGAGCCGCCCCTTGCCAAGAGGCGGCTTTGGCGGCCTCGCAAAGAGAGGAAGTGGGAGAGTAATGAGAGACGCCGGTTCCAAAGCGAGGCCCCCGGCCGGCATCTCCGCTCGCTCGCTCGCTGAAAATTACAGAGGACGGCCGCGTAAGGCCTCCGCCCAGAATACGCCGTTTCGAAGAAAACACGAAGCTTCTGTATTTGTCTCTAAAACCGACTGGCTTCCATTTGCTCGGTTTCAGGTGGTGAGTAGTGAAAGAACGGTCAAGTCATTCAAACAACACATCTACAAGCATTTAAAACTGATTTTACTGCTGGGGTCAGGAACCTACGGCTCGCGAGACGTTTGTGGTACTTTTCATGAGAGCATTTGGCTCAGAAATGGAACTTGCACGATTAATTACTGCATTGACACATGCGAAGCCTAATGTAGCCCGTGCAAAGCTGGAACAACACTAAATGGGGTCACACCGACTGACCTCGTTTTGGTTCTACATCACTGAAGAATCTTTTTTATAAAAGATCATTAAACAATCTAAGCTCACTGTTGTGACACTTAGGATGAAAACCCACAGAACAAACTGTAAACACCCCAAAACTCTATCAAAGCACCAAGAGCAATATGATTGGGTAAGCGGTAGGAATGGGTGGAGCTATACTCTTTCTTCCCCTCGCCAAGTGCCGTCTGCAACGAAGGTAAATATGTTGTTATACTTATTTGCAGTATTTTGAGATAATTTTACAAAACTATGCGGGAAAGCAGATTTGGAGGATTTGTTGAATTTTCTCTTATAGTATATGGTGTGGCTATCTAAAGAAAAATCAAATCAAAATTTACATATGAGATTTTGAATCTTTCATGTGCATTTACAAGACGTATCATTTTTAGATCTTGAGTGATGTAATGAAATGATCTGCATTTATATAGCGCTTTTCAAGTCAATGACTTCCCAAAGCTCTTTACATTGTGCTTCACATTTCCCAATAGCGGCCGTGATCTGTGCAGCCATGTAAGGCGCTAACCTGCTTATTGGGGGTATTGGGTTTTCAGTGTCTTACCCAAGGACACTTCGACATGTAACACGGACAAGCCGGGATTCGAACTGGGATCCCTTAATCCTAAAACGATCGCTCTACCTCCTGAGCTACTGCCGCCCCATACACAAATATATGAGTAAACCTGAACAATACGTGTGTAAATATTTTGGAGACAAATCTCTTCTAATATAGGTGTTGGGTAGAAATGACAGTAAAATGTAGGTTACATTTTCATTCACGGCAAGTTCTTCCCATTACAATTCACCACAGCATGCACCTGTCCTCTTGGGCGCGGCCCGAAGGGGGCGATGAAGCTTCATAGGACAACGCCACACAAACTCATGCCAGCTGCCGTTAATCACGAGGCAAGACTAAATGCGATGGCAAAGCAAAACCACCAGAAACCAATGACGGCATCATTTAAAAGCCCACTTGTAGGCAACAATTTCAAGCATTTACAAGAAAGTTCTCCCAAAATTCAAGCACTTTTCAACAACGATTTAAAATTCACAGATTCCAAGCACCCGTACGAACCCTGTAAAAATACACCCACTGCACAGGGAAACAATCAGCATAACTTTGTGTGTTGGTGTGTAGGTTGGTTGGCCGTATTCGAGACTAAGATGCTCGAATCCAGATTCAATTATTCGATGCTCGCTTAACCGACTCAGTTGTTCTTCTTTCTTTCTGCTTCTCTTGAGCGGGTGCTTTTTTTCACCGCCGCCGGCTCAAAGACATGAAGTCATATCCTGCGCTGCCCTTTCCTCTCCTCGCTAACCCAAACAAGGCGGGAATGCCGAGAGAGCAAGAGCAGTAACACTGAAAGCGCTCTGTTCAGCAGTCAAACTGGAACTACATTTCCGGATTTAAAAAAAAGGAAACAATGTACATGATTATGAGGGTGACACTTCACTTCCAGTCATTAGTGAATATATAAAAAATAGGGCAGTCGTTAGGACGGCAGGTTTGATTTAATGAGCCTGGACTAAATTTAATCCCCCTCACCGGAGACGACGATGGCGCTCACACTTCCAGTGGCTTGAGGACTTTTCGACACCATTTTAAAAAGCGCCGCAGAATTCTTAAAAATATGGCTTCGTTATACAGGTGGCGAGTATCCTGCCGTTCGAAAAATTATAACGAGAATTGTCTTTGGCATTGATAACAACGTAGTGACCGATGTTAACGAGATTAGATGACATGTGGCACTCCAGGATAAACAGAATAAAGACTTAAAAGAAAAAAATAACATAAAAGAATGTCTGCATAACTAGGCAAACTTATTTAGAATGTATTGTTTGGAAATTCACATAAGTTGTAAAAAAAAAAGATTATTTGATTTCTTTTGTATCTACCGATAGTCTTGAACCCTTCTTGACTCAATAATCAGAAATACAATAGTAACTATTCAATTGTTCTTAATTATGAATACATAAAGATGCAGATGTCCACATATACTATTTCATTCTGTATTTGTTTACGATTAGAAAACTGTCTTAAATTGGTTTTTGAGCACCCAGAATTAAAGATATATATATCACGTCCCTGTTTTCAAGCACTTTACTTGTTAGGTTTGAGTGTATTTACACATAATGCTTCATGAAAAAACATATTTTTGGAAAAGTACAATATGGAAAAGGTGTCAGTAAAACACATTTTTTCATTAGTAGTACCTAATTTCCCAATCTATGATCATTATATTTTTACCATTATCGTTTGGCGGGCCGGATTTAAAAGCTTGACGTGTCACGTGTGGCCCGCAGGCCGTTGTTTGCCCAATATTGCTAAGAAAAATATTGCGAAAAAACACAATTCCAAAATAAATCCATGAATACCTATGGTTTATATACATAGGCTAAATACTATTTTTAGTCTTTTGCACTTGTTTGGAATGGTGATGACCCTGGAGAAGAAACAATCTCAGAGTCCTTGTTTTAAAGAACCTGTAGCGCCTAACAGAGGGCAGCTGGTCAAAGAGGTGGTGCCCGGGGTGAGATAAGTCCTTTATAATGTTGTTGGGTCTGCGGCATTAGCTCAGGAGGTAGAGTGCTCGTCTTGGGATCAAGAGATCACAGGTTCGATTTCCCGGCTCCTCCGTGTCCTTGGGCAAGACACGGAATCCCGAATGCCCCCAATAAGCAGGCCGGCGCTATTGGTGTGTGAGTGTATGTGTGAATGGGTAAGTGTGAAGCTCATTGTAAAGCGCTTTGGGAGGTCTTCATTGACTTGAAAATCGCTATATAAACTCAGACCATTTACCATCTGCTAGAGTATTGCAAACTGGCAGTTTGGGCAGAGCAGCCAATGATTTTTTTCCGCTAGGATGTGTCGATGATCTGGGACTAAAGTATTAGGCCATAAATATATTAAGTCTGTGAAAAAGAAACCGAAAAAAGTCATAAATTTCCTACGGACAGGCTGCCAAGAGACATGACAGGAATTTAGAAAAAAAAGGTGGCTATATTTAAACGGCGGCGGGAGGAAGCGCCTGTGTGACAGTGGGCAGTTTGCCAGGGTTCGCACTGGTCATTCAATCCCTGTGTGTATGTGTGAGACATCACAGCCTGACTGGATCACAGTCAGTCCAGGGTGGCACCATGAGGCATGCCACTGACACACCGTTGAGAAGTTGGCGGGCTTGAAATAAAAAAAAAAAACACGATCCAAGAGCAAGTAAATGGCCCAAATACACGCAGTTGGAGACTCTTCCAAGCTTCGATGCGTTTTAGACAGCACATGGAAGCGGTGGCCTGGTGCCACGACTTCAGCGGTCATTAGGTCAAATCTTGTTAAAAACTAAACCGAACGTGGGTGAAGGTTGCGTGCACAGGATGCGCATAGGGTTGGTGAAAAAACATAGCATCAATGCTAAGTCTAAAGAAGGCCAGACACTCACAATTCTGACCACACTGGCATTGATTTTATGGATGCCCCGCATGTCAAAGGCGTTTTGAGAGAGAAAATGAAATGCTGTGCTAATGAACATGACAAATTTACTACTTAAACATTATGTACCCTGTGATGGACCACTTGTGCTACAAGGTTGGGATCGAAGCAACCGATAAACAAGGAGATGTAGACTTTCTAAGACGTTACGCAAACAAAACTAACACGGAAAGTGAAGAAAACATCTCTAACATTGTGCCAAGTTATTTGAAAAACAAAAGAGAACAAGGACTAGCATATACTCAGAAGGTCAGCTAAATACCGGGAACTATAGATTTCACAGTACATGGCCAAATACTCCAATACAATGAGCGGTATTCTATGCTCTATAGATTTTAGTTACACTGTTTTGTCATGTAAATTGTAGTGAACAAAGAATTGCTATGTTAAGGACTGAAAATGCTTTGCTAACAAAGCTAAACCGTACTGTAAAACAAAAAAGAAGCTTATTTATATATACACTGCACCCGGCTCGCCAGCAAAACAGCCAAATTATGTGTATAGCCAATGTTCTCAGGTAAAATTAATGACTTCCGCCACTATGCTAAGAACACGAGCAAACAAAGCAACCGCCATGAAACTAAAACAATGCATGTGTCATGTGAAAACATGGTGGTTTCTCAATACCCTCAATTTCTAAAGGGACACTGTGTAATATTTGACCACTAAATGTCCTTGCATTGTCAACTCCCTCAAACAAATTTCTGGACCTACGATTTTTCAAAAGAAAATGCATGTTCATATGATAGTAAGTGTATTTTAGCTAGTTATTCAAATCAATAAGAACTCAAAAACTTGATGTTGGGAAAATACCATGCTAGTAAAACGACTACTACCAAACTATAGACGTATCAGTACGTAGATCATTGTGAATCTAATTAACTAAACTGAAATTAAACAATCACAACTCTCCTACACGATAGAATTTCAGCGTTTTTGTCCACTCGGCTATGCGAAAAACATGACATAGGGGTCATGTTAATAAAATCCTGTTGCGATTACCTCATTAATGCTTACTAAGCTAGTAATGTAAACAAAACCATCCCGAAACTATTAAATACATCTGGAAGACAATAAAGTCGATTCTGTTCTCTCGGGAACTGGGCTAAGTCGTAACAAACAGCGGAAAAAACTTCCTTGGCGGAGATACTGACGTCCGTGCCGCTCTCCATTCACAAAACCGTCTCATCGGTTTCTGTGGTCGACTGAAACCCGCTCAATCGACTGTAACCCCCTCCCCCTCCAACCGTCCCTCGTTGTTCTGCTTGCTGTTCCAAGTGAATGGCGCGAGGCAGCGAGAGCCCGCCACGGAGCCCCCAGCCTGGCAGGCGGCCCGCTCTGCGTTCGTGCTTGTCACTGTCGCCGCAGCTAGCTTAACTCCTTCTGGTCCGAGTCCCTCGATTGGCAGTTTGTGGGTCTTTAGAGTAACGCTTACAAAGTAACACGTCCCGGAACGCAATTGCTCTTCTCTGTAACGAGTACAGTAACGCGTTTTTAATCCCATTTTGTTACTCAACTGCTGTTAAAACCTGCACTTCACAGTTACTTTTTAAAAGCAGACCATGGACTACAGCGAGTTCAGATCTTCCTGTGCTCTCTACCAGCAACACAACGCTGGTTACTTATATATAGGGTGGACCGATAAAACACAACTGGATCCAGAGTACGAGAACGCTCGTCCCCTACTGATATTCTCCCTATCATATATACTCACATCTAAGGCACATTTATATGACCAGAGCCATATCCCCCTAGTGGGAGGTGGCTAGAGTCAAGAACACATTCACATTTCTGACTCTTTCTGGGAATTGATACAGAGGAGGGGATTCCCAGCCCCCTCGCTCAACCCAACTGATGTGTTGGGAGTCATTAGGTGACCAAACCCCCCAATTCCAACCCCTAATGCCGAGCGCCAAGCAGGGAGGCAATAAGTACCAATGTTGTAAGTCTTAGGTATGACTCAGTCGAGGCCTGAAGCTGCAACCTCCCAGTCTCGGGGCAGGCGCCCTACGCCCAAGGCCACCGAGCTGGTTATACCAAGGCACATTTAACACTATGAATTAAAATACTAAAATCAGGGAGTCAATTAACATGCGCAAATGAGATTTTATGTCACCAGTAGCAAATGGTAGGCAGTGCTTGGGAGTGGGCGTGGCTTATACAGGAGCAACAAAATCTATAGGGTAAACGTCAGCACAGAATTTACAGTAAGAGAGGGTGGAAATGGAAAAAAAACACGCCTTGGACATTACCCAAAAACGGAGAAGGAAGGTTTGTAAACAAAGGACAAAATGGATATGGAGTGTCTCGGCAGTGTAAGTTTGCAAGCTGTGAAAAAGATCTTCTATTCCTTTTATTATGTCACTATTTTTAAGTAGTTTCAGGGGGTATGCTTCAATGCAAGTAAATACAGTAGTTTGCAAGCGGATAGTTACTTTCAGAGTCAGTAACCTGTGACGCAATTACTTGTTAAATGGAGTAACCAACAACTGTAACCCATTCCTTTTTTCAGTAACGCGCCCAACACTGGTAATGCTACCCAGTCAAGAAGCGCTTGAATATTCAACGCCAGCGCACTCCCTACCCCCACCCCAAGGGAAAAACATAAATTGCGACCCTGGCTCCCCTCTTGCGCCGTCTGGAGAGGAACATAAAAAAGGGGGGCGATTGAGGGAGCTAGAAGGTCAGCTACAGGCCTCTTGGGACAGCCATGTTTCTTTTGTCAGGGCCCCTGAGGGAGGGCGCAAGGGAGGTGAGAGGGGGGAAGCTTGCCAGGGTAAACCATGAGGGTACCGCTTTTCTGGCATCTTTGCTGAGGAGGCCCATTCACTGAGTTACTTGATGCCAGGAAATTGCGCAGGAGAAGGGCACACAGGGAATCAAGTAGAGGATGCACCCAAGAACCTCAGTACGAGGGTTTACGATCCCAAAACTGCATGTAACATCCTACATGCCCGCATTTCTTGTGTAAATATTGTGTAAATTATAACCTTATATTCTTTGCTCCTTTATATTCTTTGTTTTTTTCTATCCTCTCTGTTAAATGTAAAACTGGAGTGCCACGTCCAATTTCGTTGTCACAATATGTTCAACCCATTTTGTAACAATGACAATAAAGGTACATTCTATTCTATTCTATTCTATTGTATTGATCTCATTTACTGGCAGCCCCAAGTAAAAATGTAACTTCAATATATATATATATATAGAAGTCATTGGTATTCTATGAATCAATGTAGTTTAACAGTGAAGAAGCAGTGGGTGGTTCGCTAGAGTGCCTACGTTGGAGAGATCTCTCATTAAATACCGGCCCCAAGTAAAAATGGATCTACGACGTCTGTGGCCGTCATTAGTACTCTATGGGTCAAAATTTGCTCAATTTAACAGATAACAAACCACGTGTTTGGGTAGCAAGTACTGCACAGTTCTACAGAGTACCCATATTATAGGATTTCCAAGCTCCAAGTAAAAATGGATCTTTGATGTCTTTGCCCACATTGGTAGTTGACAATATCCATCAATTTAAAGAATAAAGATAATAAAGCGATTCTGGGAATCCGCGTCTACGAAACAAAAACGGGTTAAAAGGGAGGTGGATGTGGTTATGTAGAGATGGGGGTTGGGGTATGGGCCGCTAACACCAACCGACATAAAACAGGCTCTAAAAGGGCCCGGTAATGAGAACCATCTGATGGGCCCGAAGAGAACAACTCTGCCCGCGGCCACGGCGCCGGCTCGGGAGGTTGGCCAAAGAGGATTATGGGAAAGGAAAGCTGAGGAAGCCCCAAACTAGGGCCTGAAAAAATAAAAGGAGAACAACTGCGTCTCTTGCTAACTATGCTCTGCTGTGGTTCTGCAAATACACAGAACCCAGACTGTGTTCCAAACCACCAGCTCCTTCACATTAGCGCAATCACGAAGAGCACGGTAAAGAAGTTTACCTGAAAGCCCCACAGGGGCTGAGTAGGTTGTTCCCCCGGTCTCACTGGATGAAGGTCCTGAGTCCGGAGAATCTATAGTCGAGAAAGAATTGGAATTAGTAGGTGGACAAAGACTGCAAGACTGTCCCTCACCAAGATTAAATCAATGCTTGATGGAGAAAAATAGCTAGGAAGATCTTTTATAATCCTGCTTCAGGAAACACGCTAACCCCGTAGGCTAAAAATCGGAAGGAGCTCGGACAGAGAAGTTTTACTGGCGGGTTTTGGCATTGCTACGCTCATGCTAACGAGCTGCGACGCGGCCAAACGATTCGTTTTGGCCGGCCAACCTCGCTCGCGCTTTCATTGGCTGCCAGCGGCCCTGGCCTGGTCACCGGGGCGACAGTTCACAACCGACCGCAGGATTCGAGGAAGGGGGTGGGGGCCGTGGAGGTAAACACTAACTGGATTATATCCCACCGGAGCCCCCACAAGGTGGCGATTGACTTCAGGGCTGCTTTCATGTATGGACGTTGGCGATGCCAACGCTGCAGTGGGCAGGGAAGGATACTCAGGTCACTTCCGCTTCCTGCCGGTAAGAACTGTGAATTTTCTACATCCTTTCTGACACTCTCTCAAGGTAAAATCATACACAACCTGGATCATGGGTAGGGAACCTATGGCTCGCGAGCGTTATATGGCTCTTTTCATACGTATGGCTCCAAAATAAAATGTAACTATTGCACATCTCTCTGTGGCGTTCCAAAGTCAAGTGATTTCATCCTGATTTTGGTCCATATACAGCCGAAGCAACTTAATGCAGAAGTTCGATAACAAACCATTTAAACTGATAAATAAAACCGCTGGCAAACGACTTTGATTGGGTGAGCAGTGCGGGTGGGCGGATCCCTGCACACAGCGCAAGGCACTTCCTTCTCTCTCTCTCTCGCTCAGTGCAGTCTACACCGAAAGTGAATATGACAATATGCTTATTGTTTGCAGTAACTTGTGACATATTTACAAAAGAACTTTGCATGCACATTGTTTTGAAACCGTTATTAAGGACAAATTCAAGGTTCCTGACCCCTGACCTAGAGCATACGACAAAAGGGAGATACAGTATGTCAACTTTTGGGTACCTTGTCCAAAAGAACTACGACCAGAGGATTAAAATTCATGTCAAGAAGGTTAAAACCTGCAACACAATTTGCCCAGGGGTGTTTCTCTTCAAAGATAGACAAGCTCTTTTCCTAATTGCCATTTACTGCCGGAAGTACAAGAACTAAAACAGAGTCAAGATATAGAAACTCTCTAGAAAATCTCATCTACAAACACAAAACACAGAGGTAGAACTTTAAAGGGACATCTTGTATCATTGAGCGCCTCCTAGTGGTAAATAAAAGAACAAAATTAATTTCAAACGTAAAAAAAGTACATGAACTATCATATAAACACGTTTTTTTTTAAATACTCAAAGGGTCAATTTGTGTTTGTGTTACTGAACACGAGGCTAACCTAGAGGGAGCTGACAACATTTTCCGCCATCTTGCTGCTACGGTTGCCAAAACAAAGAGTAAAAATAGTGTGATGATGAGATAAACTATAATGCCTTTTCTGTGTCATCTATATCACTGGTGATGTAGTGGTTAAGATTTGGAGCTCAGACCGCCACGACCCGTGTTCGATTCCCGTTAGATCCAATGTTTTGTGATTGTGGTTTGCGATATTTTTCGACGGATCAATCATTGCACAAAAAACGATAATGTGCTTGCGTAAAACCTCGTGTATAACGTGCAACACCTTGAGTTTTGTTTTGTTCTTTTTGTAAAAAAAAAAGGCGTAATACGCGAATAAATATGGTACCTTTGGTAGCAAGATAGCAGACAATCATATAAACTAGGTGAGGCTCATGATAAGTAAAATACAAATCTTTTGACTCACAAATATTTAAAAGATACAGTTTGAAGTGATGGTTCATGTATTTTTTTCAATATTGTTTCTCACCACTAGAGGCGCTACATGATACACACAGTCCCGAGGTAAAAAATGGTAAGTAGGCGCTCGTTTGAAAATATTAGGGGAAATGCTGATTCTGGTGATAAAAGTCCAAATAAAAATCTGCCCGGTAACAGTGTAGCTACAATGGAGAGAATATAAAAAACGTGTATTAAAGTAAAAAAACGCTTTTCTGTCTAGCCACGCCCCTTTCATACTGTAACGCTGCAGTCAAACTGTCACTTGGGGGTTACTACAGTGCACAAAGTACTGGGGATGGGGGGAGTCTTCTCTATCCCCTTACCCCCCCAGCCAGCATTGGCTGCTCATTTAGCCGTGGGTGTGCACCAGTAGCGGAAAAGAAAGCAGAGGGTCCAGACAATGACCCCTGCCAGACGAGCAGCTGGCTGGGGGTCCGCCAGCCCGAATGGGAGAAAGTGGCTTTCAGTGAGTGGAAACAATAGGAAGTCATTGCAGCTGCAGCTGTGACTCCATAGCATAGTCCGAGCTCCCCTCTCCACTCTGCACCTGCCCTCCCCTTCGCCCTCCCCCTCTTTGCCCTATTATCCACCATTATTTATTCAGCGTCATACCAAAGCTGCGCGTCGGCGCTGTCATTCACGCTAGCGGCCGGCATCCCGCAGGCTGAAGTAAATAGGAAACCCGTTCAGGAATACAGGAAGCCATTATGTAACTGGAAAAAGGGCCGGGAATGAGTGTGGGAGCGCGGTGGCAGAAGCAGGAAATTAGCAGCTAGCCTAGCTCCTAAATCAAATGTCAGACTTTTTTCCGCCGTTTGTCGTGACCCAGCGGGCGCAGCTGCTATGACCATCGCGACCGCGGGAGAGACTCCGCGGCCATGTATTTATAGGACAATAGGTCGTAGACGGTTCCGCCCCCCCCTGCCTCCAGCCTGGGGCATCTGTCAATCAGCCGGCCGTGTGACAACTTCCTCCAGGTTAGCGAGAATGCTAACATTGTGGAAAATGTTTTTTGCACCGTGTTCTGTCGTACTTAGACAAGTTTTGAAGCTGCGACCAGCCTGCTCGCAAATGAAGATAGTTGTACGATAGTCCTCGAGTCTGAGCGTTCACACAAAGTCGGTGAGCAACGCTCGAAACAACAGTGAGCAACAGCAATCCCAAGTGTGGCAACTAAGTCATTATCAAACATGTCCAAAACTTGACATCAAGTTACATTTTGCGGCAATGCAAAATTATTTTTCACTTTTGAATGAATTGACTCATGTACTATTGCAAAGGTTGTAGGGCCTACAAACGTCGTTTGTTCTTACAATTCTTTCACAAGATATCCATTTTTTTTTTATTTGCTGATATATTTTCTCGCATAATATTAACATTTTTGGGGGCTTATTGGGTCGGTTGCAAGATGCAGAACTGTATTTAGTCACATTTTTTAGTGGAAGTACAATGTTGGCAACAAGATTGACTTGATAAATTGGAAATTATTTGAATGCAACACAAACTTTATTTGTACCTGTTTTTTTCTTTTTTTTTTTTTAAATCTCATTGTGTTTATTTTTTCCTAACTGTTACTTTTCTTCTTGTTTTTTGTTCTCTATTACCTTTTTTCGTTTATTTATTTATTTCTTTTTTTCTGGCTTTTTCCCTGAATTTTTCCTGCTCTTTTTTTCTCTTTTTCGCTCTTTTTGTTTATTCTCAGCTTTTCACTACTTTTTCATTTTGGTATTTTTTTTTCTTTTTTGCTCTATTTCCCCCCCTTCCTTTGTCATTTTGTGCATAATTTTTACATATTATTTGGTCATGTAGGGATTGAAGAAGTAAAAACAACCCGAAAGAGCCGGTCCTTTTTAGTGAGCCGAGCCGAGCCGAAGAAGCCGGTTCTCGAAAAACTCTACTGACTTTACTCAACTTCGTTCTACTTCGACATTGACTTCAAAATACCGCATTTAGAACACAGCGTTTAAATCCCTTAGCGGGCCTGATCCGGCCCACAGGCCGCCTGTTTGACACCCCTGGTTTAAAGCGTCTTCAAGACCACTTGAGTTGAAGGGACACTGTTGTATTTGATCAATAAATGTCGCTAAAGGTTGTAGAGCAACCGAAAACGAGTGCTACAAAGCACACGAAAAAACACAGACTATGGAAACTGAATGGGGAAAACAAGACACAAAAAAGCATGACATAGGAAACAACTCTGGTTTATCTGATGATGAATCGGACTTCGAAGGACCTTAAATACATAGATTTTAAATTTTTGGGGTATTGTGTTCGTAGTTGACGTTGACAATAAATTATTTTAATCATGGCCTCACATATTCATCAACATTTGACACAATGCTTAGCTTGGCCTGATGTTTTTAATCAAAAATAAGGGTTGCACATTATACTCGAATAAATACAGTACACCAAAAAGCTGGCGAAAGGTTGGGGAAGAAAAATGGTGCAGTTTGGTCCCTTTGAGTCGACATAGTTTGTATTCTTCATTGTGCTTTGTAGCATTCATTTTTCGTTGCATTACATTATACAGCAACACATGGTGGTCCAATAATACACACTCTCACTTTAAAGCTTCCCTCCCGTGCCTCAATCTAGGAAAGGACGCTTGTTTTCAGAACGACGTGGCACATTTTCAATATTCTCCCGTTGTGATTGTATCTAAGAGCACGCGATACTCGTACGCAGGGTTGGGTAGGGTTACTTTAACTGGATTACTTTCAATTACTTTTGGATTACTCCAATACCAAATATGCTAATAAAAGACAAAAGAAACTAAATATGAATGAAATGAATAAATTTTGTGCAGGCTTGGGGAGTAACAGAATACATGGAACGGCAAAAATGATGTTGGCAAGCTGTTTGGATTTATTTTCATTTTGTTTCTGTCGCATTTGATGTTAGTTTTGCCGGAGATCAAAGCCAGGAGAGAAAGCTTACCACGTGTTGTGAGTCATCATTTTGTTCATATTTAGTTTCTTTTGTCTTTTATTAGCATATTTGGTATCGGAGTCATCCAAAAGTAATTGAAAGTAATCAAGTTAAAGTAACCCTACCCAACCCTGCTCGTACGACATGTTGAGCCTTGCGTCAACTATCAAAGGCATCCTTTGATTATTGTTAACATTGCTAAACTTTGGCAAAAATGCCCGAAGATACTTCTGATGATCCGTAAACAGTAAACAAGTATAATTGACGTCTTTCAACTTGCCAACGGCTCCAATCTGGGACATGTAAATGTTAGAGATTGGTATCTTTAACAGGGATTTGCCATACTTAAAAAAAAAAAAAAAAAAAATCCAATCCGGAGAATACTAGTACATAGAAAAACTAATTTCTTCGCGGAAATATGACTGTATTTTTTAAATCGCAACATATTTACTCAAAATAAAAATGATTTATTACACTAATTTGTATTTCCTAAACGGCCACTAGAGGGCAGGTCCTACTGGTATCAGCTGGTACTAATATCTTAAAATAAGGCTGGAATCGGCACTGATGCAAATTATACTTGCAACGAAAACATTTGATTTATACACTCTACGGAAAGAAAGAAGAAAAGACAGACAAAAGACAGAAAAAAAAGACAGAAAGAAAGAGAAAAGGAAAGAAAGAAAGAGAAAGAAAGGACGAACAAGGTACCCACATATCCTCCAAATATCTTAAAAGGCATTAAATTCTAAAAATAAGGTCTTTAATTGTCATTAAAATGTCCAACTTTTGAGAGTCTTAAAAATGTGAACACACTACAGTATTAAGATTTAGATTTGTTTGAACTAAATGGATTTAGAGAAAAAGTCACTTTTCATGCGTCATACTAAAAATGCCAGTTTTGACTGAAGTACAGTAAACATCCTTTTTATTTATATATTTCCAGGTCTAAATCTTTGGAGAGTGCTATAATTTTCGAAGAAAAAGGATTTTTACTGGACCAAAATGTTATCTAAAAAAAACTAAATACAATAAACATTTGTTTAAAATTGCCTCTAAATCATACGCTGTTTTTTTTTTTTTCGTTTGTTTCAACTGTAGCGTTGTTTCTGTCGACTTGGTCCTAAATTTGGCATTAAAATGTCTTTAATTCAACTTCTCTTAAACTGTAGAAATCCTGAAGAAAGAAAAAGAGAGAAAGAAAGAGGAGGGGACAGAGAGAGGAGGGGAGAGATAGAGAGAGGGTGGAAAAGAGAAACAAAAATTATAAAAAACAAAAAAGAGAGAGAAAGAGAAAAAAGGAGAATTAGAGGAAAAGAGAGAGAACGAAATAAAAAAGAGAGAAAATAATCTAAAGAAGAGAAAGAAAAAGGTTGGAGAGAGAGAAAGAGTAAAAGTAAGAGTCTCATTATCTCTCTCATCTCATTAGCTGCACCGCTTATCCTCAGTAGGGTCGCGGGGGTGCTGGAGCCCATCCCAGCAATCATCGGGCAGTCGGCAGGGGACAAAAGAGAGAAAGAAAAAGTAAGAGTAAGAGAGAAAAAACGATGGGGGCGAGAAAAAGGGAAATAACGATTTCAAGAGCGACGTAGAGAAAAGAGAGAAAGAGAGCAAAAGTGGGATAAAGAAAGCAACAGAAAGAGAGAGAGGGAGAGAGAGACATAATGAAAGAGAAAAGGAAGAGAAGAAAAGAAAAAAAATGTGGAGAGACAAAGAAAGGGTAGATTAAAAAAAAGAAGTAGAAAGAGGGAAAGAGAGAGGCAGGAGAGAGAGAGTAAAAGTCAGAGAAAGAGAGTAAAAGAGAAAGCGAAATAATGATGACAAGAGACAGAAGTACAGAAAAGAGAGAAAGAGAGCAAAAGTTAGATAAAGAAAGCGAGCGAGAGAGAAAGAAATATAGAGAAACATATTGAAAGAGAGAAAGAAGAGAGCGAGAGAGAGAAAAATGTGGAGACAGGCAGAGAAAAGGCAGATAAACAGAGAAAGAGAAAGAAAAAAGACCAAAGGAAAGGAGGAAATGAGAGAAATAAAGAAAGAGAGAGGGAAAAACGAATTAACGAGAAAGAGAGAAATAGGATGAAAGAGAGAGGAAAAGAAAGAATAAGAAAACATTTCAAGCTGCCTCTCATATTTGACATTTTTCCCTCTCGCACCTCCCTCAGCGTTCTCTTGCGAGCCAGATTAAATCTGTTGGCGGGGTTGATCCGGCCCGCGGGTCACAAGTTTACCCACCTCCAATCTATTGATTGGGGAATCATCGCACGCACACCATTCCCCTCAAAAAAAAAAACCGTCACCTAGGGAAGTGCCCTCTAAACACGTCATAAATAGAAGTCGCTGTGCGTGAAGCAATCCTAAAACACGCAGTCCACGCGTGTCTGTGAGGCGACACGCTCCACTTGAAACCATGACATAACCCGCTGCGCCTCCCTGGCACCGAGGTGACAACCTTCGTCTGGCTCAGGCTGCGCGGAGGCCGGCAAACAAACAAACAAGCCGTCACGTAAACAACCTTAGACGCTATTTAGAAAAAAAAGCCCACGCGAAGCTCCTATTTTAAACGCGGGTGCGAAGAGGCTCCACCAAGACGCAGTGGCAGGCCGACGGAGGCATTTGGCCGCCGGCCACGCGAGAAGTGCGCAGCCGGCACCGGTGCCTCTGCACCGCGGTCATAAATCATCCGCGAACACGGAGAGGCTTCCTGTGCGCGCTCGCCGACATTCTTGCGCACGCGCGACAACCAACTCAATATAAAGTCTAAAAAATGGAAAAAGTATTCATATAAAAACTACACAACCGGGACATTTCACTTATATTGATTTCAAACTTGGCAACTAAAATACCTCCTATTGCAGATTATTTAGAAATAAAGTCAAAGTGTAAAAGAAGTCGACAATACAATTGTAAAACATTTAAAAGTACGAAAAAATTACTACAAAAAAATAATACAAAATTAGACAAAACCAGGATATTGCTCTTAGAGCAGGGGTATCAAACTCATTTGAACTCGGGGGCCACGCGATAAAACAAACTATCTCTCGGTTGAGGAGAAAGAAAAAAAGAGAAAAAGAACAAGGGAAGAGAGAAAGGAGGAAAAAAGAGAGAGAGAGAGAGAGCATGAGAAACAAAAGGGATAAAAAGTGAGAGGGGGAAAAAAGAGAAAGTGAGAATTAAATCCAAAGAGAAAATGAAAAACAGAAAGAGAGAAGGGGAAACCAAGATAGAGAGAGAGAAAAGAGAGAGCAAAAGAAAGTAAAAGGACAGAGAAAGAAACAAAGAGGAACAAAGAAAGTGAAAAAGAGAGAAAAGCAAGGGAAGAAGAAAAAAAGAAGGAAGGAAAGAAAAAGAAAGAAAGAAGAAAGGGGGAGAGAGAGAGCGAGAGAAAGAGAGAGAGACTGAGAATCAAAAGGGATAAAAAGAGATTTAGCGACTCCTAGTGGTTAAAAAAAAACACCTTCATTCATTAAAAAAAGAATACTGATTTTAAAAAATGAGCAAAAAGAGCGTGCATTTTCAAAATACTCATAGGTCTGGAAATTTGAATTTGAGCCTCATCTAGAGGGAGCTGATAGAATTTTTTTGACTTCTTCCTGCTACAGGTACCCGAAAAACAAAAATCTCACGAACGGCTACGCAAAGAAATGAGGAGAAAAACGGTGTGGCTTGGTCACTTTTGGTTCTCAGTAGTTTGTATTTTCCCTTGTGCTTTTTAGCACTTGTGTTTGGATGCACTTTACAATACACCAACGTCGAGTGGTCAAATAATACACGCTGTCCCTTTAAGCTTAAAAAAAAAAACACACACCAGAGCTTTTTCTTTGAATATTTAAAAGTTCCAACTGCGCGTCTGGTCTTTGAATAAATCGCAAGTCCAGCATGTGAACAATGCGGAATTTCTCCTGGGAAAAAACATCCCCACCAAATTCAGATTTATTTTATTTTATATAAATTATATCATATAAATGTTTCCAATGCATCAAAGGGAACTTGTACCCATTTAAAAAATATACATTTAATTTATTGTGAAGGACTACTATTTTAAATTGTAATAAAATTTCAAACGTTGCTTCGCCGCTCACTCCGAAAAATGACGCCAACTACTGGCCGGACATACACATAACACTATTGGAATACATGCAAATTAAAATATTATGACTTGGACAACATTAAGACTAATAATAAAATGTATCACATTTAATGCCTATAATTAATAGAGAAAGATCTTTAAATCCAAGGATATTTCTATTTTGAATTTCTTGCCCCAATGCTAAGCTGTGTTATTACGTTCCGAAAGTCGCTTCGTCGCTCACCCCAAAAAAATGTCGCCAACTAGTGGCCCGGCATGCACATTACACGATTGAAAAATGAAGTCGAATATTTAATCCTCGTTTAGTATTAGTACAAAAAATGTATGTGAGCTCACCTGGTGGTTTAAGATAATCCATGGGATAGCGGGAATATGGAGGAGGAGGAGACTCTAAGGGGGGGAAGAAATAAAATAGTCAGAAAAGAAATACAAAGTGAGGGAAACTTCGATGTTTTTAAAGAAACCCACCGGATAAATACAATAGTCGGGAATTAAATGTAACAAAAAACTCCTCCTGGTATCCAATAATGAACATAATGATACCTTCCCCTGTCGGTTTCGGGACTTTGTGAGCAAGACGGTGAGGCCCCGGGGGCTGGCTATTGCCTTTCACTGACAGCCAGATAAACAAGGGGGCCGCCTGGCGCCAGGAGGGCCACTATCAGCGTCTAGGACAAACTCAGATAGGGGCCCCACTCCCTTGCTCTCACACACACTTTACTTCCCCGTGCACTTTTGGATAGGTGCTTGTCATAAACATGGCTGTGCGTTTTACACGAGTTGAGTACCAAGTGAACTGACTGGAACTAATTAAAGGAAATTTAAAAAACGAGTTTTTATAAAGTAGATCAAACAATCAGGACTGAAATATTGGAATACGTTGTTTTTTATTAAAGGGACAGTCTGTATTTTGTTACTTTTACTGGTAGAAAAGAAAGGAAAAAACCTTATGATAGAAAAAAATAAGGAAAGATACATGAACTATAATAGAACATTCTTTTATATTAATGTCATAGTTATTGTCATTGAGACATTATATTTCCCTTTTTGTCTTTTTCACTATATCTTCATTTCTCCTCTCTTATAATTTGCAAAATTGAATGAAAAATTGTGCTTTTTGATCACTTTCAGTCTCTGTAGTTTGTATATTTCTGTGTGCTGTGTAGCACTCGTTTTTGGTTGCAGCAGCCTCTAGAGGTCAAATCGCGAGTCAAACATTTGGTGTATCTGAAGACATCTAATAAAGACATTGTAAATGTTATAATGTATTGTGTTCAAAGTTTACGTTGTTGATAAGTGTCACAGTCTTGTTCCACGGACGGACTGAGGAGATCATTTCTTCCTCATGCCATGAGGCTCTTTAACCCCACCCGGGGGAGTAAAAGCCCACATTAAACCACACCCACACATTTGCATATTACCCTATTTTTATTACAGCGTGTATTTTATGTAGCACTATTTGAATACTCTATATCAACACGTTGGGTATTTATGTGATATATTACTTTTCCTTTATTATTGTTTTATTTTCAACACAAGGATACTGTTGGAAGTGTGAATTTCCCTACGGTGATGAATAAAGTATCTAAGTGATTTAAATTGTGGCTGCACATATTCATCAACGTTTCTCACTTACAATGACAAGAGGTGAAACACATTTTCAAAATAACTCCTATACAGTTTCAAATTGCCGACTTGCAAAGTCTATGTGAAGCGCACAAGCTTCTGACTGAAAGAAAAGAAAGGCATCGTGGGAAGTAATTACGTTCCTTCTTAAAGATATCGTATTCGAAACGTTTGCGGCTTACAACTCTTTATTTCGAGCTAAGAAAATATGAAACTAATTGTAATACCGTTTGTATTCAGAAATGAGGACTTTGCGTTGCGTTGTTGGGGACTCACCGAGTTCACAGAGGCGGCTGATGTGGTGCGGGTTGCAGCAGACGAGCTCCGGGTTGACTTTCCCGTAAGATTCACAGCAAGACAACCTCTTGAGCTCCGAGGAATGCCTGAGGTCGGGCCACCTGAAGACTTTGTAGAGCAGCATGGGGAGAGAGTAAGACACTTGACCCACTTTGGCGTCCACTTTGGCCGGCAGCAGGAGGCAGGGGCTGCGGGCGCCCCCCTTGGACTCCACCGCCTGCAAAAGCACCTCCAAATGTTTCTCTTTAATCTTCTTGAGCGCCGAGTGGGCGAGCGCCTTCAGTTCGGCCTCCGAGCCCCCGTGGGACTTGGCCGCCACCTTGGCCGCTTTTCCCATGCAGCAGCCCCCGGGGCCATGCGTCCCCCTGTCCGCCTCCCCGTCGCCCTCCGCGGGCGCGCGGCTCCGCCACAGTCGCCGGACGAGCCCCGATCGTTTGGTCCTGAACATGCGGGACGAGATGAGGGATCCCCGGCTAAACAACGGGCATGGTGTCCGCAAACCATGAAGATTGCCGGGTCCGTGTCCGGGAATGAGGAAGGCGGCGGCGGCGGCGGCGGTGGAGAAGAGGCGGCGAGCCGGAGAAGCGGACCGGCGGGGCTGCGGTAGCAGCAGCGCGACGCCGGAAAGAGAGCTCGCAGTCCGGCCAGTCCGCTGGGCCGCCGCCGGTACTCGGCTCGCTTTAGTGGATCCTCGCTACCCACATCGAGGAGGACTTCCACGCAAATGGACTCTCTTTTAATCCCAAAACGAAGAAGAATCCCTCCAAAAGAAGGAAAAACTGCGGGATTTTGTGCTTTCTCTCCCTCAACTCGCTCCGTGCAATCCTTGAGCGTGGAATCTTGCAGCCTTTCCCTTCGCGTACACGGCCAAGTCTGTGCGTGGCACCGAGTGTGTGTCCTCCCCCCACGAGCGGGGGTACAAGTGAACGAGCACGCGCGCGTGGATGTGTGCGCGCGTGCGTGTCCTCTCCACGGTGCGCATTGACGCGCCCGCCCGGTCACATGGGCGTCTAGACAGCCTGTCGCTCGACAAGAAATGGGATTGTGTTGTTGCGCAAACACTAAGGATGTGTCGCATGCGAACGAAAGGACTTTATCAGCCGGCTCTTTGAATTAAACGACAGGAGCCGGCTCCCCGTTAATAGGGAACCGGCTTCTTTCGAAATCCTTTCTCTCTCTCTCTCTTTCTTTCTCTCCTTCTCTCTCTTTTTCTTTCTCTCCTTCTCTCACTCTTTCCCCTCTCTTTCTCTCCTTTCTCTCTCTCTTTCTTTCCCTCTCTTTCTTTCTTTCTTTCTTTCTTTCTTTCTTTCTTTCTTTCTTTCTTTCTCTTTCTCTCTCTTTCTATTTCTTTCTCACTCTGTTTCACCATTTTTCTTGCCCTCTTTTTCTCTCTCCTTCTAGATATCTTTCTCTTTATTTTATTTTCTTCACTCTCTGCTTTTCTCTTTTTTCTTGCTCTGTCTTCCTCTTTTGCTCTCTTCTCTCTTGCTTTTATTCTATCTTTCTCTTCCCCACTCTTTTTGCACCCTCTCTTCTCTCTTTTTTCTTTCTCTCGCTCTCACTCTTTCTCTCACGGTCTTTCTCCATCTTTCTCTGTCTAACTTTATTAATATCTGTCTTCCATGCTCTTTCTCTCTATCTTTCTCTCTTATCGGTCTTGTTTTCTCTCTCCTTCTCCCTCCCTCTTTATTTTTTTCTTATACCCGCTCTCTTTATTTATTACTCTTGCCCGCTCTCCCTCTTTCCATTTCTCTTTTATTTTCTTTATTTTGCTTTCCTTTCAGCCTTTTTTGTGAAGAACAAACGGTACTCTTACTCAGTCCGCTACATTAGGTTACATTGAACCCGTTACTTGAGTAGGTACGCGCATCCCTCCTTTGCTAATTTTGTTCCATGTCCCTTGTGTGAGAGCCGTTCTGGGCGGCCTAATCTCTGTCTCTTTTAAAGGGGCAGTATGACTAGCCAGGCAGGTAGCAAACTAGTGTGTGTGTGTGATCCGCCATGGAACCCAAAGGTTAAAACAGAAAAATAATGACACAGAATTAAATCTTAAACAGTGAAAATGTGATTTGATTTACCTTTTCAAAGGGTTGCTTTTTATTTTTTATTATTACATGCTGCGTTTTCTAGCATTAGCACAATATGAACCTTTGTTATTGTTTTTTTTTTTTCAATCCTCGAAGTAAACATAAAATAAAAATAGAATTTCCTAATTGCATTTCATTCATTTTATAAATTTGAATAAATTAATTTGCTGCATCATGTTTTATTATCTTTGGTAAAGTATGATGATTAAAAAAAAAGAAAAAATCAAAAAATCTGAAGAGGCGTTTGGGAGCCGAAGAGTTGGCTCTTTTCAGGGAACCGAGTCGTATGAGCCGGTTCTTAAAAAAAGAGCCGGAATTCGCCTCATTTGCAAACACGCATTATTAATCCGGTCGCAGACTCAATTGCGACCGCGAGAACACCACCCCACTGCCCTTACAGGATCCCACCTTTTATAAAACTTGACCTGGTTTTGGGCTGCTAAAAGAGTCAAAACTTTTGCATTCAAAGGATGACTCTTTCCGTTTTGAACTGTTACAATCCTTCTCCCTGATTTCGTTCGAGAGGCCACAGTACGCTTTCGTTTCGCTTCTCAAGTTGACATATTGCGCACTAAAAGTTTCCAAATGACCCTTTAAAAGCTTTTTCGTCTTGTTACGTGTTATAACACAACACACTTGAAGGTTTCAGTGCGCCTGCAGGAAAAAAACAGGATTCAAACAAAAGTCCCATGTAACTTTATTGAGCCACTTGCTCGCGGCTGCCGCCCCATGGACGTTTTAAGAACGCACTCTATATAGTGTTTTCTGCACATTTACTTTACAATCTGGATTTGCACCAAAATAATTAACAAAAACGTTCACATGTATTATATTCAATGTGCCTGTGTCTATTTAGAACAGGAGTCTTCAACCTTTTTCAAGCCGAAAGCTAGTTTTGCTACTAATTACCGCAAAGTTTGATATGGATTTCTAAAATAGAAAATTAGCGACATGGCTTGCTAATTATCTAAAAAGGGAGCTTGTTAGTTAGCTTAAAAGGTAACAAAACTAAAAGGGTGTTAGTTAGCTAGCTAGCTAGCTAAAAGAGTGAAAAGCGAACTCGCTGGATAGAAAGCTAGAGATAGAATAGCTAGATAGAAGGCCAAAATTAAGCTTGATTACTTCATTTTAAAAAAATGTTTGCTAGATAACGTGCAAAATACCATGTAAAAAGCTAGCTTGATGGCTAAACGGTAGGAATATAGCTATATAAAAAGGTAAACAGGTATAAAAAAAACTAAAAAAGCTAAAATAGCTGGCTAGCTAGCTAGCTAAAAAAGTGAAAACAAACTCGCTGGATAGAAAGCTAACAAAATAAAAAAGCTAGATAGCTTGTCAGAAAGCAGGCCAAAAATTAGCTTGATAACTAGAATTTATCTTTTAATTGTTTGCTAGATAGCATGCAAAAAAAAACTAGCTAGATACCTAAAAGGTAGGAAGCTTGCTAGCAAACAGTCTAAAAAGGTAGCCAGATCGTTAGCTAAAAGAAAACTACCTAAAAAGGTAAAAAAAAAACTTAAAGGGAGCTAGCTAGCTAGCTAAAGGAGTGAAAAGCGAACTCGCTGGATAGAAAACTGACAAAAATTTAAAAAGCTAGATAGCTGCTAGATAGTAGGCCAAAATATAGCTTGAAAACTACAATTTGTTTAAAAAAAAATTCTAGATATCATTCAAAAAGTACTATGTAAAAAGCTAGCTAGACAGCTAAGAGGTAGGAAGATAACTAGCTAAAAAGGTAAACAGGTTAAAAAATAACTTAAAGGGAGCTAATTAGCTTAGCTAAAAAAGTGAGAAAAAAAAACTCGCCAGTTAGAAAGCTAACAAAACAAAAAAAGCTAGATAGCTTGCGAGAAAGCAGGCCATAAATGAGCTTGATAACTAGATTTTTATAAAATGCTTGCTATATATCATGCAAAAAATACCATGTAAAAAGCTAGCTACATATCTAAAAAGCTTGGAAGCTTGCTAACAAACAATCTAAAAAAGTAGCCAGACGGCTAGCTAAAAAAAACCTCATAAACGAAATACATTAAAATAAGGTGATTAAAAAACAAAATAATACATTCATATATTCTCATTCTATTCTCCTAATTGCTTAAAATAATTGTCAATACTTAAATACATTGTTTGTCTATGAAGCCCATGAACTGGAATTTGTATATTTGAATTTCTGAAATAACAACTTATGTTATTACCATGTTGTTACCATGTTATTAGCTGGTTAATTAAGGGAATTGGGGTTAAATAGACTCAGTCAACCAATAGGAAAAAAGTTTTTTAACTACAAAATCAGAATGACCCAGCTCTGATGAGCTATTTTCAGAACAGTTCCGTGGGCACGGCATTGGAGACCTCTGGTTTAGAACAATGGACAGCGAAACGCAAAATGATAAAGGGGAAATTCATTTAGTTTGTGTTGTAAGAAGAGTTTTTGTATGTTGTATAAGGGAAAGTGTGTAATATTTGACCACTATACATTTGTGTTGTGAAGTATTACTGAAAATGAGTGCTATAGTGCACAAGGAAGAATGATGCCTATGGAGATTGAAATTTTATATTTTTTCTATTATTTTTGTTGTTTTTTTCTGGTACCCTTAGCAGCAAAAAGGCAGACTATCATGTCAGCTCCCTTAGTGAGACTCATGTTATGTAAAATCAGTGGCGGGTTTTGGATTTTACACCTAGGCCTTCAGCTCTGGTTTGACTCGTTGTGTCGTTCGTGTGGAATTTACCATTTTGTTTATGAGAATTCGGGTGGAGAAGTGATTTTTGCAGATCCTGGCCCGTGCGACCAGTTTTCTTGGTCCAACTATGCCAGACAACGCTGCTGCCGAGCATGGTCCGCTCAGGGAGCTGACAGCGCGGTCCGTGCAATAAGGAGGAAGAACGTGAGAAGACACGTAAAGCCTGTCTTTTGTAACAAAACCAAAGTTAGACAAGACTGTATAAACAGAGACAAAGAAGAACAATGACGGGTGGATAACCATACAATACAAAAACCTGCGAGACAGAAGTTTGCCCTGACCCCAGTGTACAGACCCAGCCCGAAATCAAGATGAGGTTGGGTTTGGGCTTAAGATCTTACCTCTAGGCTGTAAGTGGCAGACAAAACTTTTTGCTCGCTTTGGAGTTGTCCCACCCTCCGCTATTAAATCAACACAACAATACATTTCCTTGTGCAGCCCAGTCTCTTCAAGTTTAATGGCCGATTGCCGGATAAATTACCACACTGTCGCCAATCATAGTTTGAGAAACTGGTGACATTTCGTAAGGCCCTCTTGCAGGCTCTCGGACGCAAACTCAGAATCTAAATTTGTGAATTTCCCTGCAGGAATGAATAGGAAAGTATCTATCTCTCTAAATGGCTAAACCATCAGCTTTTTTGAAGACTGATGTTAATGACTCAGCCTTCAGGATTTTTATGAAAGGCCTTACAGTAGATTTCCGAGCATTGTAACGACTAATGACTGAAATGTGATTAGTTAAATGCTTAGATATGAAAGCGCACATCTGTAAGAAACACAAACAGGAAGAACCGATTAAAGGAAGCTGACAGACTACTTGGAGGACAAAATATAACTAACATCACATGATTCCGATACTTTTAGGCCAGCAGAGAAGGTGTTGCAGGCCCCCACGGCCCACAACCGTGTAAAATAAACCCAAATTTCTTGAACTATGAATATCTTCAAAATGCACGATTATATAGTTCATCTCTCTCTAGGTGAGGCTTCTGTTATCTAAAAAATACAAAAGTATCCCTATGGGTGTAGCCACAAGTGTAATATCATTTCACACCCGCTCCTTTTTTACAGATTTCCTTGTAGTTAAAGGTTCGTTATTATTAGCGAGATGCTAATTGTGTTTCTCGGAGAAGAATCCAGTCATTGTGCTGAATTTGCATGAGTCAGTGCGCGTGCGCGTGTAATTGCCCGCTAGACACAAGGACGACTTGCATGCACGCACGCATCACTATGTTAATGTGGCGACATGGCTGCGGGGCAAAAACTGGGAAGCGGGGGGTTTCCATGTTTGCCGATGGGGTCGTGATGTGTGCGTTCGTGTTTGTGTGTTTATGGGGAGAGGAGGCTGGAGTCAATCGCTCCTTCCTATTGTCTTGTCATCGCGGCGTGGCGCCATTGAGAACTGGAAGCAGGACGAGTTTGGGGAAACTCGTCTACAAGTCATCAGTCGCTTGTGGAAGTGACTCCGTGTAGGCCTTCTTCTTTATGGACTTGTGATGCGTCGTTCGCTAGCAAACAGGCTTTATGAGCCGGCTCCCTCTCTCTAGCTAACTCCCTTTACCTCTCATCTCTCTTAACTGTCTCTTCCTCAATCGCTTTCTCATTCTCATGCACGGTCTCTCTATCTCTCTACCTCTTTTCTGTCTATTTTATTCTCATTCTCTATCCAGTCTGTCTCTTTCGCTCTATCCAGTCTCTCTTTCTCTCTCAAGCTCTCCTTCTATTGCACTCTTGCGTTCTCTCGTTGTGACTCTTTTTCCTCACGCTCACTTCTTCAAACTTTTTCTCTCTCTCTTTTGCTCTCTTCTCATAATAACTCTCTTTTCTTTTTCTTGCTCTCTCTCTGCTGTGCTCTATTTCTCCTTTATTTGCTCTTTCACACCTTTTATCTCAATCCCCCTCTTTCTCTCACTTTTTCTTCACATCTCTTTCTCCCTCTCCTTTTATCGCTTTCCCTCTCCCTCTTTCCCACTCTCTCGCTCCTTCTCCTTTTTTCTCTTCCTTTATCTTTATAACTGTCTTGCTTTTTCTCTCTCCTTCTCGCTGTCTATAAGATAATATTCCTCATGCGCTTTCGCTCTCTTTTTCTCTGTCCTCGCTTTTCTCTCTACTCCTCCCATTATATCCTTCTCTCCAATCCCTCTCTCCATTCTCACACTTTTTCTCACACCTCTATTTTCTTTCCCACTCTCTACTATTACTTTCTCATACTCTTCTTTCATCCCGCTTTCTTGAAGGCGCTCGTGACTAGTCAATAGGAGTGGCGCCATCTCTGTTGGTTGCTCGGTATGAACAATTTGAGAGTTTAAATTAAGTAAATGTTCGCTTTATCTTGAAACAATGAGAGCTATTAAACTATAGTATCATCCATTTTCAAAATTCATTAATTTGGTGCATAATGTTTCATCATTATTGGCAGTATATATTGTTAAAAACAAACACATCTGAGGAGCCTTTTGGAGCCGAGCCGAAAGAGCCGGTTCCAAAAAGAGAACCGGATTTCCCATCAATATTGTGTACAGTGGCGAGGAATGAAGCGAGCATCTCTGTCCTTTTTCATTTCCAAGACATTCTGCATTATGCATACAGCTTACAGCAAACATACACAGTACAGTACATAAATATGAATTTTGAATAGGAAATTGCTGAGCCTGTTTCACTTTTAATGGCACAAAGAAAAGTAGTGTGCACCCCATTTGATAGATGTAGATTGAAGTTTTGATTATTTAAACGCATTGCAACAAAAGGGATTGGAAACCTATGAGGGATTCGTGTTGTTGATTTTTCGTGCAGTCAGGGGAGGCAGGTGAGCCTGTGCCTCACCTGTCATGGTTAGATTTATTCAGTGTTTCAATTCTTTCTCAAATATTGACACTATTTGGGGATTTTCTTTTTCAAATATTTATGATACAGATAGTATGTAAGATATTATTGTGCTGAGCATCTGCAGAGTGATGCACGTAATACCCCTGCCTCATGGCATAGGGCGATCGGGAGACCAGTGATTCTGATTTGGCGCATACGTCAGCCCCAAGTTGCCACGGAACACATAAAGCCTTTCGTTTGTAACGGAATCTAAGTCAAACAAGACCGCATAAACAGAGACAATAAAGATTGACAGGTGGGGAAAAAAGGCAGCGAGAGAGAAGCTCTGCCCGACACGGGCCGAAATTGGTTTAAGATCTTACCTCTAGGCTGTAAGTGGCAAACACAACTTTTTCCCTCTTGCAAAAAGCTTGCTTGCTTCGGAGTTGGCCGACCTTTTGCTATTAAATCAACAGACCAGCGTATTTCCTTGCTCAACAGCTGTCGGCACGATCTCTTTGAGCCTGGCAACAACTAATTGCTGAATTGTGATTGGTTATATGCATAAATATAAAATCACACATCTGGAATCAATGAAAGGAAGTTGGCGGACAAGCTGGAATTGTATGATAAGTATTGATTGACAAAATATTTATAACGTCACATGATTCTGATATTTTTAGGCAAGTAAAGAAGGCCTTGCAGACCTTCAAGGCCCACCACTGCTATCAATGTTTTTATTCCAAAGGAACAGCACATCTAAATCCAAACTTCTTTATAAATCCCGATTTGTGTGTGGATGTGTTTGTATGTGACATATAAGCTCCAAAATGGCTGAACTGGTATTCATGAAAATTAATATTTTTGTTTTTTACACCCCTGCGAGTGTCTTTAGCTAATTTTTGTGTCAAGACACCTCCACTAGATATCAACAAACATGATAAACATATGCTTTCTAGTACAATTGGCTCCGCATGCGGCTCCTTGGCACTCTCCAGTGTCAAACAAGCAACCCGGAGGCCGACTAAGGCCTGCCAAGAGTTTTAATCCAGCCAGTGAGAATACGCTGAGAGAAGCACAAGAGAAACATGACTTGCAGTTTGAAATTACACCACTGGATGCTGCCAAATCCAGGCATTACTCACAAAGCAACGGTGGCTATATTTCTTTCTCTCCTCATCGGTCTTTCTATTTGTCTCACGCTCTCTTGTTCACTCTCTTTTTCATGTCTTGCTCTTTCTCTCCCTAGTTATCCCTCTTTCTCTTCCTATCAGTCTCCCTGGTTTTTCTCTCTCACCCTCTATTTTTCTCCTTCTCTCCGTCCCATTATTACTTGTCTTGCTGCTCCTGTCTCTTGATTTATTCTTTCTCTATCCCGTATCCTTTCTCTTGTCTTTTTCAATTCTCTCAATTTTTCCTTACCATTTTTTTTCTTTCTTTTCCCGTGTCTTTGTAATCTCCCTTATCCTAATCTATTTCTTCTTTCTCTCTCTCTCTTTTTCTCTTTATTTATTTCTCTTTCCCTCTATCTTTCTCCCATTCTTTTTTTTAGCTTGAGTTTTCTCTCTGTCTTTTTTCTCTTTGTCTTGTTTGATAGTGCTGCTCCAGTGGTTATCTGGCGCTTTTTAAACATAACAACCTCGCCCAAGTAGAATGCCTGGCAATGCCGGGCCATTGTGATTGTAGAGTGTAGACTATTTATAAGACAAAAAACAATCCATGCTTTAGCTTATTAGTTACTTTGCTTTCCCATTTAAATGATCAAAGATGTAAGTTGATTTATCTGTAAATGACTGCACCACACCAGACACGAACCATTCGAACCCTCTTTCTCAATTGTCCACGATGGTATCACACAGCCAACATTTGACTTTCCGCCTCTCTGTTATGGGATGCCAAGTTCCAGCCCTTCCCAAATAAGGACACTCCCACCGGCAGGCTTAATTGTAGGCAGACGAACCCACGGTTGCGTGACACGCTCCAAACCCAAATCAATTTTATCTTGGTCTCATCAGACCACAGGGTGTGGTTTAGGTCTTCTTAGTCTGCCTGTGCCTTTGAATGAGCTTAAGAATAGTCTTTCTGGTTGAGGGTTTTTCACGTGGACCAATTTGATGCAGACTCCCCTTTCCCATACTTCTATTAGAGACCACAAATGGAACTTTTCCTCGTCCTACTTAGCTCCAGCAGTGGGCGGCTTCATCCATCTTGCTGAAATGGGAGCCCTCGGTAAGGTGACCCTGCGGCGCAAAGGAGGGCCGTGTCACTTAGGAAAGAACCTCCATTCAGCCATCTGCTAGATAAGCCCCCCGAAATACTCCCCTCCCCCCTCGCTTCCCATATTGCAGGTGAGAGCGGGCCACTCTGGAGAGAAAAGCATTAGCATTGTCCTTGACCGAGCCACAACTTGAGGGAAGAAAATCCATACAATGGCGTGAAATTCTCTCAATGTCCTTTTTACCTCCTTTGTGGAGCAGTTGTAATTTCCGTTTTATTTTCCTGGGCAAGAAGAGCGACTGGGTTCCGTGACCTCGACCGTCACAGGATTGGGACTGTTATTTTACGCTTTGTGGCGTATTTCTTTAGGTGTACCCCTCAACCCTCATTTTTTGGTTAAAATCGACATAACACATTTCACGGCTCAATTAAGCATGTAAGTGACTTGTTTTAGGTGAGGTGTCTTTAAAAAGTTGAAAGTTACATATTTTCTCTATTATGTGTGTGTTAACAATGCCCAGCGTTTAAAGAGCCTTTATCTCGCTTTCCCCTTCTCTCTAATCTACTAGTCCAGCCCCCGAGAGAATGTTCTATCGTGTGGCCCCCGACAAAAAATGAGTTTGACAACCCTGGTGAAAAGAATTCACTTCGGAAAATGCAATAAAATTAATAATGTTATCTTATTGAACTGGCAGTTAAATTTGCTTATTTTATATATGATGTTTCCTATATTATGCATTATTTTCACTTAAAGAAAACACAAGACGACTAGAGATAATAAGTGAGCATCAAGGATTTCCACATCAAACCTTGTATTACTAACACTGTCTCGCTTTTTATTTTTCTACAAATGTTTTATCTGTTTTATGCAGAGGTTGATAGTAATGAGTTGGATTTACTCCTTTACATTAACTTGAGTACGTTTTGGGACATTTTAGTTAGGAGTATTTCAAAATCACTATACTTTTTAATTTTACTTCAGTAGATTTGTGGGGAAGAAACTACTCTTACTCTGCTACATCGGGCTACATTAAAGCAGTTACTTAAATCCTCTCCAACTAAATACGTGTCTGTCTCTGCTAAGGTGCACTTATTTTGTCAGAGACCTTCTTTTATTTAGATTTGACCCAAACTACCACCAGGTGGCACTTGTGAGCAGGGTTAAGAACTTTTTTAACGGTATTGTATGCGCAGTGTAAACAGCTGTCGCCTCACATATATTTTTTTTAATCCACAGAGGGTTCACTTAAACAAACTGAGTAAATAGACTTAAAATGACACAGACTTGGAATTTACTGTTGATTGGACGTAATGGTTGTTTAAAAACAAAATCAATAAACAAGACGTTGCTACAGTTACTCAGTGCTTCAGTAGTTTTTTCACTAAGTGCCGTAAATTCCGGACTATAGAGCGCACCTGATTATAAGCCGCACCCACCACATTTTAAGAGGAAAACCGATTTTGTACATACACGAGCCGCACCTGTATATAAGCCGCATGCGCCCACATTTAAACATGTGAAACAACCACAAAAATTAACCCAAACCCGACTTCAAGTCCCGCGATTGAAACTAAATGTCCTTCATCAAAGTCCACAGTCCAAAAATCAGCCGGCAAAATGAACGAAAAATGATACTGGTACTTAAGGTTTGATGCAGACCTGCAGAGTCCGGGTCCCGTTGAAAGTAATCCAAGGAAAAAAGTGTATATTTCCAAAGGTGAGGGTGGGAAAAATATATCAGATGAACACATTTACTCATGCAACTCCTTTTTCTTTAACCAACTTTTTACCCCCTCTTCATTCCTCCTTTGTCCCTCACCTTTAGCAGTCCCCACTTAAACTCGGGACCCCGCGTTAGTTCCGCCCCTAATTTTTCGTTCACCCGTGCAAATCAGAATAAGTGTCTAAAATACTTACAAATAAATACATTACAAAAATAAACAGTTGAAAATACATATTAGACATGGGTTACACATATTTACAAAGAAAGACGGTACACCGAGAGTTTTCAAAGCTTTAATAATAATAATATTGCTTTCATCCCAAACGGTGGCTGTGACATGGCAGTTAATGGTAGCAACACCCGAGAGCCGCTGTCGGCCGTTATAAAAATAACATAAATTGGCCGCATCACTGAATAAGCCGCAGGGTTGAAAGTTAGGGAAAAAAGTAGCGGCTTATAGTCCGGAATTTACGCTACTTTATTTTTGCGACTCTTCCCTCCTTTGGTTTTATGACAGTGATCAATCTAATTTGTACCAGGATGAAGTTTCACAGGGTGAATAATTTGACACAACTGCTGCTTTGACTCGTTTTTAATTGAAGCCCCGACTGAAAAAGTATAATTCACCTCTTGCTATGCGCTTCTCAGGTATAACTGGAAGCATTTTGTATTATTTTCACACATTTCAGGAGCTTTTTTGTTTACAAGGGGAAACAAAATTCAATAAAAATGCTAAACATGCATATAAATATACAAAGAAGACAAGGTTGGATTACTTGCTTTTACCAGTTTGTTTCTCTTGATGACAGACAACGTGAGGAAGGAAGTGAAGTAACCTGCTTCAGTACTGCATCTGAAAATATACTCCAATATGCTATATTATAAAACATTTTTAACAAGCTGAATGCATTCAAGCAGTACAATGAAGTATTAGAAGCACACTGAAACGCCTTCCCCTCGACAAAATTGATAAGAAACTAGAAATCAAATAGAAAAATCTAAAAGTGGTGGTGGGGGGACCCTACAAAAACGTTTTTTTAACCCCACCTCAACATTTAAGAATCAAATATTTCTCATCATCTCATAATACTGTGAATTATATATCAATCAATGAACAGCGTTACCATAGTATGTTTTATGGAAAATACCCCAAGATGATTTATTTTTCCCCAAAAAATATTGACACAGCAGTTAAGAGGAAAATACTCCAGATTGCTTAATAGAAGTTAGATTAAGTACTAGAACATTTCACCTTAACACTCCACTTATTGAAACATGAATATTTTGTTTGTTTGTTTGTTTGTACATGATTCAATTGTTTGTTTGTTTGTACATGATTCAAATTGAATCTTTTCTTCCGGCGCCGTCACGAATGGCAGCCACTCCAGCAGCTCCCGTGTTATTTTCGATTGTTCTCGATTGTTCTCAGCTCAGGGATGCTGCTGGAAATGTGAATTTCCCTTCGGGGATGAACAAAGTATCTATCTATCTATCTATCATATAATGATTTTAACTATTGAGCAATACATATTCCCAATTCGAAGGGCGTATTTTATTGTTGAAAGTATATCGGTTACTACAAACAATTTAACGGTCATATAATCCCTCTCATAGTATTTTGCACAACCAGTATTTAACTTTTAAATCACAACCTTAATTTCAGTACAAGTGAATAATTATAGTTCAAATATCTGATTTGGAGTCAATTCATTTATCTCATGTTTATTCTAAAAGTACTATGACGAAAAATATTTCAATAAAACTCGTAACATCCCGATTGTAACGCTGTAACCTTTATGAGACATATGCTCGCTGTGATAGGGAAAAGTCAATTCTTGTTAAGGGCCGTGTTAAAGCTTCTACTTTGAGTTAAAGCTTCATCCTTGCGTTAAGAGTTATAGCTTTAACTCAAAGTTAACTGATTTATAGCTTTAACTATGAGTTAAAACTTCAACTCCTATATAAGGTATAATGCGTTTAAAGTTTCTTTTTGTATAATTAACAATTTCAACAGTTTCTATACAAAAATAAATAAATCCCACCTCAAACAAACCCAAAGAACAACAGGCAAGAGAGCAGTTCATGCTTTTAAAGTTTTAAAATTATATTTGAATTTGAATTAACTGAAACTGAACACATTAGTTAAAATATTAAAGCAACTTAACTGCTTTAGGTAAAGAGGCCTTAAAACTTTAACTTTGCATTAAAGCAGCTCCAAAACCAAAACTGGTATTGAAAATCTTAGTTACCGGTAGGACATAGCAATCAAAGTATTATTTGCTCACCATGGTGGTATCAAAGACGTTGAAATGAGTTGAAGTGCAATATTGAGACAAAAGTCGTCCATCTTGGTTCAAATACAATGAATGAAAATAAGCATGAGAGCCTCTTTAACTCATTCTGTGCCAAAGACATATTTTACATTTGAATTTTTCCAACACTCCGCCAAAAAGTCATGACATGCAAAGGAGGACAATTTTGCCCTTTTAAGGTACAATTTACGTATAAATTGAAGTAAAAGAAATCGGAAAATTACAAAAATCGTTCAGTGCTATAGTTTTTCCCACCTACATGACAAAAATGTTATCAAATGCAGCAAGAGACAAATTTGCCTTTTTAAGCACAATTAGAAATAAATTGAAGCACAAATATCGGAAGAAAACATCCTTGAAGCTTTTTAATTTTCAGTAAATTTTAATTCAGTTTATAACTAAATTTTACTTAAAAATGCACATTTGTCTTCTCTAGAGTTTCATTCATTTTTGAGGAGAGTCAGTTGAAAAAAGGTAGATGTCGTAAAAAATGTCTGGCACTGAATGAGTTAATGGTACCATTTCACTCCCTTCCTGTGCATTCTATAGGTATTTATAAACATTCCTATTATAATGAGAAAGGAAAAACCAAAACAGAACAAAACAAAAAACCTATTTATTAAATATTTGAAGATGTTTCTCCGATTTCAGAATCTTCCTGAAGTCAAATATTTGTTCAGCATGGCCTTAATGCTCCTTCAAAACCAAAATGTGTACCATAAAAAGCAGTCGTAAAAAGTGAGCATTTTAAGCATATTTAGGAAATGCTCATGGCGCTTGTAAATATTTTCTTGCATGTTCTCCATATTTCAATATGAGCTTTGCGCCCGTTGACCAAAGTGGGCCAGATTGTGACATATGAGGTTTCTCTTCAATGATATTTTGATACAATTCTTTTTCTATAAATGAGAAACAACGACCAGGATGATTATCAGTCGCCTGTTGCCGTAGCAACCAGATGGCGAATGCAAGCGTTACTGCGCTGTGGAAGCAGGTCAAGCCTCCAGGAAGATTCCCGGTGGAGAAACCAGAAGGATTGTTTGGTTAACGACAAAATAATAAAATGAGGTTGCGCTGTAACTTAAAGTCCGAGCGTTTATGAAGCAGTGTCCTATAAAAAACACCTTTCGACACACATACTCATACAAAAACCGCAAGTTGGCCTCATCCGGAGTCCATGCTGAAGAGCTCAATGCCGTCCGGGCTCCAGTGGAGGCCCACGCCCGAATTGAAGACCAGCGACCAAACGTACGGGATGAAGAAGTCCTCGGGCTGGTCTTCCTCCACGTACTTGAATTTCAGCTCTGGGAACTTCTGCACAGTGGGAGGGATGTTCAGGAAAGTGATTAAGATGCATGAAGAGGAAAGGCACACTTGTGAAATTTGCTAAGAGTGACATCTCGCTTCTTCAAGGTCTCACGTCTCTCAGCGTTGCAGTCGATAAGACGCAAAAGCATAGATGATGACCTTGCTATGCATGTACTGAGGCTGCAGCCTTTTCTGTATGCACTATATTTAGGGGAGGGTGATTGTGGATATAAACAACAAATATTTTTGGCTGGTATTGCCATGCTTGATAACACCTCAATCCTAGGGATGCAAAATATCTATAGTGATTCGTTTTTAATGAATAAGGTGCACCGGACTATAAGGCCCTTGGAATTAAAAGTACTGTTTGGGTTGCACGATCAATAAAGACAATAACGTATTTATGCAGTGATCAGTCGGAATTAGAGCCAAGATCGGTTCTTAAAAAAAAAAAAAAAAAAACAGCCCGACCCGGCCTGTAGGTATTAAACCCCCCGCACAGCCCAATTGACCTCATTAAAGGTACCAAGCAGGAAACAAACCCAGGCTTTTTTATAATCTTTTTGAGGAATCCGGAGGGGTAAGGGCAATTTGGACATACTCTGCTACAGCACCCACCCAGATTCCATCGCGCGGACCTTGCACAAAGAGAAAAAAAAAAACAGAACCATGACGAAGATGTTTATTTTGGAAATCACCAAACCATCATGGCATTGCATAGAACTGGATATTAATAACATTTCGTCACTGCAGTGGCGCACATTCTTAAAGGGATAGCTACATCTAGTGGTGGTTAACACTACTTATATTCAATCACATCACAAGAAGGACAATTCTTAAAAACACAGCGCGAAACCCGTCCCCGACCCGAAATCAAACTTATTTGATTGACATTTTAAGCCCGACCTCGGGCTTGGTTCGGGCTCCGTACCTAAAATCTTACCTCTAGTCAGAATATATCACTGATCACACCCGAAAAACATTGGATGCAATGGGAATTAAAGCCGGATCACAGCAGGGAGCATGCTGGCTCCTATGTACTAGGCACAGAAGAGATATGAGAAGCATCGGTAGTGGGTAGTGAGGTGGGCCTGTAAGTCGAAGTCCGACCCAATCAAATTTTTGGCTGGGTGGGCCTAAAATATCAATCATTACGTTTGGGCCTTGCTGCCCTCACATATTTTTTTTGTATTATCCTTGTGTCATTGTTCTGTTTAACTAGTCTTGTTTAACTTGGATTTCGTTACAAAAAGGCTTTATGTGTCACGCATCCACGCAGCGCACTTCGAATTATTTTTGTGATACAGCTGCAAATAAGTATTTGAAGACCTGAGAAAATGAAAGTTATTTCTTGGTACAGTAGCCTTTGTTTGCTATTACAGACGTCAAATGTTCGCTGTGTTTTTCATCAGGTTTGCACACACTGCAGGAGGGATATTGGCCCACTCCTCCACACAGATCTTCTTTATGTCAGTCAGGTTTCTGGGCTGTTGCTGAGTTTGAGCTCCCTCCAAAGATTTTCGTTTGGGTTCAGGTCTGGAGACTGGCTGGGCCATGCTAGAACCTTGATATGCTTCTTATGGAGCCAATCCTTGGTTTTCCTGGCTGTGTGCTTAGGGTCGTTGTCGTGTTGGAAGACCCAGCTACAACCCATCTTTAATGCTCAGACCGAAGGAAGGAGGTTGTTCTCCAAAATCTTACTATAATACGACTCCAGTCATCCTCTCTTTAATGCAGTGCACTTGTCCTGTCCTATGTGCGGAAAAACACCCCCTTTACACCCCCATGTTTCACAGTAGGGATGGTGTTGTTTGGATGGTACTCTTCATTCTTCTTCCTCCAAAAACGCTGAGTGGAATTATGACCAAAAGTTCTATTTTGGTCTAATCTGACCCCAAAAATTTCTTCCTTGACTCATCTGTATCATCCAAATGGTCATATGCAATTACTCTGTAGCCCTTTCCAACCTCGTGGAGGTGTACAATTTTGTCTCTGGCGTCTTTGGACAGCTCTTTGGCCTTCGCCATGTTATAAGTTAAAGTCTGATCCTCCATGATTTCCAATTAGGAAAAATAGCAAAACAGCAGGGTGTTCAAATACTTATTTTCTTCACTGTAGGGAGTGACAGAGTTTTAAAAAAATTCCCTTAACAGTATCTTATAAAAAAAAAGTAAAATAGTGTTGCTGACCGCCCACTATATTAATCTTCATTAACGACATAATTAAATAATCATCAATGTTTGGCACACGCTTTATTAATATTTAGAATTTCTCTTTGTATGTGGCTATTTTAAATCAGGTTTAGGGGGCCACCTATATGCCATACAGACTCGTTTATGTTCCATGAAATGGCGTGGCAGGTATCTTTTCACACAGGAGGCAACTAAGCAATCACTCAAAGCTCCTACAGTAGCAGCAGATGTAATTCCACCTGACTCAGAAGTTGAATTGCTTACAGGTCCCACTGAGACACGGATCAACTCGGAGGTCCGAGGGTCGACCTCTTAACTAACGGGGCCGCGTGACGCCTCTCCCGCCTTTTGACCCCCGGCTCCTGTTTGCCGAATCAAAGCGGCGGTGCGTGGCTCGCACACCGGGGAAATAAGAGGAAACATCTTTGCTGGATGTGCCTGACCTGTGCTCATAACAGGTAAACACATCAGGGGAGCGTAATAAAATGAAACCGAACACGGAGCGGTGTCGTTTTGCACAACAGTTTGACCTTATTGTCTGAGCCTGCGGCGGCGAGGTGCCGAGTTACATGATTACTCGCTAACGACGGTCGGACTCCCCAGGATAGCGTGGACCGCAGACACACAAACGCACACACGCATTGTTGTACTATTTACACTGCAGTCCAGACGACAAACAACGCTGTCTCGGGTGACAATCAGGGGAGTAAGATGGGTAATATTTACACCTGTATTTTCGGGTTGGGATGCCTTTTAGAAGATATACATCCAGTGAAGAAAATAAGTGTTTGAACACCATGCTATTTTGCTGTTTGTCCCACTTAGAAATCATGGAGGGGTCTGAAATTTTCATCATAGGTGTACGTCCACTGTGAGAGAGACAAACTGAAAAGAAAAATCCAGAAACCACAATGCGTGGTTGTTTAACAATTTATTTGTGTGATACAGCTGCAAATAAGTATTTGAACACCTGTGTTTCATCTAGAATTCTGACCCTGAGAGACCGGTTAGTCCGGCCACTAGAAGTCCACTGCACTCCATGTATCATCCTGAATCAGATGCACCGGTTTGAGGTCATTAGCTGCATACAGACACCAGTCCACACCATACAATCAGTAAAGTTTTAACTTGTAACATGGCGATGACCAAAGAGCTGTCCTAAGACACCAGAGACAAAATTGTACACCTCCACAAGGCTGGAAAGGGCTACGGAGCAATTGCCAAGCAGCTTGGTAAAAAAGGTCCACTGTTGGAGCAATCAGTAGAAAATGGAAGAAGCTAAACATGACGGTCAATCTTAATCGGAGTGGAGCCCCATGCGAGATATCACCTTGTGGGGTCTAAATGATTCTAAAAGCGGTGAGGAATCAGCCCGAAACTACACGACATGAGTTGTTCAATGACTTAAAAAGAGCTGGAACCACCATTTCTAAGGTTACTTTAGGTAATACACTAAGACGTCATGATTTGAAATTATGCATGGCACGAAAGGTTCCCCTGCATAAACCACCTCATGTCAAGACCCTTCTTAAGTTTGCATATTACCATTTGGATGATACAGAGGAGTCATGGGTGAAGTTTTTGTGGTCACATGAGACAAAACTAGAACTTTTTGGTCATAATTCCACGAAGCGTGTTTGGAGGAAAAAGAATGAAGAGTACAATCCAAACAACACCATCCCTACTGTAAAGCATGGGGGTCTAAAGGGGGTGTTTTTCTGCACATGGGACAGGACAAGTGCACTGCATTAAAGAGAGGATGACTGGGGCCATGTATTGTGCGATTTTGGGGAACAACCTTCCCTCACTCATAGCATTGAAGATGGGCTGTGGCTGGCGTCTCCAACACGACAACAACCCGAGGGCACAAAGCCAGGAAAACCAAGGAGTGGCTCCATAAGAAGCATTTTAAGATTCAAGCATGGCCCAGCCTGTCTCCAGACCTGAACCCAATCAAAAAACTTTGGAGGGAGCTCAAACTTTGTGTTTCTCAACAAAAGCCCAGAAACCTGACTGATATAGAGAAGATCTGTGTGGAGGAGTGGGACAAGATCCCTCCTGCAGTGTGTGCAAACCTGGTGAAAAACTACAGGATTTGTTTCACCTCTGTAATAGCAAACAAAGGCTACTGAACCAAATATTAACATTCATTTTCTCAGGTGTTCAAATACTTATCTGCGGCTATACCACACAAATAAATCATTAAATATTTATGCATTGTGATTTCTGGATTTTTCGTTTTAGTTCATCTCTCTCACAGTGGACATGCACCTTTGATGAAAACTTCAGACCCCTCCATAATTTCTTAGTGGGAGAAATAGCAAAATAGAAGGGTTTTCAAACACTTATTTTCTTCACTGTAGATTGGTTTATGGAAAAAATAATTTTCAATTAGTGTGACGATACATATTAAGTGGCTTCAGTACTGTTTTCAATATTAGAGAAAATATATATATTTTGTTTAATTCTTTTTATTAGTAAAAAAACAACAACAATGTAAAGTATGGTAAAAGTAGAGAAGCAATACCACAGGATCCTTGAAAAGTCCTAAACGGCATTGAATTTACTATTCTTAAAAGAATAAGCTTTAAAGTGTTTTAAATCCAGTCTTAAAATTTGAACACATAAGATTAATATTTGTTTGATTAAAAATATTTAATACGATTTGTCTATTGTTTTTTTAATAAGTCACCAATTTACTTTTGTGGCAATCTCACGTGACCATGATATCGGAATTATCAAAACAATGATGCGGTTTCAGTCGGGCCTTATAGAGCAGATGCATATTTTAGTCTACCCACAATACATATAGCAATTTCGGACAGAGGTGTTTACTCTCGACCATGGGAAAGTGTACATTTAGGAAAATGTGGCCTTAGACAAACCCCAGGTAATGCGTACGAGGTACAATGTATTGAGTGCAGAAAATATTTGTGTTTTTTGTTTGTTCCGATTGTTTTTTTTTGTGGGCTTGGTCTTAAATTTGATTTCAAAAGGCAATAAAAGAGTCTTCAAAGGTCTTGAATGTAACTTGCCTTTAGCTGTAGGAACTCTGCACCAGAATGTTTATACAATAGTAGAATATTTCTTTTCGTTTATGATTGGTCAAAGCTTGAAGGTTCATGTTTTTTTTGTTTTATCTTATGCTCAAGATATTATTATTAACACGTTGTAGACTTGTGCTCCCTAATGTAGTGGCATAGAAAATGAATCGTTCTGTCTGTTTCAGTGTTTTATTTCAATACTTGGGAATTCCAATACAGTGGAAGTCATATTTCAATAGAGCGGCAGTCTACTTGAAAATACACAGCAGCAGTCCTGATATTGAAATTGCTGAACGATGAACACTGTTAGCACAACATTTGACAACAACACTTGAAGAGAAAACGATTGAATATCCTACTCGAGTACAAGAGGGCATGTTTTTTGCCCTTTTCAATTCATGTATTACTGAATTATGCATGAATCTTAATAAGAAAACTTCAACAAGAGGTGCCATCGGGCGTGGATCCAAATTAGGATTGTACGACACCCTGCGGCAGAGTTCCACCTTCGACTGAAAGCGATTCTTGCTAACATTTCAATTATCTTTGTCGCCTTACAATTGTCCCATAATAGGTAAGATCCTCCTTAATGTCATGGCGATTAAAGGTTTTTTCAAACATATTTTTTTTCCCAACAAGGCATAGATCGTGTAGTGTTCCTCCTCACAATTATGAAAAATATTACGCGCTGGGGGATTCGAGAAATAAAGTTTCGAAATTCCATCTGGCTTGTTTGCGGAAGAGCTGTGATGTCATTAAAGGATCACAACACTTTCAAAACGGTGAATTAAATTATCACAACATGTGAGGCCAGCTCAGGAAAAGCAAGCGATTGTAGTGAACAGCGATTGCATACCATTTATGGTTGGAGGTAGGCAATTGTGTCTTTTCATTTGTTATTCACTGCATGTGGCGTGGTTGGTTTAATTTTGTCCGGCTAGGTCCCGGTTAGGGCAGCACGACGGGGCAGTGGTTAGCGCGTGTGCAGGCGCAGTTCTAAGGTCTTGGGAACCTCCTGTGTGGGTTCAAATCCAGCTACCGGACTTCCTGTGCAGAGTTTGTATGTTCTCCCCGTGCTTGCGTGGGTTTCCTCCGGGCACTCCGGTTTCCTCCCACATTCCAAAGACATGCATTTCAGGTGGATTGGCCGGTCCAAATTGTCCCTAGGTGTGTATGAGCGGGCGAGTTGTCTGTCCCTGTGTGCCCTGCGATTGGCTGGCATCCAGTTCAGGGTGTCCCCTGCCCACTGCCCGATGATTGCTGGGATGGGCTCCAGCACCCCTGCGACCTTACTGAGGATAAGCGGTGCAGCTAATGAGATGAGATGAGATGAGGTCCCGGTTAGCATTGGGGCTGCTGAGGGCCTTCCTCTTATGTTTGCTCCCCGTTGGCGCTCAGTGTTTGCCCACTGTGTGTTGTTTGGCCAGCAGCTTGATTTAAGTGCCGGTTTTGCAATGTCCTTTGGTTTATCCCTGGCCAGCTACGCATGTATTGCCATTTGCTTTTCGTTGTTGGTTCCCGGTTTGCCTAGCTACTCACTGTTTTTTTTTAAAGGTTAGCCTGCCATTAGCACCAGTTTTGCCGTGTTCCTTGATTTGTTTATGCCCGTCCGGCTTTGCTATTGTCGCCGGAGCCATTGCCACTTTTTTTTTTTGGTCCCTGTTAGCCTGGCAGCTCACTGCATGCTTTTTAACCAGATAGCTGTGGCCCTTGGTTTATTCCCTGCTAGCTTCTTGTTGCTGCCATAGCCATTGCCGGTTTTAATTGTATGTTCCTGATTAGCCTGTCTGCTCACCACGTGTTTTTTGCTCAGCCAGGCTCAGGATTTTCCACCGAGGCTGCGGCCGCATTTTGCTGAACAGACCCAGTTAGCCGCATGTGCTTTATGTTTTCAGTTAGCCTTTTTTGGACTCTTCACCCTTTGTTTTACCATTACTGCATCCACCTACGACACAGTGACAAGGCGTTCTGCACAAAAACTACTAAAACACTCTTTGACTAATTAACATGTAAAAGAATATTAGAAGTGGCTTGCTAGGGTGCTTGTGTTCCTCCGATGACTTTACACCTCAAGATGCTAAAGCCGTGCCGACTTCAAAATGTATTATCACGGACAATAATTGCAATATAGCAACAAAATATTTATAGATTTTATGCAAAAAAACATGTACTATTTCCCTCAAATTTTGCATGTTTACGAATTTGGGGAGATTTTAATTGAAAATACAAAAATGTCAACGGAATATTGTGTTTCCGCTGCGACAGGTAAGCACAGCCGCTGTTTAACATTTGATGAGCTGGTGTCTACGAGACAGATAATAGCGAGGCTGCATTGTCCGCTCAACACAATGTACGCTTGCGTGTGTTTTCTGGCATATGGCCTGTGACCCCGCTAGCCCCGATGTCTGGGTCATTGTGATAGCGATAGCATAGCGCCGAATAGGGACAGGCCGAACGTAAAAAAGCCAGTCTTTCACCACAGCTGATTACCGAATGTATGCGCCTTGATCCTGTATGCATGTGCAGACAGCAGCCTATAATGAGGCGCTCTTGTATTATTGATGCCCCACCTCTATCTACCTGCTGTTTCCTGGATTTGGCCCGCAAAGTGGTTCTTGGGCTTTTGTTTTCTGACAGAATGCTTAGCAGAGGTCATCCAGTATTAATTGTATAAACCTTTGGATTTTGCGATAGGTTTTTGATGTGCAGAATTTAGGTCACAAGATCACATCTGTCGTTCTCTAGTTGTTAATGTGGACCCACAATGGTTTGAAAAACAAATATGTGTCTGTAAAATGTCACCAACCACAAAAATACATCAAGCCATTTCTACAAGGTATGCAAGGTGCAACAGCTCAGTGTTTTTAGGGTCTATAACATTCCCCAAACAATGAGATACAAAGTTGTTTCAGTGACGTTTGTGCGAGGGGGCACATTTCATGCAGGAGGGCATTTTTCAGTCCTGGCAGCTCTTTTTTGCAGTTACTCAATTTTCTAGTAGGCCCTGAAATGATCAACAGTATGCTTGTGAACCATAGTCCCATAATCCCATATTGCTACGAGCAGGGACTGGCAGAAGGCAATATTGTTGGGAGCGATGCCCGTTCTTGCCTGCCTAAATTGAAATGCACGATTGTGGCCGTGATCCATTACCCTCGGCTGGCTGCTGCTGCTTACAGGGGGCTGGGGCAAACCCTTTTTGGGGGGATTTGGGCCACTGAACCATGCCATAGGCGCACACCTGAAATGAACTGCGCTGTTTTGGTCGGAATCCATTATCCAAAGTCTACTATTGCTGAGAGGGGGGCTGAATAATTGGCCTCGATATCCAAATTCCAAAAGTCAGTAAATCGGGCTGTACGTCACGAGTCCTTAAAGTCAGGAGGTGTACAAAATTTGGAACGTTAATACTCAAGGCTTTCTTCTCCTGACCTGTGTCATCATTGCAGTCTTTATAAGCTCATTTATGATGCCAGTGTACGTACATGCATTTCTTAGACGTACATGAATTAACTTTTTTATCACCATTTTCATTCTACACTGACAAATAGAAACAAAATAAACCTGTAGGGACAAGCATGACGTCATTTTCCAGCACTTCCCCCGCACCCTCATTTCTCTTAACAGATGTGTTACGCCCCAAATAGTTTTGCTATAAGTAAGATAAAAGCAGTTGAAAATAAAGCATATGGGCGCTGCAAACTCATTTGTGCAAGGTAAGAACATACTTAATAAAGAAAATACTCTACTTTTACTTTCCTGAGAACCTCTCAAACTATGTGTCTCACTTTTAAAGTGAAAAAATACTGTCAAGAGTTCAAGTTGTTTCTGGACTATGCTAATGTTAATTAACACAAATAATCTTTGAGGTAAGGGTTTTCATGCTTTTGACCACTATAGTGGACGCAAATCTTTGTATCCATGGTAATCTTACAAGGCTCAGCATCACAAGGAGCTGGATTGACTGTTTTGCATTTCAACGGTGTTGTGTTTTCACAAAGATTGAACAGTCACAAAGTGAAAGCTGGCTTTAGTAGAACTATCATCAGATTTAAATAGGTTTGTCGAACAGTTTCTCCTCAGCACTGCGTCAAAATGGCAAGACTTTCCTCCTCTTTCATTATTGGGGGTATCTGATAAAGCCACGACCAGTATCTGAAAACAACATGTTTCCCCTGGATTTCAGGCACTTTCTTGGAACATTATCTTGGGGCCTGGGCTGTCTGCACAGCGCCTTCCCCTCTTAATATATCTACAGCGTCTCGCCCTGCCTGGCAGTCAGAAGCGTTGTCAGGGCCCACTTGGCCTGAGCTCCTATCAGTTCTTTGGAGGTCTTGGCGGGTCGCGGCCTCGCCTCTGGACACAGACTGGCTGGCCTCACGTCTTAACTCGAGGGCGCCGTGTTCCCTTCCCGCTGTCAAGAGCTCGGCTTGACGGAGAAAAATGAGAGTTAAGGAACGAGCCTGAGCCGCCATCAGATACACATACAGACTCACAAAGGCACAGCACTGTAATCTGTCAAAAACAAACCTCTCAGAAACATACACATAAGCAGAGCTTGGCGATCTGTCAAAAAAAGACCATCTATTATTAATCTTACAATGCTCACCATCCTGGGGAGCTGGATTCAGTGCACAGACCGCACTGGAAGGAATAATAGATTTATGTTTTCTTGACAACGTTTTACTCTGTGCAGTAGTTTTGTCTTACTGCAGAAATAAATCCATCGATTTGTATTCTTCAAGCAGTTTTGTAACCTATAGAATGATAGCATGCTAAAGTTGTTTGCTATATGCCACAATTTTAAACTTGAAGTTTGGATTACTTGAATACTAAAGAAAACTGGTCGGCAAGCACCGGGGCCGCAGATGGGTCGCAAAGAAAATACAGTTGCCTTATTTTTTGCATATACTGTATTTATTAGCATATACACACATATTCTTACCTAAAAAACTCATAAGTATATTTCTGTATTTTCGCAATGATTTATCAATCAACAGATATTGCTGACCACTTAATGCTCAGCATTGGATGCAGAGAATTGAACCTGGATTGCGGTGGTGAGAATGCCAAATCCTAACTGCTATGAAATTAGGATTATAGATGACATAAGATTGACTCGATTTTATCTCATCATCAAACTATTTTAACTTACAGTGCCACGTTTTTAGACGCTGTAATAGAGAACTATGAGGACGAGTTTGGCTGCCCTTTGAGACTCTTTGTGATTAAGGGCTATACAAATAAACATGACTTGACTTAAAACTACGTCATACAATGTGGTACCATGAGGAAGAATAGTGTGATGAAATTGAATGTCTTTTCCAATGTCATCTAGATCCTTAGTGATTCAGTGAATACATGTATTTCAGCTGACTATTATTATTATCATAATTCTTACTAATATGATTGGGCCAGGTCGTGAGACTATTGTCAGACATTAAACCGGTCTGTGGTACAGAAACAATAGGGGCCACTGCTATATAATATTTCGAGCCTGTATGAGCCCACACCTAAAATTTCTTAACACTTTTGGTTAACTATAAAATCCAAATACATTTTTACTTTTGGAGGGCAGATTATTTTGACCCATTATCCGAAACACCAATATAATTTTAGTTGCTGATGTTAACACTAACAACTTGCCAAAAGTTACAACTTTTATATTGGCTTCAATATTCTTTATGATGGATGATCAAATGTAATGAAAATGTTAATATTTGTTATAGCTGTCAAGAAATACAGCAATATTTTAAAACAATGTTTCATGTGTCTTTTAGCAACTTATTAACCTTTATAGAGATGTACACTCTTCCCAGGCCCAATACTACGGTAGGTGTTGGTAGTTAGGTTGACAAATATGAAATACAAGAAAATGGCCCTTGATAAAAGATTAGATTCCGCTGTTTGGAGTGGTCGGTGGTTGGCAGCTGCTGTACCCAATTTGGCCGCCAGAAGGCATTAGAGACACCACAGAAGCAAATCAGGCGATTATCAATTTTGTTGTTTTTTATTGGGGTACTTTCACATGAAACTTAGGCAAAGACACTTGCAGAGGCCTAAAGTTTAACAGTGTCAATTTTTAAGAAAATCGGTTCAGCCGTTTCGGAGCCAATAAGTCATGTGGAAACACACATTGGGATTTATAAAGGAGTTGGATTTAAATTATGGTCAAGATGAATAACCTTCTTACATTGTAAAATATATTTTTTCATTTTAATTAAACACAGTTTATAAAGTATGAGTTCTCATATGCTTACAATACATTTCAGGTAACTCCAAGGTTTATGAGCATTTTTTTTAATTAATGAAAAAAGTATATAGCTTGCTACTTTAATATATTTTTGTGAAATTGTATAATAGGTTACTTTTAATTTCAAACAAGATCGTAACGTGGATTAGTTCCATGATGAACAACGGGCATCCCTTGGAAAAAATGATCAAATACTTACCAAGAAGGTAATATTGTCTAAATGTATCCATTATGGGCTGCATGGGATGTTAAAATGATCACTAATAATCCATATATTCTCATTTTTCAGTCCCCCATTTAGATTAAAAAAACAATCTATCACTTAATTACATATTCATATGAAAATAATTCCTTGAAGCAGTGAAAAAAGCTGATGTACCATTAAATAGTCTACTTTCCTACAAGGAACTGCAGTGCAGATTTGAATTGCATATTCACCTTTTGATCTATTGTGTGTTTGTGCCAACTTATTTCAAAATGTCTAATCACTTTGATTGTTATGTCTGCAAATAGCTTATATAACATACTGGAGTCATTCAACGTGACAAAATAAGTCTCAAATGAAGGGTGAGAAAACAAGTCTTTTTCTACTTTTCAAATTCTACGGATCTCTTCTTGGCTTTAAGATTCTGTTGCTAACATAAAAAAGCTTGCATGGACATATCCATTTTATCTGTCTGATTTTATTTCAGCCTATGTTCCTGCTCTACTTGTGACTACAAGAGCCAAGTAGAAAATCTGCAGGATCAAGAGCGTTCTCCATTCGAGTCCTGGTGCAGTGGAATGCCCTGCCCCTCGAGAAGATCTGCAACCTCATTGGAAGTGTTGATATCTAGGCTTAAGACACATATAATATTCCATAGCTTATAATTGATGTTGACCTCATACTTGTGTTTTCCTGTCCTTTTCTGAGCCCAGGCTGGTGGTAGAGTCAGCGGACCAGCACTTGGACCTGAGCCATGTTATCACACGCACTAAGCTGCGTTGTCACTGTCTTGGATGTCATGAACAATTTTAGTTATTACCTAAGTTTAATGTTGATGTTGATTATGTTTTGTTACCCAAATCACATATATTGCAGCCTGGTCACCCTGGAAGGGAGATTTACTCTTGTGTGGCCCCTTCTCAAAGTTTACAATTTTTCTCATGCTGAGGTTCTTGACGTTTTCCTTGCCTGCATACAAGTTTCAGATAAGGGTATGTTATTATGTAATTATTTGTCTAAAATATTTAGAAGTGGGAATTCCTAATGTGAGCAAGTTTCTGGTCGGAGAAAGGCCCATGGTCTAGAGATAACTAGCCGCCCTCTTCCCTTGGCCCCTGTCCTCAGGAGCCAGAGAGTCTGTCAGTTATCGCTGCTCAATAAGGCAGATTTCGATAGGCTAAACAACACATTCCACAACCACTGCCCATGAGAGTTGCTAAAACAACAGACAATACACACCCACAAACAAGAATGAGGGTCGGTCTTCCCCGAGGCCATTGCATTTAAAACCCCTGTTTTAGTTGTGACAGAATTTGAATGCTATTGTTTTTGCATGTTTTGGGCGAACAGTTTGCCATTGATCAAGAGCAAGAGTTTTGTCAGTTAGCAAAGTGGTCCACAAATGTTAACGTCACCGAAAGGCCTTTGAAAACACCAAGACTGGGTGCTTTGAAATTGTAAAACCTTGTTCCCTAAATCCACACAACAAGAAGCAAAAAAAAAAAATCCACCAATCTCTCAGTAGGCAGAAAGATAAAATTCCTAAGAATCTTCGTCTTTGAACATTTGCTTGTCTGTTTAGGTGATGTCTACTGGAGATTAAATAAAGAGGTCAAAATTCATGGGTGCCATCTATTTGAGAATTTGAGAATTACATCAACATAAGTACAACCAATAATAATAGATTTTGTTGATTTTTTTTGTTGATTGGTTTATCGGAAAAAAAATGATACATGAATAACATGTTAAAAAAAGCATTCATTATAATTTAGTTACTGGTTAGTTACTGTTAATCATCAATTTGCAAGATTAAAGCAAATCACTGGAGCCAGGCCAAGTTCTATGATATAAAGTGAGTTCACAATATGCCAAAAATGTGTTTAAAAATAAAAAACGTGACCAGACTTTAGGACAAAAAATTAGTTAACACTGATTCTATTATTAAAGACATTTTAAAATTGTTGAGTATTTGTTTTGAACAGCAAAAAAAAAAAGTATTACAGAATTTGCAATTAAAGGGTATATAAATGGAGTTTCATCAAAGTAACCATAGATATGATAATGGTGTGAGATAGTTTACCACCTAAATAAGCCACCAAAGTAACATGAAGCCAATGTGACTTGATGGTATCGTGCCAAAGAAATCCGGAATTACGGTGTTGAAGGCTTTAGAGTAGGTGGATCATAACTTGTCACCGCTTCCTGGGAATTCAAAGGCAAAATGCCCAAACTTGGCAAAGACACTGGAATAAGTTAAGAAAAAAAAGCCTCAAAGTCAACGATACTTGACCCAATTAGCGATTATCCTTCACTGCTACCTTGTCAGCATTCTCCACACCACCGCTGCCAAGAGCTTTTAGCAGTAATTACCAATTCATTGATAATTCCACACAACATTAATCTAGCCTAAGGATTTCCGTGCTGTGTGTTGAGTAGCCGAATGAGCTCATCATACGGAGGCCGGCGTGAGATGTGGAGAAAGACAGCTGTTTTGTAGAATGAGGCCACCATCAAATAGTGGCCCTTGTCTCCCCGAGGACACATTGCCCAAATTGTCTCCTCCATTCACCGCGCCCTCAGATGCACTTGTGAGGCCTAAGCACAAGTGTGGTACTGTAATCTTCTAATTTAGCAAAAGGTATTTTGAGACACTAAAATCCAGAATAAAGGTCAAACATGGCGTATGTCTAAGCTACATGTGACAATTGCTGAAGCTAAGCAACCAGGCTAACGGCTTACTAGGTCTGCCCCTCAGGTCTGTGGTGGTTCGCAACGGATATCAGAGTCAGCATAAAAAAATTCTGAAATCTCCATATGTTAACAGTCTGATGAGAATTCCTAGTTTTACCTCAATCGATCTTTATCCTCTGCGATATGTTTGATCTTTGCTATCGTATTTGAGTTGTTAATCAGATTGCATGATTCAAAACATAAAAGATGTGCATGACAACAGGTCAAAAGGATTCAGCGGAAGGGGTGTGAACGGTTGATCCTGATTGGAATGGACATCCTTTTTAAAGGAAGAAAAATGGCCCGGCGTTGGAGATTGGATTCGGCCGCTTGGAGTTGTCAGTGGTCGGGAGCGCAGCAGTACCCAATTTGGCCACTACAGACCCCACTACTGCAGACGATCCCGGAGCAGATGTTTATCGATTTTGTTTGTATTTATTGGGAGTGTCTTCACACAAAACCAAGCTAAAGACACTTGTGGAAAAGTAAGACTGAATAATGTTCACGAAAATTTGTTCAGCCATTTTGGAGCCTATGATTTACATACAAACACACAGATAAAAAAACCAACGGGATTTATTAAGTAGTTTTGGTAGATAAGATAGATAGATAGATAGATTGATAAGATACATTTTGATACAATTTAGATTATATAGACTTAAATGATCTGATTTTTGAGGATCACCCTTAGATTCTAAGTACCCTCCATCTCAGCATTTCACAAAATGATTTATTTCCCATTAGCCTGTATATTTAATGGCTACAGCTCTGTGCAGGTGTATTTAAATATGGTATATAGCAATTTCTTTAAAAAAATATATCACTGTACTTTGAAATAATATTTACATCTCTATAAAGGTTAATAAGTTGCTAAAATAATATTTGGGAGCTAACCACTGGCAATGGTAATATGGACCATTCTCTTCATCACCTTGACAATTTTCCCTATGCTGCTTTTTCCAGCAACAATCCCACAAGGAGACCATACTGCCTGTTTGACCTCTACTATAGAAGGACTTAAAGACTCAATCCAATGTGTCTAGCACCACTGGAACCTTCAGCCAGCTTGCTAATTGGCTATCGTTCTGAGGCAATGCAAACACAAGACTTTGCAAAGTGAAATAATTAGGCTTTTTTGCTAAGATAATAAGCATAATCAGTATTGATAAAACTTCAAGGTCTTGGACAATCAGGTTTATGGTGAATTTGATTGCAAAGAAAAGAGAATGCTCAATGTTGGCTCAGGCGGTGGTATATGTGACCTTGTTTTCGAGCACTGTGGATGAAAGACACAGCAGGGTTGTGGACATGCTCAGCCGGGGTTGTCCACACGGCTCATCAACGGCTACCTTGTGCGTAGGTGGAGACGGCAAAGGCCAAGCAGCATCCCTCTTCCAAACGCTAGCAAGACAAATGCCTTGTGGCCAGTATAAAACACGGAACACATGATGAAACACGCAATTAGGATCTTTGGCGGCGGCATGGAGCCGAGCAGGGGGAAGGACTGGATACATATTTCCTTGCTGATTAATGGCGGCACGCCAAGAGAGGCCGGGGTTCGCAGACCCGGCAGGAGTGGTGGGAGTGCTGGGTAACGAGGCGCTGAGGTAGATTTATATCCAAACCCCTGAGCATTGCCCCGCCTATCCTGATCGCATGTGCCCGTGACAAAGTTCCCCCGGTCCCCATCCCATCTCCTTGAAATGTCATTACGTGTTCGCATGGAGCAGGCCGGCAGGGATAGAAGGCACAGGGGCGTTTCAGCTAATGAGAACTAGGTTTGGCCTTTTGTCACATGTCTCAATGGTTCTTTCGTTTTCCTCCCAGTTCTCCTCTGCCGTAATTCCTTTCCCACCTTCGCACTCAACTTAACGCCTCGGCCGTCCCCGCACATGAATCGTAATTACAGACTGCTTCGTGGACCTGTCTTACCTTAAGCCTGTCTGTAGGCAGGGCCTGGGCTCCTTTCATGATCACCTCCTGTACCCGTTCCACGGACAGGTCCGTTCCTGCCTGCTCTAGCCGTTGGCTAAAGAAGGCAATTACCTAAAACAGAGGAAATTACAAAAAGGCAAGTTTGTTCAACCACGTAAAATGGGATTTTTTTTTAAATTTGATAGACTAGGAGTCACCAATGTTTTGAAAGCCAAGACCTATGCTTTTGTTACTGATTAGGAAAAAGGGCTAAAAGCTCAATTTGCATTTCTGAAAAAAAGGACCATTCATTACTGCATTGTTACTATGTTATTATGTCAATACTGGATTGTTATTAGGAATAGTGTCTTCAACAGGGCTCACCAACCTTTTTAAAGCTAAGAGCTACTCTTTTGTTACTGATTGATGTGAGCGGGGTCCAGTTGGTAATGCATTTGTAAAATAACATGTTATCACTATAATATTACTATGTCATTACTGTGTTATCACATTGTAAATGTTAGATCTTAAAATAGACAGTCAACCACCTAGAATCAGGCCAGTCAAAAATCCAATTTCCAAGAAAATCATAGTGAGCGTCATCAATTTTTAAAAACTGTCTGCGGGCTACTTAGTTGGTCTTTGCCTGCAGGCACCACGTTGGAGACCCCAGATTTACACAGTAGCAACATCTGAATTACGACAAATATCCCCATGAGAAACATCCATCCACCCATTATCTGCACCGCTTATCCTCAGTAGGGTCGCTGGGCGTGTTGGAGCCCATCCCAGCTAATTTCGGGCAGTGGGCAGGCGACACCCTGAACTGGTTGACAGCCAGTTGCAGGGCACATGGAGCCAGACAATTCACTCGCTCATTCCGACCTAAGGACAATTTGGACCGGCTAATTAACCTGATATGCATGTTTTTGGAATGTAGAAGAAACCGCAGTGCCCGGAGGAAACCCACACAAGCACGGGGAGAACATGCAAACTCCACACAGGAAGGTTTGACTTCACGACCTCAGAACTGTGTCGCGCACCTGCTAACCAATGTGCTGCCGTGCTGCCCCCCCCAAGAGAAACAATTTACAGTAATTTCCTGACTACAACATGCAACTTTTGTCACACAATTTCAGCCCTTTGGCTTGTGCAAAGATGCTAATAAATAAAAGTATTCAAATGGCCGCCAGTGGCGCTCTGTTATAAAAGGTAAGAATGTGACAGGTGGTGTTGAGGATGCAAGTCACAGCTGCCAAAAAACAACATAAAGGAAGTTTAACAGAAGGTAATCTGCTTTGTACATAAATACAATTTGCATAAACTGACCCTCACCATAGAAAATGTAAAAAGCTTTCAAATTAGAAGCAATCAAGTTGGCCAATAAGATGTAAAAAGGAGCTGCTGCACATCATTTTTGAACTGAATGAATCAATGGCGAATGGTTGGAAACGGCAGCGGGAGGAACTGGAGCAATGTAAAAAAATATAAAAAATAAAGCTTTCAGGGGTAACAAAAGGTGGTGGCCTAAACTGGAACACATGGCCAAAGTGGTTCCATTGTGACCATAAACCTTATGGTCAGGTGCAGCTTATCTACATACAAATTGTTTTTTCCTCAAAACATGTATTTGGTGTAGCTTATAGTCAAGTGCGGCTTTTAGTCCAGAAAGTATCAGTCAAACGGAAAGCTCAAGTACACCATGTTTTCCCTAAGCTATTTATTGCCTATGTGTTGGAGCTTCCACAACATTGAAAACAAGCAAACAACCTACCTGAAACAACAGTTCTCTTGCGCTAGAATCCCTTAGATATGTAAATAATGACTCACTTTGAGAATGTCGACGTAAAAAGCGGAAATTAACGCTGCCAATGACTTTCACAAGCACAAAAACTCTTGCTTCTTTTGAGACAATCATATGCTGATCTCATTAAAGCTTAATATCAATCGCAAGCCCAAGCTTGGTCTAATCCCAGCATGAGTGTGTCAGGCCTGCAGCAGGAGCGCCCTTATATGATGACACTCCTCGCAATATGGAGCTTTAATGATACGTATGGAAGCGCGCAACAAAGCAAGCTCTTCCCTATATGCGCCGGGGTTTGTAGGATGTCAGCTGTCGCAGCTTGAACAACAAGACGGCAATCATCATTGATGCAGAAGCACAAAGGCTGGATAAACATTCGCGCAATCGAGAGTAGGGAGGGGAAAAAAACAGTAATAACATCACAATGATTTCAGACATTTCTTATTTGAATTCTTAGTGCGGAATTCCCCCCCCCCCCTAAGATTTACCCTTTGGGAAATCATTTCCAGGATCAAGACGTTGTCATCACAATTGCACATGCAATGTTAGAAGTAACGGTCAATGGAAAATTTCTGCTTGAAATAAAAAAAAAAAGATATCAGCACTTATTAAATTGAATTTAGCTCAGGCTCGACAAACAATTCTTAGTTTTTTTTTCTTTTGTTTTAGTTTTTGCTAGAAAACCTAAGGGTCATTCTATTTGGCTTCACAACAAATCTTAGCTCTGTTACAAATACCACAGCAAAGACAGGGGTGTTACAATATATAATAAAGTCAGCTACCAATTATGTTTCCAAATGTCACGTATTTGTAAAATATGTTTTTACCTTCAAGCAGTGCTTCACGGAGGATATTTCACATTGTAAATAGTAAAAAAACATTAATTAATAGATACATAAATCTGGGTCCATTGACTGATCCTTTAGCTCATTTCAGGTTTTACTTTTTAATTTATAAATGTATTCAACACGTTTTGCTCTAAAATTTGTGTTTTTTCTTTTTATCTTTATATTTAATAGCTCAACTTTTTAGTAATGAGCAAAATTACTTGCCTACTCTGGTTTCAGAGACTGTTCTTAGATTTTTTTAAAATTTTTATTATATCATCGAAAACAGTCTCGATATGTTTGTCATTTTATTTACTTTGTTAACTTCACATTCCATAAACACTACAATGTTTACAATGCACGCATTTCATGGAGGCAAACAAGTTTTTTTTTTTTAGCAAAGACAATATTTCTTCCTCGTATCGTCTGTAAAAAAGAATAGATTTTATTCTAGATCTTCTGTTAATAGTAAGGGAAAATTTTATGGAATGGGAGGTAGTTGTGATTACATTTTTGATTTATTAACCCGGGTAAAAAAATTTTTTTTTCATTTCAGAGGATTTTTTTTCTAGATTTATTTCAAGATTTCTTAAGTATTATTCTTTAAATTTAAGTGACCAAAAAAAGGTTCAAAAATAAAATAAGATAAATAAACACATAAAATGAGCAAAATTATTTGCTAATAGTTGCTAACACATTTTAGTGGAGGTAAAAAGTCAAGCCAATTCAAGTCATTTTTATTTGTATAGCCCTAAATCACAAAGTGTCTCAAAGGGCTTCACAGGTTATTACACTATATTACACAGACTATTCTTCAGACTATTATTATACATTCCCCTGCTCTGGAGCCGACAAGAAGAGTAGGTTATTCATATGCTATAGAGTAGAAGTGAGTTTTAAGCTTAGATTAAACATTTCCACTGAGGTTGCAGATCGGATCTCAGGGGGAAGAGCATTCCACAGCACCGGTGCCCGGATGGAGAACGCTCTCGAACCAGCAGAACACTTCTCTGCTCTTGGGACCACCAGAAGACCGGCACAAGTTTTTTTGATCAATTGATGGTACTTTTTAAGTTGTATTTCTAAATATCTAGTACAGGAATCCCTCGTATTTTACGGGGGTTACCATGATAGGCAAAATCCATTAAGTAGAAACCTATATAATTTTACAATTATTACACAATTACATACTCTATTGTACACTGAAACCAATTGTGTAAATGTTTATTATTTGTAAAAGAACTACTGTACCGTCAAATAATAAATAGCCTGGAGACTGTTTGGTTATAAAAATGCAGAACACATTGCACGATGCAAATCCGTGAAGTAGTGAAACCGTGAAAATAAAACCGTGTTATAGCGAGGGATTACGGTACACCCATTTGGGAGCCTTAGCTTTAAAGCGCAAGAAATGCAACTGCTTCACACTTTAGCTATACAGTTTTGTTTACAGCCTAGCCATTTAGCTCAACTTCTGGCAAAAATTTGTCTTCGATATAATTAAGAGAATAAATACATACACAACCCTTGGCAGTGCAGTCATCCGGTTACGGTTGACTGTGTCCTATATTAAGTCATTAAGCGCCATAAAGTATAAATACATTCTCAGAACCATTGTGTTTGAGTGCCAAAACATAAAAATAATTTCTCGTTTTATTTTTTAAAAAAAAGGCATTTCACAACGGTTTGACAGAGTTCATCAGTGTCAAGCCTCTGGAAATGGTTTCAGTATAAAAAAAAATCACCATTAGATAGCAGGACCGGCTTTGATTAGATCTTTGTCCACACATTGAGGAAGCCCTCTCTTCCTTGTGTTGCTTCCTGTATACAGCAATTGAAGACTGTAGGCGGCCAACTTAGAATGAGGATGGACGGAGTGAAGCAGTGTGTCATTGTAGCGAAGAAATGGATAAGTAAAGCCAGTTTACGCTTTGAGTCTCTTCGTTGTCTTCGGTCCAGTTTCATGAAACGAGTACTTTCAAGAAACTTGGTAATGTTCAACTCAATGCTCAACATTGAAAAAAGCTAGAGACATACTTCTTTCTAATGATGGTTGAAACTTTCTTTTAATATGTCCTATGCCTACATAGTTGCAGAAGAACATTTTCTGTAAGTCTTCAAATATGAGTCTAAATGGCAAAAAAATAGCTCATCCCATTTAAGAGAAACGTCTGGCAATGAATAAGTTACAAAATTAACAAAAGAATCTAAAAAAACAAAGAATTATGCACAGTTGGCCTTCTGCTAATTATTTAAGTACATGACAAGATTTCATGTACTCAACGGAACTGCTTGGAACAAACTATTCCTTCCATCCATGATGTGATGCCTATTGGGTTTTAGCCCAAACAAGAGATCAAGCGCACAGCGCTCTTGATGTTTGCTGCATTTCATTCTGCCCTAGAGAAATGTATGATCTTTGGTAATTAAAAATCCCTGTGTAACAGAGTCTTTTTAATATTCCCCCCCCCCCTCCAATACACTCATCTGGCAAACCGACAACCCTAAACACATCCGCATGCCGCGTTTCGTCTCTCCTGAACAGAGCCCAGGAGCGCATCCTGCGCGTCCGCAGCGAAAAACTAATCTCTTCATCAGTTGTGAAGGCCTCCCATATGGGGTTAATTTTGAGGAGCGGTTCCCTCAATCCGACATCTCATATACGCGTGGGTTGGCGAGCAGGGAAAGGGGGGGGACTTTGGAGAAATGCCTGAGGGAAGCTGACTTAACCGAGGGAATCCAGAAGCATGCTTCCTCATACTTATGGAGAACAGCGGTGCCTATGGTGATGTACTATGCAGCAACCCCCCTGATGGCGCGCGCACACACACACATACAGATAAGCAAATAAGAGAAAGCTTGGCTCACTTTCATTTTTTCCCCCTATTAATAAAGCAGTGAGTGGCAGCTTTCACTTGGCACCCCCACTTTGCCCTATCAACATAAATGCTATTGATAAATATTTGAAAAGCATTCAATGCATGCAAGAGAAGAATTAATGAATTCATCAATTTCCGACAACATCATAGTCTGGGTCAAATTGAAAGGGGAACACTTGAAATTGTAACCAATAGATTTAAATATATCAGTAAACACGCGCAGCAGAAAAAAAGGGCGTCCTTTGGGGAAGTAGAAAAAAAAAATGAAAATATTGAAACTAACGTTGTTTATTAAAAATAAAAGTAGCTACAAAAATTGCATCGTTCCTTTTTAGATAAACAGATCAATCGATTGATAAAACGCTATTTGCAATAATACATTCCTGCCTGTTTAATGCAGCATTCTGATTATCATTATTATTTTTTAACATAATACCTTTATACGGTCTCACTGTGTGGTATGATGGCAGCACAGCAGCAGACAGAAAGAACATACAAAGAGTAATCAACACAGCCGAAAAGATAATTGACTTCTCTCTGCCCAGTCTGGAGGACACTGAAAAGTTGCTATATTGCAGCATAGCCATTAACACTATAAAGGACTCTTCTCACCCCAGCTACCACCACCTTGACCTGTTGCCCTCTGGCACTATTCTTTCATTGCAAGATTGTCATGACTTAGGCCATTCTCTAAGCACTACATCCTAAGTATGTTTTCCCATTTATCCTGACCGCCTTTCATCTTATTTTCCCAGTAAAAAGTTTATGATAGGTTTACCAGAGAATGAGAAGTCTACTCTTGTTGCATACATTGTTTCACTACATTGTTATCAAAGTAAAGAAAGACAATTCATTTTTTGTTTCCGTAGATATAATCTGATGGGGCAACCATTTTTGGATAAAAAAAACCCAAACCCAAAACCCCACAGTTGCTCAAGGTTCGGATAATAACCAATCGCACTTCAGCTTTAGAGTTTTTATGAGAGGCCCTGGGCAACTGTGATCTTTTAAGTAGGAAGCATGTGCCAAAAATGCTCATCAGATGGGTTGAAAACAAGACCGATATTAGTTTTCAAATCATATTCTAATCACTTTTGAATATGACTGATGAAGATTTGGAAATGTTCTTGCAACTGACAATGAGCCACTAATTAACTAATCAGTGCCTCACAGCCGCAATGCTAGCAGGTGTGACACGAGCATGAGTGTTAACCCTCCTCATTCACCTTGCTTGCAATAGCAGCTAGTGTATGAGATTGTAGGCGCATTAGCGACATTAACATCATTGGCTAGTGACAGATTTTCTGCCAGAATCGCCCTGTGTTTGGCTCCGTCCATCTTCACATCAACTCTAACGATCTTTTCAGTCCCTGCTGAAGAAAAGCAACCCCAGACCATGATGCTACAACAACCATGTTTGATAATGAGGATGGTGTTTTCAGGGTGATGTGCAGTGTGACTCTTAGGCCAAATGTACACTTTGCATTCAGCCCAAAAAGTTTAATTTTGGTTTTATCTGACCAGAGCACCTTGTTCCACATGTTATTTCTCTCCCATGAGGATCTTGCAAAAGCCAAATGGGCCTTTTTTATAGTATTCTTTCAGAAAAGGCTTTTGTCTTCCCACTCTTCCCACTACACAGCATCATCTCCAAACAGAAGAGCAGCTTCAGCGACAGACTGCTGTCATAGTCTTGTTCCACGGACTGAGGAGATCATTTCTTCCTCATGCCATGAGGCTATTTTATCGTCTTTTATCGTCGCCGGCGACTTTAATCGGGCATGTTTAAGGACTGTAGTTCCCAAATTCAATAAATACGTGGACTGAGCAATTAGGGAAAAAAAAAACTGGACCGTGTGTACAGTAAGATCAAACATCTAGTTAGATCCGCCAATCTCTGTCTGTCCCTCTCCCCCCTCATACACCCCCCCCCCCTCCGGAGGAAAACAAAGCCTATTATACAACAAGGACAGTACAAAAATCTTCTTTGTTCCTTTATCTCTTTGTTTTCCTTATCCTCACTGTAAAATGTGGACCTGGAGTGCCACGTCCAATTTCGTTGTCACAATATATCCCATGTTGTAACAATGACAATAAAAGTATTTTCTATTCTATTCTATTCTATATTGGGTATTTCTGTATTCTATTTCTTTTATTTTACTATTTTATTTTTCAACAAAAGGATACTACTGGAAGTGTGAATTTCCCTACAAGGATGAAAAAAGTATCTATCTATCACTATCTATCTTCCATAAAGGACAGATTTATACAGAGTATGACTAATAGTTGTCTTGTGCACAGATGGTCCGCCCTCAGCTGTGTACCTGCAGGTCATCCAATGTGATAATTACCCTCTTGGTTGATTCTCTGATTAGTTTTCTCCTTTATTAGGCCGAAGGTTTATAGGGACGGCAAGGTCTTGGTAAGTTTTCAGTGGTTTTATGCACTCTCTATTTTGATATTATTTTTTTGCACAGTGTTCTAGAAGATGTGTAAATGTTGCAAAATCTTTTTGTATTCCGAACCTACTTTTCCACCATTTGTAAAGCCCTTAATCAAAAGAAGTCTCAAAGGGCTGTAGAAACTAAAGGCTATTATTGCACCCTCCCCTGATCTAAAACCTACATGAGGGCAAGGGGAAAACTCTGCATGAAGAAACTATGAAACCTTGACTCTGGGTGATATAACATTTGCCAATGTTCAGAGCAGTGTTTATGAACAGGTCATGGCATTTAGATGGACCAATGATTATCATTTCAGTCTTTTTAAGATAGTCTTTACCTGGATAAGGAAAAGCATGCACTTAATCGTAACTGTCAAGCCTAAATAAAAATGAAGAGGCCCTAAAGACGAACGAGTTTTAATTTGTTCATGATCATGTTAGAAAACAGGGAAACCTTGAAGTGATCCTTGCTGGATACTGACCGTGTCCAGGTTCTGCATGACGTCCTGGAAGGACGGGTGTGTCCTGAACTGTTCAAAGAGCTCCCGCTTGTAGAGCAGGGCGTAGACCAGGTTGGGGTTGTGGTGCAATGAGTTGCAGAGGCAAGAGTTGATGATCTCCAGCATCATGCGGATCACTTCCTCAATCACATTCAAGTCCTGAGCCTGAGGGGGAAGACGAAGGAGGACGACATCAAAGGTTAATTGCCTTCTCACAACACTCGCTTTGCCTATAATGGTGTTTTCAAATTATTTCTTCCAGAGAGATTAATGTTTGTACTTTGGGGGATGAAGGCAAAAATACTAAAGGCAATATGGAAGCTATAAAAAGCGTTTCATTTGCTAAGCTAATACTGGTGGAGATCATTACAATTTAACGTATTACTCGATATCTGTCGACTAGATGGTTTCAACTCCTCCAAAATAAACATCTCTAAAAAATAAATACCTTGGTTTCCAAGGTAGAAAAATAAAGATGATCAAAAGCTATTTGAACATACCCTAACCAAAACAGAAGTATTTCAAATGAATTCAGGTGCATTTGGTGACCAAGTTCACGTAATTTTAAGACAATTGTCAATCCTAGTGCACAGTCACGAGTGGTCCGAACCCGACACAATGTTGGGGGTGTCAATACTTCGAGACTTTGTAACACCCATTCTCCGTCAATTCTTCATGTTTCTTTCAGAGTCATTTTTATTGATTCAAACACATAAAACCAAACTTTATTACAGGAAACCCCAAACTACTACCAGAGGGCCATTTGGCCATTTTTAAGCACCCCTCAGCATATAATGAAAACTGATACTCCTAAAAAGAATTAATAAAAATGGCTGATTGATGTTCATAGTTTTTAATAGCAATGAATGTGTTAAATGTCCAATGAAACAAATATTAATTTCTGATCTTTACATTGTAAAAAATACTTGATTGGCAAAGGAGTTTGCTTATTTTAGGCATTAAGACCCTAATTTTCCAATATGTGAATTGTTTCTGGTGAAATAAAAAGATATGTATAAGAGCAAAGTTATCTAATATGGCACATATTATATATATATATATATATATATATATATATATATATAAAAAATATATATATATATCCATTATCTGCACCGCTTATCCTCAGTAGGGTCGTGGGGGTGCTGGAGCCCATCCCAGCCATCCTCAGGCAGTGGGCAGGGGACACCCTGAACCGGTTGCCAGCCAGTCGGCAGGGCATACAGAGAAAGACTATTTGCTCGCTCATTCACACCTAGGGACAATTTGGATCAGTCAATTAACCTAACATGCATGTTTTTATTGGAATGTGGGAGGAAACCCACGCAAGCACGGGGAGAACATGCAAACTCCACACAGGAGGTTCAATCTCATGACCTCAGAACTGTGACGCACACGTGCTAACCACTGCGCCGCTGTGCTGATCTTTTTATATATATATATATATATATATATATATATATATATATATATATATAGTATATATAGCACAGTTCTGAGGTCATGGGTTCAAATCCAGCTACCAGCCTTCCTGTGTGGAGTTTGCATGTTCTCCCCATGCTTGCGTGAGTTTCCTCCGGGCACTCCGGTTTCCTCCCACATTCTCAAAACATGCATTATTAGGGTAATTGGCCGGTCCAAATTGTCCCTAGGTGTGAATGAGGGAGCGAATTGTCTGTCCCTGTGTGCCCTGCGACTGGCTGGCAACCAGTTCAGTGTGTCCCCTGCCCACTGCCTGAAGATAGCTGGGCTGGGCTCCAGCACCCCCGCGACCCTACTGAAGATAAGCGGTGCAGATAATGGATGGATGGAGGGATATATACAGGTATTATATATTTTCCTTTGAGAAAATCATGAAATGTTTTTTTTACCTAAGTCAGGAACAAAAGAGGAAAATCATATGCAAAGGGGCAAAATGTTCTGCCAAAGAATTTGTTTTTCTTTACATTATTGTTGATAATTTATACATAATTCTAAATTAATTTGATAGCTAATTGTGTGGTGTATTTTTTAACAGTTTTGGTGTGACCTAGTTAATTTAATGTAAAAAAAAAAAGTGGCCTGTGTATCCTCCAATTTTCTTCTAATGAATTAAGGTGGTTTCAATTATACAGATTATTTTTAAGTCAATATTATTGAAGACATGTATTTCTGACAAACGAAGCTTCATCAGCTGGAGTATCAGATTCTTGGTTCAGTGGGTCCAGCTGTACATTAAGTACCCTTACATTATTATTTCAGACTGACTATGCATGTCAAAGCATGCTAAAGATAGAACATACATTTCAAATCAATCCCTCTGCTCTTCATGGGTTACATGGTGCTTCCTCTGGTCGGGTTTGTCACGTGTCAGCGCCTCAAAAGACAGTTGCCGCCAAGACGAGATAACATCCACATTTTGCATGCACAGCAATTCAACAAGGAAACGACAAAATTGGACATTGTGATCTTCCACGCAACGCAAACTATTCCCACACTCCTTATTTACAATAACAAACTGCACAATATTAGATAGATAGATAGATAGATAGATAGATAGATAGATAGATACTTTGTTCATCCCCGAAGGGAAATTCACATTTCCAGCAGCATCCCTGAGCTGAGAACAATCGAGAACAATCGAAAATAACACGGGAGCTGCTGGAGTGGCTGCCATTCGTGACGGCGCCGGAAGAAAAGATTCAATTTGAATCATTTACAAACAAACAAACAATTGAATCATGTACAAACAAACAAACAAAATACCACGCTTTTTAAATATTTATTGCTCATTTCACAGACCATCATTATACATGTAAATATTAAATCATCCAGTGTCATAAGTATGTTGTCAGAAGCATTGTTCCCTGAGTGCCAAAACAAAAGAAATACTGTTTTTGTTTTTAAACTATTATATAGGGTTTGCCCTCTGGGAATGATGTCAGTATGATAAATTACCATTAGATGGCAGAAGTGGATATGATCAGATCTTTCCTTAAACATTGAGAGAGCCCCAACTTCCTAGTCTTGCTTCCTGTATCCAGCAAGTAGAAGCGTAGTATAGCAGTGTAGTCAGTGTAGTGAAGATATGAATAAGTACACAGTGACTGTATCGAGCTTTTTTCCTTTTCCAACAAAGTCCCTAAGTCATCGTCGGGACAGACAGGGATGAGGTTTTGTGCAGGTACAAAGAAACACGATCACCATTGGGGAGCGAAATCGTTTGATCACGTCAGCCGAAAACATTGCGCGCTAAAAATATCTTAAAAAGTTGCACGCATCATTCATGAATAGGTTCAATGTTGTTGCAATAAAATGTTATTTTGTAATCAAAGCACCCATGTGTTTATGAAAAGCATTGTTTAGCTATTGGCGGTATCACAAATGCAAAAAAAGACACTGAAGTGAAAGTTCTCCTTGAAATGCTTCCTTTGACAAAATGTCGTTTTTCTCATAAGTTTTCTTGGAAACCAGTATTTTTAAGACACTTTGCAATGTTCTACTTTTGTTTACTAAACAATGGTAAAAGCTAAATACATACTTTTTTTCCGATGAAAGATGAGGATTGAGGCTTTGTTTTGATATGTCCAATGACTATGAAGCTACAAAACGATATTTTCTGTAGGCCTTCAAAAATGGGTCTAAAAGGCAACAATTGGTAGGCATCGTCTCTCCAAATTTAAGAACATCTGGCATTGAATCAGTTTATAAATTATAAAATAAAGCTGGCAATAAAAATAAATGTACTAGTGAAATAATTGTCGATTAAATTACACTCCAAAGCTACTTAAGAGTCTGGAAAATACGCTAACCCTTTTTCAGACAAAATAAGCAACTTGCTGGCATCCGCCTGTGACAAACACCTTCGTTGTTGTGATGTCGATGACCTGTTTTCAACAAGAATTTGCTAACACCGCATGAAAGCAGTCTGAGAACAGTAGCACTGCAAGTCGGCAAGCTGCTTGGAAGGCAAGTATGTAGAATTCCTCATATCTTCAACGAATTTTCCTGATATGAAATAACGAAAAACCAATTAATCTGTTCCTGGCATCAAAAAAATATCCAAGTTAACCCTAAATAGCTATAAAAACA